>NC_057797.1:268835726-269159454 GCF_018294505.1 Triticum aestivum | reverse complement strand
TCCGCTGCAGGCGGCAATGCAAGACTTAACCGCGCCCATCCCAGAAGACGCTGACGCGGAGACGCTGGAGGCACGCCGTGTCCAGCTCGTCGAGAGCGCCAACTGGCTGGCCAACATGAGACGCCTTTCGAAGGCCTACCAGTGTGAGATGGACCGTGTTGTCAGCGGCACGCAGACTCCTGGTGGGCCTAGCCACATTGGCCCGATCCGGCAGCGTGGCGCGACCATCGCCAGCATGTTCGGGACAGATCGTCCCATCTACGCCATGCCTACGGAGAACATACGAGCTGCCCAGGCGGTAGCAGACAAGATACACAAGCTCGAGGGCGACGAGCGTCGCCACATGACGGAGCGATTCCAGTAGCTCCTCGATGCGGCTGCTGAGCAGCAAGAGTCCGGGTGCCGCACTGAAGTGCCCAACCGGCGAAACAATGATCCGCCTCCTCGCCGTGACCAAGGCGCGACATCTCAGACGCTGACTGGTGGTGTCCGCAATAGGAGAGACAAGGAGCCGGCTGCCAGCTACAGCCGGACTCGCATCACCATCGAGCGCGATGAAGACGGCCGCCCAAGAGCCGTGCGGCGTCGAGACGACTGTCCGCCTTCCCCTCCCCGTAGGGAAAGGCATAGCTCCCCTCCGCCTGTTGACCACCCGACACTCGGCGACTGCCTCGGTCGTCGAGAAGGAGTCGGAGAAAATGATGCCCGCCACCGGATCGATCGCCTCAATCGATCCCTGGCGCTAGAAGAAGAAGATGAGCTGGGTCCGCCTTGCTTCGGCCCCAGATCCGAGACAAACCTTTCCCTAGAGGGTTCACGCTCCCAAGAGATACACCCAAGTACACCGGCTCCATGAAGCCGGAGGACTGGCTTGTCGACTACTCTACAGCCGTCAGCATCGCTAACGGCAACAAGCGCGTTGTCGTAAAGTACGTTCCGCTCATGCTCTAGGGCATAGGCTGGACGTGGCTGAACAGCTTGAAGCCCCGCAGCATCAACGGCTGGGTTGATTTCACTGAAGCCTTCCTCCGCAACTTCACTAGCACGTACAAGCGGGCGCCCAAGCCTCGCCAGTTCTCCTTATGCGTCCAAGGCCCCAACGAGTCGACCCGCGACTACCTCACGCGCTGGGCCGAGCTGCGCAACTCTTGTGAGGGCATGCACGAGATGCAGGTTATCGAGTACTTCACTGCCGGGTGCCGAGAGGGCACCCTCCTCAAGCACAAGCTTCTCTGCGACGAGCCAGTGACCCTTGACGAACTGGTGATCATAGCAGACAAGTATGCCAGGGTCGACTCCTCATTGAAAGCGGAGATCCAAGTTAATGTGTCGGCCAAGGTGGCTCCTCAAGCTCCTTGGAATCCGGCTGGTGACACCAGTCGGCGCGAGCAACCAAATGACAACAAGCGAAAGGCCACACTGCCGGCTTCCACGAGCCGGCAGGTGGCAACATTCAACGATCAGCAGCCGGAAGGGCAGCCTCCTCCCAAGCCTAACTGGTTTCCCACCTTCTCGTATGAGAAGACTCTCGATGCACCCTGCAAGTTCCACTACTGCGCGAAGCCGTCCAACCACACCACTCAGAAGTGCCATTGGCTCACCAGGATCGCCAAGGGTGATGGACTCCATCCCCCTCCGCCTGCCGACCCGCCGCCTCCTCCTCAGCAGTCGGCGGTCCGGCTGGTCGGCGAGATACAAGATGAATATCCTGAAGAGCATGGAGCTTATGTCGTGTTCACCAGCGTGGCCGACGATAGGCACAGCAGACGTCGGCGGCAACAAGAAGTGAATGCAATCGCATCAGAAACCCTGGAGTTCTTGCATTGGTTTGAGAAGCCCATCAGCTGGAGCAGAGCTGGCCACCCAGAGATGATGCCAAATCTTAGTTCTTATGCCCTAGTCTTGGATGCCACTTTCGCCTCAGAGAGGCGGGCTGCTCGCTTTTCCCGGGTCCTGATAGATGGCGGGAGCAACATCAACATCCTGTACCGAGACACTATGGAGAAGCTAGGAATCAAACAGAGGCAGGTTCAGCCCAGTCGGGCTGTGTTCCATGGCATAGACCCTGGCCTTTCCTGCTCACCAATCGGCAAGACTCAAATTGACGTCCTCTTCGGAGACAAAGAGCACTTTCGCCGAGAGCCGGTCTGGTTTGAGGTGGTGGACCTTGAGAGCCCTTATCATGCGCTACTTGGCCGGCCTGCTCTGGCCAAGTTCATGGTGGTCTCCCACTATGTTTAGCTCAAGATGAAGATGCAGAGCACCAAGGGAATCCTAACCATAACTGGGGACTACAAGAAGTCATCCGTCTGCGTGGCAGACAGCAGCCGGCTAGCGGAGTCCCTCGTGATTGCAGGTGAAAAGCGACTCCTTGACCAGGTGGTGGCAATGGCAGGCAAGCTGCAGGAAATGTCGCCCAATCCCAAGGAGTCGGAAGCTGAGGGCTCGTTCAAGCCGGCCAAAGAGACAAAGAAGATGCCCTTCGACCCGGAGCGCCCGGAGAGGCACGTAGTCATAGGTGCCAACCTTGACAAAAAATAGGAAGGCAAGCTTGTCGATTTCATCCGTGAGAATCAAGACATCTTTGCATTGTCTCCCAAGGACATGCCGGATGTTCCGACGGAATTTGCCGAGAACAAGCTACATGTCGGGTATGATGCCAAGCCAGTCATGCAGCCCTTGCGCCACCTGTCGGAAGAGAAGAGAAGAGTTGTTGGAGAAGAGATAGGCCGGCTTCTAGCAGTCGGCTTCATCATGGAAGTGTTCTTTCCAGAATGGTTAGCCAACCCAGTCCTAGTGCTTACGAAGAACAAGCAGTGGCACATGTGTATTCATTATACCAGCCTCAACAAAGCATGCCCCAAAGACCTATTTTCTTTGCCAATAATCGACCAAGTGATTGACTCCACAGCTGGATGCGAGCTGTTGAGCTTTTTGGATGCATACTCAGGGTATCACCAGATCAAGCTAAACCCGGCCGACAGGCTGAAGACCGCCATCATCACACCATTCGGAGCCTTCTATTACCTGACCATGACGTTCAGCTTGAGGAATGCCGGCGCCACGTTTCAGCATTGCATGCAGAAGTGTCTCCTCAAGCAACTCGGCAGAAAGGCCCACGTCTATGTGGATAATGTTGTGGTGAAGACAGAGAAGCATGGAACGTTTCTAGAAGACCTCAAGGAGACCTTTGAAAACTTGCGCCAATTTCAGATCATGCTCAGAGCGCCACATAGAATGCAACCCTGTGAAGGTCAAGGACATCGAGAGGATGGAGGTGCCCACCCGACTACTGGATGTGCAAAAATTTACCGGCTGTTTGGCATCCATCAGCCGTTTCATCAGTCGGCTGGGCGAGAACGCTCTTCCCCTGTACCAGCTAATGAAGAAGACCACTTTTTTTGAGTGGAACGATAATGCGGATGGAGCTTTTCTCCAGCTGAAGAAGATGTTGACCACTCCGCCTGTCCTGGTGGCTCCGACTTCTAAAGAGCCCATGCTCCTCTACATCGCCGCCACCAGCCAGGTGGTCAGCAAAGTCATAGTTGTGGAACGCAAGGA
The DNA here is from genome assembly GCF_018294505.1 of Triticum aestivum. NCBI lineage: Eukaryota > Viridiplantae > Streptophyta > Magnoliopsida > Poales > Poaceae > Triticum > Triticum aestivum. The sequence continues at coordinate 269,155,893 of NC_057797.1, read as the reverse complement.
AGAAGGCAAAGAACTACCGGTCCAGATGCCGGTGTATTACCTGAGTGAAGTGATGTCTGCCTCCAAGCAGAACTACCCACACTACCAGAAGATGTGCTACGGCGTACACTTCGCCGCCAAGAAGCTGAAGCCATACTTCCAGGAGCACCCAATCACTGTTGTTGCACTGCTCCTCTTGCCGAGATCATTGGAAGCCGAGATGCTTCGGGACGAGTGGCCAAATGGGCCATAGATTTGGTCCCCTACACCATCTACTACCTGCCTCGCACCGCTGTCAAGTCACAAGCACTGGCCGACTTCCTCGTCGACTGGGCTGAGACCTAGTGCCTGCCGCCGGCACCAGACTCCACCCATTGGCGGATGCACTTTGATGGCTCCAAGATGCACACCGGTTTGGGAGCCGGCATCGTCCTCACCTCTCCCAAAGGTGACAAGCTCAGATATGTGCTGCAAATCCACTTTGCCTCCTCCAACAATGTTGCCGAGTACAAAGCACTCATTCACGGGCTCTGGCTTGACAAGGAACTCGGCATTCGTCGGATCCTGTGCTATGGTGATTCCGACTTGGTGGTCCAGCAGTCGTCAGGCAACCGGGACGCCAAGGACGCAAACATGGCGAGCTACCATTTCCTTGTCCAGCAACTCAATGGATACTTTGAGGGGTGCGAGTTCCTCCACATTTCAAGAAATGATAACGAGCAAGTTGACACCTTGGTGCGTATCGGCTCCACCCGGCAATCGATACCAGTCGGCGTCGCCCTGCAACGCCTCCTCAAGCCGTCTGTCAAGCCATCACCAGAGTCGGATTCCATCTTTGTGCCGGCTCCTCCTGAAGCAGCCGGATCCGACTTGAGGACCCCAGCGTCCGGCACAAGGAATTCGGCAGGCGACCCCGGGACTGCGGCAGCCGCACCCGACACGGGGACTTCATCGACACAACAAGCGGCAGTTGACTCCAACCCGCCGCCTCCCGGCCCAACCGCTCTCATGCAAGTAGCAATCCTAGCAGTCGAAGAAATTACAGCACCTTCCTAGGCTCAGCCCATCCTTAACTTTCTGGTGAACAAGGAGCTGCCGATGGACGAGATCTAGGCCTGACAAGTACAACGTCGGGCAGCAGCTTACACCATCGTCAACATAGAACTTGTGACGCGCAATGTCACTGGTGTTTATCAGTGCTGCGTGGAGCCAGAACAAGTCCAAGCAATCCTCAAAGATATCCATCAAGGCGAGTGTGGTCACCACGCGGCTTCAAGAGAACTTGTGGCCAAAGCTTTCCGCCACGACTTTTTCTGGCTGACTGCTCTAGAAGACGCTAAAGAATTGGTCCAGAAATGCAAATGGTGCCAGAAGTTCCGCTCCAAGCCGCATCAGCCGGCTTCTACAGTCAAGACCATCCCCATTGCCTGGCCTTTTGTTGTCTGGGGCCTGGACATGGTGGGACCATTCAAGACAGCGCGCGGCGGCATGACTCATCTGCTTGTCGCAGTGGACAAGTTCACCAAGTGGATAGAAGCAATGCCAATTAAGAAGTTGAATGGTCCGACTGCTGTGACTTTCATCGCCGACATCAACATCTGGTATGGCATACCAACAACAGCATAACCGACAATGGCACAAACTTTGCCAAAGGTGCCTTGGCTCGTTTCTGCGCGACGCAGGGCATCCGACTAGACTTAGCGTCTGTTGCCCATCCACAGTCAAACAACCAAGTGGAGCGGGCAAACGGCCTCATTTTGTCTAGCATCAAGCCCCGACTGGTCGAGCCTCTGGAGCGTTCGGCGGCTGTTGGCTCGATGAGTTGTCGGCCGTCCTTTGGAGCCTGCGCACAACTCGGAACAAGTCAACCGGCTTCATGCCTTTCTTCCTCGTCTACGGTGCTGAAGCCGTCATCCCGACGGATATAGAATTCGACTCCCCTTGAGTCACCATGTACACCGAAGAGGAGGCGAAAGAAGCACAAGAAGACGGCGTCGATCTGCTGGAAGAGGGCCGGCTGTTGTCACTCAGCCCATCCACCATCTACCAGCAGAGTCTGCGCCGATACTACAACCGGAAGGTCAAGCCAAGATCCTTCCAAGAAGGACACCTTGTGCTCCGGCTGATCCAGCGGACAGCCGGCTAGCACAAGCTCTTGGCACCTTGGGAAGGTCCCTTCATCATTAGCAAGGTGCTGGGCAATGACTCTTACTACCTGATCGATACTCAGAAGCCTCAAGCACGTAAAAGAGATGACTCCGGCAAGGAGACGGAGCGTCCATGGAATGCGGATCTCCTTCAAAGGTTTCCAGTTAATGCATTATGTACCACATCAACTTTTGTATTAAGTACAAAAACTCTGGGTCCCCCAAGAAGAGCTTCGGGACTGCCCTCTTTTATCTATATGATAAGTATTATCCCTATCGATGTGTTATTTCATTAGTCCGCCTGGTACCGGGTTCGACTAGTCGACCCAGGGACTTGCCGCCTTGTGCTATGTAATGCTTCCTGCAGCCGGACAAGTAATGTGCTGGCACTTAAGCCTTCTCCTACCAGAAGCCGCAACTTGCAGAGCGACTGTCCGGTGGCAGGAGTCAAGGTAGAAAGGGTGGACAGATGAAAAATGGCTAAAGACCCAAAGCATGCACATAGTTCAGGTTGGCTTCCCTCCTCACCGACCGGCTGCTGAGCAGCCGCCCGGCCGGCTTCTACTTAAATTGCTAAAAAAACTCTAATCGACTAAGTACTTACCCTCCCAAAGCAGCCGAGTACTGAACCCAGCCACAGTCCACAGAGCGGCTGTTTGGCTGGCCAGACGGCAGCCTAGGGAGGGTGGCAAAGGAAAAAAGTCAAGGAGCAAAAGGCAAGGAAAGACAGAACCCGTCAAGCATATTTACATACCAAAGGGACCTTGGCCAACATTCATTAGGAGTTTGAAATACACACCGCGAGTGGAATTGTGTGAAATTAATAAATTTTGCTAAGACTAACAGGCAGGTAAAAACAAAGATAAGTTGGCAGCCTAGGGAGCGGCGGACGGGTTCAGCAGAACGGTGGAGTCGGCGGTGCCGGTTGGTGGAGTGGCCGACTGGTCGGTCTCCGCTTGGTCACCTTCTGTAGCAGCCGGCTCGCTCGGGCGTGGCTTGTTGCTAGAGGCGCGGTCGACCTGAGGCTGGCCGTCCGCCCCGACCTCTGGCGCTTCCACTTCACTTTCCTCCTCCTCCCCGCTTTCTCCCTCGTTGATGGAGTCAATCACTTCGGCCGAGTCCTCGCCGTCCTCTGGGTTCAGCCCGAACCACTCCTGCGGCGCCTCGGTGCCGTCCTCAGCCAGCTCAGGAACGAAGACGCTGGTGTCATTGTACTCGGCGATTGCCGCGGCTCGCTGGACAAGTTCACACTCCACCGCCGCCAGCTCCTCTCGGGCTTCTAGTCGAAGCGTGGCCAACTGGGCTAGATCTAGACCAGGGTACCATGCCTTGACGAATTCCAAGGCCCAGCATGCCCCAGCCCGGGCCGAGGAACCCTTCCAGGAGTCAAAGCGATCGGCCGCCACCTCTAGCCAGTCGGCGGTCCGGCTAGGTGTGCGTGGAGCCAGCATGTCCGGCCACAGGACGGCGATCGCCTGGGCGCCGACACGCTGAAGACGGTGCAGCATCCGATGAGCCGAGCAAATATGGGCCTGGATGCTGAGGAGCTGCTCGCTGAGGGTTCGGTGGGCATTGGCAGCGTCAGCCTCGATGGTCTGGTTGGCGACGTCAGAATGACCAGGGAAGAAGTCTGCTCAAACGGAAAGCAAAAGAGCCAAAGTTAGAGACAAGAGGCCGGCTTGGTTAGCAGCCGGCAGCTCCAAGAAGAAAAAAGAGGTAAACTCACCGTCGACCATGTCCTCTATTTTGCCAAAGCCGGCGGTCAGCAAAGCCTCCTTGTCGGTCCAGGTGGAGCGTTCGGTCTCGAACTCAGCAAGGAGACCGGCCTCTTTGTCCTCTGCCTGCTTCTGAGTCTTCTTGAGAAGCTCCGACTGCTCCGCCAGTTGCACGACCAGCCGTTCATGCTCTTCGGCCAGCTTGCTGCAGTCCGCCTCCTTGGCATGCAGCGCGGTGTTGGCTTCGCCCAGCTGCCGCTGCAGGGCGGCGTTGGCCTCTGCAAAAGTGGAAGAAGAAAAAGACATCAAACAATAAACAAGGAGGGAGATAGTTGCCCGGGAGATCTGACCCGACTACTCAGCAATCGGACCGAATATCAGGGACTATAGCCTGCGGGTGCACCAGCGCGCCCCCGCAGAGAAAGAAAACAAGGACTTACTCCGGCATTCTGATAGGTCGGCGGTCCGTTGAGTCAGCTCCTGGACCTTGGAGTTGAAGGCAGCTGCGCGAAGGTTATGATAATCCTGCACTAAAGATATCAGACAATGTCAGCACTCGGAGCTTGCCGGTTAAAGTTCCGAGCCTCCTGCTCGGCAGCCGGCCCGAAACTCGGGGACTACACCCAGTTGGTGCGTTGGCGCGCCCCCACAGAGAAGTTTAAGAGATACAAGAGTCAAAGATGAAGAACCAAGAAGCATACCCGGACGGCTGCCAGCGACTCGAGGAACGCCTGGTTGCACCGCTTCAGGGCATCGGCTTCAGCTCGAAGCTTGCCTTGGACGTCCAGGACCGCCTGGTTCAAGGGCCCCGTCCCGTCTCCTCGCACCCAGTCGGCGGGCGCGGCGCTAGTCGCCTCGGCGTCTGGGATCGATGAGCTTGCGGCACCGACTTCCAACGGGCGTGGTGCCGAAGCCGCCTTTGCAAACTGGCGGTGTGATGGTGTGCGGACCTCAGGAGTTGGGCCCGTTACCATCTCGCTGCCGGTTGGTGGCACTGGCGAGTCAGCCGGCTGCTTGTCCTGCGCTTCTCTGGCTGGCGGTGCTGGAGGCACGACTACGTCCATCATGGAGACGTTACCGCCCTCCCTCTCCATGACCGGGTGGTCGTCGCCAGCATCCCCTGTCGGCGCCACAAATTTTGGTGGTGGCGCCGCGGAGTTCAGAGAAACGACGAAGACCGGCTCCTGGCGGCGCGCGGCTTCCTTAGGCCGCTTCTTTGGCGCGGCGTCGGCCTCGGCCTCTGCCAGCTTCTTCAAAGCGGCGGCTTCCGCCTTGTCTGCCTCCGCCTTCTCCAGGTGGGCGGCTTCCTGCTCCTCGCGCACCTCCTGTGCGTTTCGCTCCCGCGCCTCCCGGAGGTCGGCGGCCGGATCGATTCGCCGAAGGCTGGTGGAGGTCTCCGCCAACCCAACGATGGAGGCGATGGCTGACTTCTCATGAGAGAAATTTCAGAAGGAATCAACAAGAAAGAAGATCACAATGAAAAGATACTTACGCCGACACCATAGGAGGCGCCTTTGGGAGCTTCTAGTACTTGGCCGCCTTCGTTGCGGCCTCTTTCCGCCTGGTAGAGGCGGTCAGATTCTTGGGCTTCTTCGGAGCGCTGCCGAACAAGACGACGTCTTGTTTACTCTTGCACGTCTCGCCTCGAGTAGTCGGCTCGATGGAGGGGCCCGCGTCCGCCTTGCCGGCGCCCCGCACGGGGCGCGGCTCTTCTTTCTCCTCATCATCGTCAGGCTAGGTCTCGATGCTGCCTTCTTCGGAGCCGCCTGCTTCATAGACCCCGCCTGTCGCGGTGTCCTCCAAGGTGGCCTCCCCTAAGTTGGGGTCGTCCACATCGCTCACTGCCCGGTCCAGCTCATAGTCACCGCCCGCCCCTACGATGGTGGCCGTCGCTTCCGACATGTAGATATGTTTCAAACGGTGAGAGGTCAGTTGGTCAAGACCAAGATCAAGGCCAAGATGAGTATCAAAAAGAAAGAATTGGAAAACATACCGCAGGCGGCGGGTCGGCGCGGGAATATGGCCGCTTGCCGAACCGCCAAGACCCCTCCAGCTTGAGGCCGGAGATGTCGTTCACCAAGTTCGCAACCTCGGCAATCGGCATCTCCTTGGTACTCAGCTAGCACGGGTCACGATGCCCACACATCTAGCTGATCAGGTGAGACCGGCCTTGGAGCGGGAGAACCTGGCGCAGGAAGAAGGCAACCAACAAGTCAGACGAGTTGAGGCCTTCAGTGTTCGTCAGCTCCCGGAGTCGTTGGATGGCAGTGGCACCGTTTGCTCATACCAGCTTCGGCTTGTATCCCCAGCTGGCCTGAGGCTCAACAGGCGGGCCGGCTTCATAAGCCGCCAGGTTGATGAAGTTGATACTCGGGTCCATGTTCTCCACATAGAAGTAAGATTGCGGCCACATCTTGACCAATTGTGGCAGCTTGATACTGGGGAAGGCATTCTTCAGTGACGGCCGGTGAACCGCGACGAAGGCACCACACTAGGCAGCCACCTCCTGGACGGAGGTGCCCAACTTGGTGTAGAAGAATGCTCCCCACAGCTCAATGGTGGGGAGGATGCCAAGATAGCCCTCACACATTGTGACGAAGGCGGCCAGGAGCATCACGGTGTTGGGCGTGATGTGATGAGGCTGGAGGTGATAAAGCTCGAGAAACGAGTAGAGAAAGCCGCTCGCCGGCAGGCCGAAGCCGTGGATGAAGAGCGAGTGGAAGACGACCCGCTCGCCATCCCCTGGCGCCGGTGATATCTCTCACTCCGGAGGCACGCGCACACTCACGCAGCCCGCGCCGGGGAGAAGCCGCGTCTCGCAGAGGAAGGTGATATGGTCTTCATTGATGTTCGACCCGTCCCAGTCTCCTCCTCGCTCGCGCGCCATGGCGAGCTCGACGAAGAAAAGGGCGCGGCGGGGGAGCTGAGAATGGAGCGGAGCAAAGAGGACTCGGGGCGGACGAACTTGGCGGAGACGAACAGCGGCGGCGCTCCAGCGTGGATCGGGGGCGCTGCAGCAAGAGGAAGAAGAAGGAGGCAAGAGCAGTGTGAGGTGGCGCGCGTGCGCCACCGCTCCCTCTCCTCCCCCTACTTATATCCTACGGGCTATGAAGTCGAGTGGGCGGGCGTGGGATCATGCGATTAACTGTGCCCACGACCCCACGTTCCCACCTTTATCACACGAGTTACTGCGCGTAGTAACTCCGCGGGGAAACTCAACCGCCCGCCTCGGACGCAGTGGATCCGCACGCATGCCGAGGCTCGATGGTGGCGGGCCCAGCCTATAGTCGCGTCCCATCACAAGCATGGGCTTGTAGGCTGGCCCGGCTGGCCGACGCCACATAGCAGGCCCGTGACGGGCAGCAGGCCAAGAAGCATAGCTAGCACGCCACCCAGTTCCCATCGTGGTGTTCAAAGTTTTAGACAAATCCGACTGGATGCGGCCAACTTCTGCCAACCGGTTTGCCAGGAGTCTGATGAAGCTTCCTTCTAGAGCACCCAGAGGAGGAAACTGTTGAGTCCCCTGGGCTCTTCAACCACGGCACCTCACCAGCTTCGGGGACTACTGTCGGAGTAATGGGTCATGGGTAGCCTAACCGAGTCCCAGAACCTTTCAAGACATCGGGCCGTCTGCGCCCCTCAAGACATCAAGATGAAGCACCGCCTTGTGGTGGTCAGCTGGCTAAACGACAGACTGCCAGACTACGGCCATGCTAAGGAAGGCGGCTCCAAGATGGGCCGACTCATGGTAGGCGGCCTCCAGAGAGGCCGGCTCCTAGCAGTCGGCCCATGGTGCCCTCAAAGTTTGCACCCCCATTAAGAATACAAGACAAGGTGAGGCTATAGTGTAGCCCATCACCCCCGTATCCAGGGTCGGGCGTGGACACAGTGCTTCGTACTGGCGAGATCTCCACCCGGCGCGGCATTGTTGCCACTCCACCCCTGACGTCACTCCTGTTAGGCAAAGCCCTGTTCCCGCGACCGCCTGTCGGTACGGCCCGAAGACGGTGGGCCCTACCAGTAAGCGAAAGCCCGAAAGACGGCGGGAGCCTCATCAGTCGGACCAGGGGGAGGCTAGCTTCTAGCAGGCAGCCAGTTCCTTCCTCGGGGCCTGTGCATCATTAACCAGATAAGCCTCAGAGTGGCTATAGTGATCTCCCGCCAGGCGGCGGGACTGTAGCCACGCTCCCCTAACCAAGCAAGCGTCATTAGCAACATGGCTATAGTAATCAGTAGCCGGCAAGACCCGTGAGCGGCGGGAGCGGCCTGTCGGCTCCGTACCCGATCAGCCGGCGGGGCCCGCCAGGCGGCGGACCCCGACGGTCGGTGGAGAAGCCGTCGACCAGAGACACTGATAGCCGGGCCCTATACCTGGCTAGATTACCATTGTACCCTTGGGGTTTAGGCCTATATAAATCCCCCAGGGCACCCATGCAAAGGGTTGGAACCTGTTAGAATTAGACTCACACCTAGGGGGAGAGGAGAGCAAGCCTTGCCCTCTCCTACCTCTAGCATACAGCTCGAGGAGGACCATTGTACTCACTAGTGCCTTAGTGATCATGCAGAGACCCCGCAGAGCAGGATTAGGGGTGTTATCTCCTAGGAGAGCCCCGAGCCTGGGTAAAGTGCGGCGGCGTTCGTGTCTACGCCTCATCCTTCTTCCAGGCACCAGCGACGTTCTACTCGCTCCCACCATGATAAGCCATCCATTGGCATATGTTGCACCCAACCCCCGACAATGATTGATACACTCAAAAAGCCTCGTGACAGAGAAAAGGGAGACCTAGTTAAAACTCCTGAGTCACAGTCTAAGTTTCGGCGCCCGAAGCCACACCGTCGCAACAATGGCACTGGAGAAAATAGAACTCCGGACGACGCCGAAAGTAATGAAGACCCTGTGGGAACAACATTCGCGCAGGAGGAACAGGAAAACGGGCAAGCCAGCCCCGACAAACAGGCCCTGCACAGCGACAGGTCGGAAGACGACAACTACCTTCTGCTTTCCGAAGATGAGGAAAGCCTCAGCGACAAAGACCTCATCATACCAGAAGAGCCCCTCGAACAGGAGCATTTTTAAGTGCAGGCTGATAGCTACGACAAGGTTCCTGAAAAAGAAGAAGCAGTAGCTTCAAGCTGACCAAGACCTACTCAATGATAGATGGACCAAAGTCCTAGTCGCCGAAGAATAAGGCCTCAGTGGCCCAGCCAAAAGCTATCCAAAGCACAGATCGCTCTACCAGTCCGACAATAGGGCGTCGGGGCCCATACCATCGTCACACAACACGGCAGGTCGCCAACAACTCTGTCCAGATAAAAAGGCAACTCAAGCCGAACACCAGACCGCCCCACCTCGCCATAAATCCAAGAACAACGCATGCCAGGATTACCCAGACAACCTGCAGAGGGACTGGGACAATAGAGCAGGAAGCACAAGACCGATCTACGGATCACAAAAACATGCTTCGGCACGCGATGATGGCTGCCTATTCAGACATGTCACACCTCGCCGCGACCAGGCCGATAACCGCAATGGAAGTCCTTCGGAATTACGCCACACTGTGGCCCAACATAGAGGCGCCGCACACCCGTTTTGCTTCACTGATGAGGTAATGGATCATGAATTTCCCAAAGGATTCAAACCCGTCAATATTCAATCATACGACGGGACAGCCGATCCCGCAGTATGGATAGAAGATTTCATCCTCCACATCCATATGGCACGTGGAGACGACCTCCACGCCATTAAATACCTCCCACTAAAGCTAAAAGGACCAACTCGATACTAGTTAAATAGCTTGCCTGGAAATTCCATAGGCAGCTAGAAGGACTTGGAAGAGGCCTTCCTCGATAACTTCCAAGGAACACATGTCCGGCCACCGGATGCCGATGACCTAAGTCACATCGTCCAACAGCCCGGCGAATCAGCCAGGGAGCTCTGGACCCAGTTCTTAGTCAAAAAGAACCAAATCATTGACTGTCCGGACGCAGAAGCCCTTGCGGCTTTCAGACACAGCGTCCAGGACGAATAGCTTACACGCTACCTCGACCAAGAAGGACCTAAATCCATCATAGCTCTCACTGTTCGGATGACTCGCTTTTGCACGAGAGAAGACAACTGGCTCGCTCGTACAAGCAATGGCGCCAACAACCAGGGCACCCTCGAAATACGAGACGCCAATGGCAAGCCACGGGGAAGCAAAAACAATAGTCACACGAACAATGAAAGATCAGTCAACACAGCGGTCAACGCCAGATTCAGCAACCCCAAGACCGGTCTGCGGAAGAAGCCATCCAGGGGGAACCGAGATGAACCATCCAACATGGATAGGATTTTGGACCGACCCTGCCAGATTCATGGCCACCCCGATTTACCAGCAAATCACACCAACAGAAACTGTCGGGTCTTTAAACAGGCCAGGAAGCCCAACACCGAACACAGGGGAAGGAAGCCGCCATGCGACAGGGATGACGGAAAGGTTCACCAACGAAAAACCGGGGGCATGATGAAGTCTCCACCCCAAGGATCGACTACCCATAGAACGGAAATAGCAACTCGGCTTCCGCTGCCACTCCGTACACCTACAAAGTTTGTACCACGCATACATCATTACACACTGAAGATGCCATGCGCATCGGCGGAAGCACAATACGGACAAGCCTGCGAGCACTCCTGTAACATTTTTCTATGTACAACTATTTACTTTCTTTTTTATTTTCTCTTTGGATATCCTTTAAAAAACAGGTGACGAACAATATAAAAATCGGAAACCGCTTATATCGGAGTCTGGATCCGCATACTCACCTAAGGGGCTATGTCCATCAAGGACTCCCCCCACCGAGGACTGGCGGCACAGACGTGCGATAGGAGGTCCAAAATAACTTTTTGTAGACCGCACTCTCTATTTTCGAGCCAGTACTATGTGTGTTCCTCCGCCTCCAACCCCGAGCATGTCAAATAGCCGGGGGGACGGCTTTTATATACACATATCATAAGTAATTATCAGCATATCACTCAGTTACTAGTAAACAATATCCGAGTTAGTCATACGTATGGTTTTTCCAGTCAAATATGGCTCCTAAGATTATTTCACAAAGATACCTTGGCCTAACTTTCCAGGGGCTCAGTGTGGGAACAAATGAGTTTCAAGTAAAAGTCCGAACAATTCTATAGCACACTTCGGCGTCGCAAGTTTGGCCTTATATGCATCAGCTCCGAATAATTGTCTTGCATCAATAGTTGGGTTGCCCGGCTCCTGTGCTTGCTACCCTACGTTCCTCTCTATCAGCTAGGGTAGTAAAGGGAGAACTACTGCGATTGTGCCCTGGTCTAAACTGGACGAGCACCTCAGTAGAGAAAGCCGAAAACTGGCTGTCATGATGCGGCGTGAGCTGGTCAACTACTTGACGACCTATTAGAATCTTTAGCGATTCTCCGTGTCACACGAGGGACCTTTATCCAGGTTAAATATGTAAGGCACCATACACGGCATACATACCAGGGGCTATGTCGTAGCTCCGCCATAAAACTCCAATGGCTAAGTGAAAGTGTTAACGCCTTATAGTCTGATTTCCTGGTTTGCCACATTATCACCTCCTTCATGAACCAAGATGTTTGATAAAGAGTTATTAAATGCTTTTCCGGACACCCCCATACTTCCTAAAAGGGGGCTGAAGCTGACGACTGGAAAACTTTCAGATTAAATGCTTTTCCGAACACCCCTGAACTAGCATTATATGAACGACACTAGCTATGTCGATGTCCCTCTCAATGAGGTTCTGGATGTGACTTTGTAGAGTTTGCACATCGTTTGTTGATCCCCAATCTAGCCCCTTATTAATCCACGATGCAAGTTTGGTTGGAGGGCCGGGTCGAAATACGGGGGCGGTCGCCTGCTTGGAGCTGCGGGGCTCGGTGATATTGAACCACCCCTGCTGCCACAGATCGAAAGATTTGGCGAAGGATCCTTTCAGCCAAACGGCGCTAGCAAGCTTGCTTATTGCAGCGCCGCCGCACTCGGCCTGCTCCCTCTCTACCACTTGTGGCTTCACATCGAAGGTCTTGAGCTACAGGCCGAAGTGCGGAGGAGTTTGGAGGAGGGATTCACACGTCGACATAAGAAGAATAGAGTCCGGGGCCAAATCGTGGAAGTATAGACCGTAAAAATACATGAGCCCTCAGACGAAGGGGTTAAGTGCAAATCCCAACCCGCAGAGGAAGTGGGACACGAACATGACCCTCTCACCGGATCTGGGGGTGGGAACGACCTGCCCCTCGGGAGGAAGCCGATGATGGATTTTAGCGGTCAGGTACCACGCTGCCCGAAGCTTTGCAATCTATTCCTCCGTGACAGAAGAGGCTACCCACCGGCCTTGTCGGCTAGATCCAGGCATGGTTGGGGCTGGTGGCAAGGGAAGCTCGGGAATTGGAGCTCGGGATAGCAGGAGTTGAGGAAGAGGCAAGCTAGGAAGAATAATACGGGTCTGTACCCCTATATAAAGGCTGCAAATATCAAACATCTCCTCTCGGGCCTGAAAAACTTGCTTGTTTCCAAGGAACTGTACCCCAGCGATGGTTGGGTTACCCATGTTCGGGTAGACAGGAATCCCTTAAAAAAGGGAGGCACGATCTCCGTTTGGATAAAATACGTCAATAATGCCACGTCCTGGGACGTGGGGTGACGGGCCGGCTAAAACAATTCGCATGTAAAGGCCGGGAGTGGTGTTATATTACCAAAAAGTGGTCAGTAGGTTGAACCAACGAAATATTATACCATCTATGGTTGTGCATACAAGTTCGGATACAATTGATATCTTGAAGTTCGGATAACAAGGAACCCACCTTGCAATGCCGAAGACAATCTGCGTGCCGAACACCTCATCATTGAAGCTAGGTTCAGGGGCTACTGAGGGAGTCCTGGACTACGTGTCCTCGGGCGTCAGGGCTATTATCTATTGGGCCGCACTGTTGGGCTGTGAAGACATGAAGGCCGAAGAATATACGTGAGTCCAGATTGGACTCTCCTTGACGTGGAAGGCAAGCTTGGCGACCGACTATGAAGGTTGCTTCTTATGTAACCAATTCTATGTAAAACCTAGATCCCCCCGGTGTCTATAAACCAGAGGAGATAGTCCGGAAAGGACACCACTCATTACCATATTCATATAGGCTAGGCTTTTAGGGTTTAGCCATCACGATCTCGTGGTAGATCAACTCTTGTAACACCCATATTCATCAATATCAATCAAGCAGGACATAGGGTATTACCTCCATAGAGAGGGCCCGAACCTGGGTAAACATTGTGCCCCTGTCTCCTGTTACCATCGATCCTAGATGCACAGTTCGGGACCCCCTACCAGAGATCTGCCGGTGTTGACACCGACAGCCCCGCCCTAGCGTTTCCAATCGTTATTTCTATCTATCGATCGTGCCAAGGAGCAGAACCAAATGTTACAATTTATACACTTTTCTCTACTCCTGCTCCTATAAAAACTCAGTTGGTGATGGTGGTGTGTCTGCCATTTGTCGTTTCTGACTATTAGATCTACATCTAACGGCTATGAGGTAAGTTGTGGCATTTTTGCAACAATAGCCCACTTCTCTGCTCCAATTTGCAGAAACCCCCTTATTATCTTGAATGCAACCACATCCCTCACTCACCTCATCAAAACACCCTGAGAAATATATTTTGAGTAAAAAGAAATATATTAGGAGTATATCAAAACAAGAGTGATTTCTTTCAAGTTTGTGAACAAGTACTACTATTCTACTACTTTGGATCCGTCGCAACGCACGGGCACGTTGCCAGTAAAAGGAAAAGCCATGCCGCTTTCATGTCGCACCCCTACATGCCCAGGAATCAGGAGTACTCCACAGCCCGTCCGGCACGCCACATAGCTAGGGAAGGCATATTGACTGGCATTTTCACTTTCATGTGGGACCACCATTGAGCAAACCGACCATTGGCAAACCGCACCCCGCCCTCCACCGGGTTGGAAAACAGAAATGAGGGGAAGATCTAGCTGTAGCACGGAAGCCAAGAAATTTTTTGTCTGATGGGGCTCTTTAGAGTGTTATTTATTCATAACTAGCAAGATGCCCATGTGTTGCACGGAAAATCAAGATACATTTGTATGAGTAGTTTACGTTGTGGGAGAAAAGCATGAACAAGAGAAGGCCTTATTTGCAAATGTGGAGTGGGGTGTGGGCATCTTTTTGCAAAATTGCCATAGTTTCCTTCCTATCCGTCAGATATAAATCGGACGGCCTATATTGTAGGATGGCAGGCACACCATCATCACCGACTCTGCTTTTATAAGAGTATAGATATACATCTAGATATAGATATAGATATAGATATAGATATAGATAGATATAGATATAGAGAGTAGATATTTGGTTACCAAATCTCATGCATGCAATGCACGTCTAGCTTACTAGTTGGTTACCAAATCACATCCGGGTTTGGTACGAGATCGTACTGCGGGAGCACCATAAGACCTTCCTATCCGTCACAACGCACGGGCACATTTCCCTCTCGGGGCCCACAAGACCAAGCTTCAGTGGCATAGTGCACCGGCCTATGAGTCAATGGCATGCAGACCTTAAATGCAGCTAGCCCACATGTCATTCTCATGGTGGTGGCATAGTTCCCGACTCACTCATTCGAGATGAACCAGTGGATGGTGGTGTGGCCGTGGCGAGGGTGCCACAGCTGGCCGTCGAGGCGTTACGAGGCGTAGATGGCCACACCGGCGGGTACTACCGGATTGATGCTCGAGATGAAATGTGTCACAACCGCTGGATGAAAATTCGATGGTGTGGGAGTATGGATCGGAGCAGGCAAACTGCGTCCAATCAGGTGTGGCTATGGTAGAAAGTTGATGGTTGCCACAGTTCAGCTGGCCCGCATGTCATGCACACAAAGGCAGAGGAGCGGTGGGGCCGAGAGGGATGAGGCGCACGTCGGGGGATGTCGTGTCGTCGGTTGGAGCGGCGTCGTGGAAATCGTGTGTGGGTGTGGAAGTGGTAGAAACAAGAAACATCATGGTTACCATGGTTCAACTTTGATGGAAAAGCTGTCATGTCTACTGACACATGCATTGCATGCCGCTCACTACAAGGAGCAGTAGTAGAGAAAACTTGTTCCAAAGATACAATTTTTATGATAAAATTCTCATGATATCATTAGTTCTTACATATGGGATTACTCCCGCAAGGGTCAATCACAACATGTGTTTGTAAAAAAATGCATCTTGATGTTCCCTACAATGCATGGGCATCTTGCTAGTTATAGAAGAAGGCCACACGGGCATCTTTCCGTAGGGTGTGCCACCGAACCAAACTTCAATTTTCTTTTCAAACGATTAGGTGCACTGGATGCCATGCCACGCTACAAAATGTAAAAAAAATTAGCTCCAAATGTTTTAAAACTTGTTATCTTCAAACCATCAAAACAGCCCGAGGAATATATTTTGAGTGAAGCATGATTTACTTTTACTGATATATGTATATCAAAACTAGAGTGTTTATATTTCAAGCACGTGAACAAGTATTATTCTACTACTTTGAATCCATTGCAACGCACGGGCCAGCACATTGGTTGTAGTAGTCTCTATCTCTATCTCTACTCTACTCTTATCTATACTCTTTAAAAATTGAGTTGGTGATGATGGTGTGCCTGCCATCCTGCAATATAGGCCATTCAATTTATATCTGACGGATAGGAAGGAAACTATGGCAATTTTGCAAAAAGATGCCCACACCCCTCTCCACATTTGCAAATAAGGCCTTCTCTTGTTCATCCTTTTCTCCCACAACATCAACTACTCGTACAAATGCATCTTGATTTTCCATGCAACGCATGGGCATCTTGCTACTTCTTGTAAAAAAACAGAGTTGTTGATGATGGTGTGTCTGCCATCCTGCAGTATAGGCCGCCCGATTTATATCTGACGGATAGGAAGAAAACTATGGAAATTTTGCAAAAAAAATACCCACACCCCTCTTATACTACCAAGATGCCCGTGCGTTGCACGGAACAGCAAGATCTTGTGGGCGAAAAGGATGAACGAAGGAAGGCATTATCTGCAAATGAGGAGAGGAGTGCGTGTGAATTGTCATAGTTTCCTTCCTATCCGTTAGATATAGATCGGATGGCCCATATTGCAGGATGGCAGGCACACCATCATCACCAACTCTGCTTTTTTATAGGCCGTCTGATTTATATATGATGGATAGGAAGAAAACTGTGGCAAATGTGCAAAAAGAAACCTACAACCCTCTCCAATTTTTCAAATAAGGCCTTCCCTCGCTCATATTTTTCTCTCACAAGATAAACTACTCATACAAATGCATCTTGATGTTCTGTGCAACGCACGAGGATGTTTCCTTTCGGGTCTCTCCAGCGCGGCGTGGTCATAGTTGCAAGTTGACGCCCCTTGAGATGTCGATGTTGAGGGGCACTCGGATTTTTTCCGATGAGCAGGTAAGATGAGTTTGATCACGTAGTAAATGCATTCTAAAGACTACTCCCATGTCAATTTCCTATTTCTCCCCTGCACACTGCGGAGATTGTCTTGCATATGTACGGGGGGGGGGGGGGGTACCAACATCACTTTGCACAAGATTTCCAACGGTGGCACCGTTCCCGCAGAACCTTCGTCCAACATTGGGATCAACCATGCAATGGGCCACCGCCTGAATTAGTACGATGGAACCATGGTGAGATTGAAGAAGATAGCACGAACTAGGCAAATTGCTGTCAAAGGTGGACGATGCTGTCTGCGGCCGATTTGTTGCCGTACGAGTACGAAGATGTTGTGCTCCTTTCTAACCGCATCTTCGTGGTGACAAACCAGGGGACTTGTTTCGTATGGGACACATCCAATGGTATACTCCGTCTCTCCCAGTTTGTTTGTTTTGCATTTTGTCCCTTTTATAAGTTTCAAATTCAAATGTAGAGCTCCCCATCACATTTTGAGATTACAATGTCCATTAAATCATTGCGTGCATGTATATTAAAGAAACAAATCTCGAGTTTGCCATGAGTTCATGCAGCGGTAGCACCACAAGGCTTGGCGCAGGAGTTACATTTACCTCTCAGGGCCCTCGGGTCTAAGCTCCAGCACCTTACGACACCTACCGTTGAATAAAAAACGTGTGGAATCGATAGGTGGCTGGTCCACATGTGATGCTCCCGAAGGCAGAGGGGCAGTGGGGCTGAGAGGGGTGAGCCATAGGTCGGGGGACTTGTGGTGTCATCGGTTCGAGCGACGTCCTGGGAATCACGTGTGGCTGTGATAGAAACTTGATGCTCGCCGCGTTTCAGTTGGCCCACATGTCATGCACACAAAGGCAGAGGGGCGTAACGACCGAGAGGGGTGACGTGCACGTCGGGGGACGTGGTGCCGTGGGTTGGTGCGGCATCGTCGGAATAGCGAGTGGCAGTGGATGAAACGTGATGGTCGCCGTAGTTGAACTTCCATGGACAAGCTATCATGTCTACAGACACATGCATTGCATACCGATCACTAGAAGGAGTAGTATAGAAAGCTAGGCGAATAAATAGTTCCTTATAGTGAAGCGGACCCACGCTACTACTTGTTCCAAAGACATGCACACCATTGAAATAGTCCATCTATATCAATATACATAGAGAGGGAATTTTTTTACAAGAGAGGAAATAGTTCATCCATCCATAATGCCCTGCTGTTGGTGCAGCATCTTCTTCTTCTTCTGCTTGTTCTCACTTTCTATGGGAGACGGCTTCGCAACAAGCTCTCTGAACATTGCAGCTATCTCGAAACTCACACGGGCATCGAGGGCAGCATATTTTATCTGGTCGTACGTCAAGGGATAATTCTCCCATTGAGACGACCATAATGCCAGCGTCTCATCACCCTTCTAAATATTTTTTCCGAGCATAAAAATTGCTATGTCCAATAGGGATGGTGTTGGTTTATCACAATCTTCTACAGGAATTTTTATTTTGGTTTGTAGGTCGGCGATGCTTTTCAAATCAAGGTTGTACGGCTCCATCTTCTGTTTGTCCCCTGCGATGGCTACCCCACAGAAGTATATGTCCTCCTGAGACAAGAAATCGTGAAGCTCACCTGGTATGGAGGGCGCGTGTATGATGAGGTACACCAAAATATCATCTTCGAGGTACAGCTGAAGGACGGTGGCGCGTTGGATCTTTCTAGTGGCACGCTCCATGTACTCTGCGTCGAGACCAATGACATTCATCTCCACCTTTTGGAGGGAGTTGGATACATTATTGATCCATTTCCCAACAACCCTTGGGTGGTCGGTGACTGTGGCAACTATGCTCAACGGGCCTTCGACGATGACATGTTGGACGCTAAAAACCTACATCTCTATCTCTTTCACCATTTGGAACCGCTGGACCGGAGGGCTATGATTTGGGGAATTAGGAATAGATGGCTAGTCTAACTGAAGAAGATGATTGTTTATAGGGGCTGCAGAATTACTCCAAGAGGATGTGAAGAGGTTAAAACAATGTGAATGCAGTGTGGTTTGGATGCAAATCAAGATCAAGGAGTAGTGAAGAAGACGAGGAAAATTGGTTCCCGATGGGGAAGTAAATGGGAGAGGGGGCCTCCAGGCAGTTGATTAGACGGCTAAGTAGACTAAACGAAAAGGCTACGCGGGTAGACTAAGGAGTGGGGCATGTCCCTATAGGTGCCCATCCTACTAGCGCTACATGTGCCACTGGCTAGTTGAGGTCACTCTTTCGAATCACCGTGGCGACACATTTTATGATTCCTTTTTATTTCTGCACCCCTCTTGACAGGCGGGACCTATGCAAATGGATAAAACAAATGTGTCGTAGCTCGTTCGGATGGATATTGGCTCGTGCGTGGGAGACACTACATTCTTTAGTTAAGGAATATGCGGTTATCCTGAAAAAAGAAAAGTCCATCTTCGCGCTTCCGCATGCACGAGAATTTGGTTCTGCTCACAATATGGATGATACCTGGAGGATGAAGTGAACCCAGAGGCATGCTAGCACGGGAGTACTACTCTTGTTCCTAGTACTCCTACTAGTAGTAGTAGTACAACTGTGGTACACTGGATGGTCAAAATACTATTATTTATCCGGTCCTCACAATGAAGTGACAAGACCCTGTGCCTGGGGTGACACCAGCACAGGCGCGTGTCTAGGTTACCAAAGTCAGCCTCACCTTGTGCACTGTGTAGTCACTGTCACCGCCGCCATATAGCAGGCCTCGCCTCGTCTCCCTCTCCCCTAGCACCACTCCATCTCCATCTCCGTCTCGCCGGAGATCTTGGGGTCACTCTTCATCATCTCATTGTGCCCCCGCATACCCTCACCTCGCTCGCATCCCCCAGTACCACTTTTCCCTCGCTAGCTGCTCGAGCATCGATAGCCTTCTCCCCCGTAAATCAAGCCCCCCAAAACCCCACCTTCCAAACTCCACCATGGCTGAACACGAACCGTGCAGCATCCATATGAGTTGCGATTGGAGCAATCTCCCTAGTGATGTCCTCAACCTCTGTTGTTCGTGTGTGGATATGTTGAGCGCCATGCGGCTGGTTGCATGCTCGAGGGGCATGCACACGGCCATCATCAAAGCGAAGCCTAAGCTTTTCAAGACACCCTGCTTGTTGCCATCTGGTCTTGCAAGATTTTCTCACCGTGATACGGTGGCGTACGTGATGCCCCTTGACTTCAATCCGACCTCCATTAGCCGAAACTTCTTTGCAGGTATGTAGTGGGTCGCCGTACATCATTTCCCTCGAGTTCGATCCGATCACCATCACCTGAAACTTCTTGCTGGTATGGACTAGGTCAGCATGAACTCCCACTAGATGGCTGCTATCAGAGAAGACGGGGAAAAGTTGGTGCTCGTGAACTTCCAGACCTCCCATGAGATTATCCTTCCTTCGTTGGATGATATAGAGTTTTACCTTCGCTGTCCAAGTCATCTAGATTACGTCATTAGTAGGATGCACCTTGTTTTGCAGAAGATTGTAATCTGCCAAGTGCCCACACGACATGCGGATTACGCAGACTTCAAGCTAATTGTGTTGTTCGACAAGGGACTCGCCTATCTTTCTGTTGGTTCCTTCTTTAGGTGGAGACAACTCAGCTCGCAGTGGATCGTCGTCAAAGCTGATACACACTTCTGTGATGCTATTTAACACAATGGCGTCATCTACGTGATCGACAAAGAAGATGGCACCACGTATTGCTGGGACGACGGGTGTAAGTTGTTTCCGTCTGATGTTAATGATGACGCCATGTCACTGTTTGAACTTTTTGTGATGATTGACATATCCCTGTTTGAGCAGAATTTGAGTAGAACTATGGCAATGTATTAGAAACAACGTAAATCAGCTATATTTGGAATGAGTTAATTCATGCGATTGTGACCATGTCATTACAGCAAATTTGTACCCCGGAATAATCAAACTGTTAGGAAGATATTGATATTCTCCTAATGTTATATTAATCTATATACTACTAAATATGAGTGTGTATCAATGGCCATGTTAGTTTCCTCATTTTCATGATTTAGAAACATGCATCACACTGTTGATTTCATCTAACCATACATTAGGGAAGCAAATGTGCATATGGAGAACTCTATATTTTGAAGTAGTGAAATCATGTAATGCTTACCATGTGTACATACCTATGTTCTCCCTTCAGCAATCAATAGCTAGAATAATATGCTCACAAAAATTTTGCCCACAGAACATGAGTATATAACAATGCATGGTCTGTTTATTTCCTTGAAGAATTTGTTTGTGAGGACAGAACATGAGTACATAATATGCATGACATGGTAGTTTCCTATGAAGAATCGATTGTGAGACAACATGAGTATAACGATGCATGGCACTTCTATATTTTCGAACCCAGTATACATTTCCCTGTATTTTCCTCCCAGTTCCAACAGGGACACATCAAAGTTGTTTCTTGCATTATCCTACTCATACTCTGAACAATGCTAATCTTACATTAACAATGACTGTCCTTTTTGAAATGATGTAGTGTCGCTACAGTTACCACCATTTGTAATCACTCCAGCTTTTCCAAAAACTGGGAAGCACAACTCGTTCCTTGCTCGATTAGAGGACGGCAAAAGACAGATGATCATTCGGACAAATGAGCCGGAAAAGTTATATTGCACAAACCCCACTCTATGCAAGCACCGTGAAATACGTGAGTATCTGGACAGTGGCTGTTACGTCCATGAGCAGGATACCAACTTGTTGGGGCCTGCAGGATTTTTGAGTCGGAGGCGAGTAAACATCCTTGGTTCATACTCTTTGTTTCTCGGACTCAATTATCCGATTAAGCAGGATATCACTGTTGGCAAGGACCTTAATGGCAGAGGGGCTCTATTTGGTATGGAATATTGTGTCTACACAGCGAGCCCTAGGAGTTCGGGAGCAAACTCCCCTGATTGTGAACGATACAGCCTGCAGCCAAATGAAGGTGAGAATGACAAAGGCATCTGGATTAACTTGATCCCTGGATGTGTCGAGTCTGACAGGCGGTGATGTGGTTTAGTCCTTCAGGTTGATAGGTAATTGGGTTGGTGCGTCGAAAGGGTGGAGTACTGGTGTCTCCGGATCACTGTTGGTTGAACCGGGGCTGCGAATTATTATGGTGTTGGATTATCCCTCTTCGAATGTTGTCTTTGCTGCTTGTTCTAGATGGGTGGTAATCTCTTTTGTTATGCATATTCCTTGTCATTTGGTCATCCTCGTCTATGTCACTCTTACTATGTAATAGTTGCCTCTATTTAGAATGTCATTCTCGTCTGGATCACGAGAGTTTGAGCGCTGCAGATGGGTGCGATTTGGTGGTGTAGCAAGACTTCTTATGAACTATAATATCTTGATGTTTATGTCAGTAGTAGTCATTAATTAGTGTTTGAATGTTGTATATATCATTGTTTCAAACTGTTTATTGTATCGAACTGCTGGTGGGCTAAATGAGGGTGAGGGAGTCCTGGATTAGGGGGGTGTTCGGATAGCCGGACCATACCTTCAGCCGGACTCCTGGACTATGAAGATACAAGATTGAAGACTTCGTCCCGTGTCCGGAAGGGACTTTCCTTGGCGTGCAAGCCAAGCTAGGCGATACGGATATGCAGATCTCCTACCATTGTAACCGACTTTGTATAACCCTAACCTTCTCTGGTGTCTATATAAACCGGAGGGTTTTTAGTCCGTAGGACAACATACACATCAACAATCATACCATAGGCTAGCTTCTAGGGTTTAGCATCTCCAATCTCGTGGTAGATCTACTCTTGTACTACCCATATCATCAATATTAATAAATCAGGACGTAGGGTTTTACCTCCATCGAGAGGGCCCGAACCTGGGTAAAACTTCGTGTCCCTTGCCTCCTGTTACCATCCGGCCTAGACGCACAGTTCGGGACCCCCTACCCGTGATCCGCCGGTTTTGACACCGACATTGGTGCTTTGATTGAGAGTTCCTCTATGTCGTCGCTGTCAGGCTCGATGGCTCCTACGATCATCAATAGCGATGTAGTCCAGGGTGATCCCTTCCTCCACAGACAGATCTTCGTCTTCGGCGGCTTCGCACTGCGGGCCAATTCACTTGGCCATCTGGAGCAGATCGAAAGCTAAGCCCCTGGCCGTCAGGTCAGATTTGGAAGTTTTAACTACACGTCTGACATCCGCGGGGACTTGATCTTCGACGGATTCGAGCCACTGCCGAGCATGCCGTACTGTCACGACGAGCATGATCTAGCTCTGCCGCCAAACAGTGCCCTGGAGGCCGCACCCGCATCGGCTTCGACCTTTAATTCGAAGCCAACTGCGCCGATCGAGGATGGGTGGTTGGATGCCGCCTTGGGGGCTGCGATCCCAACGGCGATCGAGGCGAACACCAGTCCCGCACTCCGCGAAACTCATGACTCCAAGGAGCCGGACTCCTCTCTGAACTCCGAATCCCTTGCGCCCCTGCCGATCGAATCCGATTGGGCGCTGATCATGGAGTTTACTGCTGCAGACATCTTTCAGCACTCGCCTTTCGGCGATATTCTGAAGACCCTGAAGTCTCTCTCTTTATCAGGAGAGCCCTGGCCGGACTACGGTCAGCAAGGTGGGGGTACGGACGATGAAGAAATTCAAAGCCCACCCACCACCCACTTTGTAGCCACTATCGACGATTTAACCGACATGCTCGACTTCGAATCCGAAGACATCGACGGTATGGACGCCGATGAAGGAGACAATGAAGAACCAGCGCCTATTAGGCCCTGGAAAGCCACCTCGTCATATGACATATACATGGTGGACACCCCAAAAGAGGGAGATGTCGATGGAACAGCGGAGGATGACACCTCCAAGAAGCAGCCCAAGCGCCGGCGTCAGCGGCGCTGATCAAAATCCCACCAAAACAAATACGGTGATTCCAGCACGGGAGATAATAATACTCCGGAGAGTGCCGAAGAAAACCCCCTCCAGCAAGATTTAGCACAGGAGGATGGAGACACCAACCCTCATGAGAGAGCGGCAGACAGAGAGGTCGAGGACGATAATTATATGCCTTCCTCCGAAGATGAGGCAAGCCTCGACGACGACGAATTCATTGTGCCAGAGGATCCCATCGAGCAAGAGCGTCTTCAACGCAGGCTTATGGCCACGACAAGAAGCCTCAAGAAAAAACAGCAACAACTCAGAGCTGATCAAGATTTTCTAGTCGACGGATGTACTGAAGTCCTTGCGGCCGAAGAGCATAAACTCGAACGCCCCTCCAACAGCTACCCAAAGCGCAAGTTGCTACCCCGATTAGAGGAGGAAGCACTTGATGTGGCCGACCGGCCACCTCGTGGCCGCGACAGAGAGGCCTCTCGGCCCTCCACTCAAGCCGCACCCCATACCAAGGCACGGGAATATGCGCCGGACTTACGAGATATGTTGGAGGACAAGGCAAGGCAAACAAGATCGATCTACGGATCGCGGGGGCGCCCCATGGCTCGAGACGGTAACTGTCACGCCGGCCACAAATTCGGGAGGGCCGAACACATTAGACAAAGCTCATTGGAGCTATGTCATGATATAGCCCAGTACAGAGGCGCCGGACACCCACTATGCTTCACAGACAAAATAATGGATCATCAAATCCCCAAGCGTTTCAAACCCATAAACATCGAATCATATGATGGCCCAACAGATCCGGCGGTATGGATCGAGGATTATCTCCTTCATATCCACATGGCCCGCGGCGATGATTTCCACGCCATCAAATACCTCCCACTCAAGCTTAAAGGACCAACTCGGCATTGGCTTAACAGCTTGCCAACAGGATCAATTAGTTGTTGGGAGGACCTGGAAGCCGCATTCCTCGACAATTTCCAGGGCACTTATGTGCGACCCCCAAACACCGATGAGCCATGTCACGTAATTCAGCAGCCAGAGAAATCGGCTAGGCAATTCTGGACACGGTTCCTAACAAAGAAAAATCAAATAGTCAACTGTCCGGACGCTGAGGCCCTAGCAGCCTTCAAGCACAATATCCGTGACGAGTGGCTGGCCCGGCACCTTGGACAGGAAAAGCCAAAATCTATGGCAGCACTCACGACACTCATGACCCACTTTTGCGCGGGAGAAGACAGCTGGCTTGCTCGTAGCAACAATATGACCAAGAACCCTGGTAATTCGGACACCAGGGACAATAGTGGCAGGTCGCGTCGCAACAAGCAGAAGCGCCGCATTAACGGCAACAATATTGAGGATACAATAGTTAATGCCGGATTCAGAGGCTCTAAATCCGGTCAGCAGAAAAAGCCATTCAAAAGGAATCCTAGGGGCCCGTCTAGTTTGGACCGAATACTAGACCGCTTGTGCCAGATACATGGCACCCCCGAAAAGCCGGCCAATCACACCAACAGGGATTGTTGGGTGTTCAAGCAGGCAGGCAAGTTAAACACCGATAATGAAGACAAGGGGCTACATAGCGATGACGACGAGTAGCCCCGGCTACCGAACAACAGTGGATAGAAGGGTTTTCCCCCACAAGTGCAGACGGTGAACATGATATACGCAACCCACGTCCCCAAAAGGGAGCGGAAGCGCGCGTTAAGGGACGTATACGCGGTAGAGCCAGTCGCCCCAAAGTTCAACCCATGGTCCTCCTACCCGATCACCTTTGATCGAAGGGACCATCCCACTAGCATCCGTCATGGCAGATTCGCTGCATTAGTTCTAGACCCAATTATTGATGGATTTCATCTCACTAGAGTCCTTATGGATTGCGGCAGCAGCCTGAACCTGCTTTACCAGGATACAGTGCGGATAAATGGGCATAGATCCCTCGAGGATTAAGCCCACCAAAACGACCTTTAAAGGCGTAATACCAGGTGTAGAGGCCAACTGTACAGGCTCGGTCACACTTGAAGTGGTCTTCGGATCTCCGGATAATTTCCGAAGCGACGAGTTAATCTTCGACATAGTCCCGTTCCGCAGTGGTTATCACGCACTACTCGGGCGAACCTCATTCGCCAAGTTCAATGCGGTATCACACTATGCATACCTTAAGCTCAAGATGCCAGGTCCTGGAGGAGTAATTACGGTCAATGGAAACACCAAACGCTCCCTCCGAACGGAGGAGCACACGGTGGCCCTTGCAGCGGAAGTACAAAGCAACCTCTCCAGGTAGTTCTCCTGTCCGGCCACTAAACGGCCGGACACCGTCAAGCGCGCCCGGATTAACCTACAAAAAGACCGCCTGGCTCGATCCGAGCAGGCGTAGCAATGCGGCCCCAACCCCAACCCTCGCAAAAAGGCGACGCCAGTACTTCGCGTACATAACTATGCTCTAGAAATACCATGGGTATAGGGGGAGGGGCACCATCACGGCACGCCCAAAACACGGCTTAAACCACACCAAGGGATGCCGATTTTTTAATTTTCTCTTACTTTCAGGACTCTACTCTTCGGAAGGCCTGTTCAGTAGTTCAATTGCCGCACAAACGATGCAAGAACCAGGGAAGCAGACAAGCCATGCCGCATTACGGAACTCCCAGGTGGTCTCTATCACGAGCAGTATACCTGTTTCTCATACCATTCCGCAGCCTACCCCTGGAATGGACATGGTAAAATAGTCCAACCTTTTTCTTATCACATTATTTGTATCGTTCTACTTTGATCGCAGCCCTTTTTAATGAACAATGCATAGCTTTTGTCTATTTTTGCATTACTCTTTTTCTATAAATATATGTTCCTTAATGACATGTGGCACCCGTACACTTTGGTATGGCCAAGTTACGCCAGGGGCTTTAGTACCCCTCAATATGGTGTGAGAAGTCCGAACACTTTAACGAGTGCGGCACCCCGAACTTATAGCACTATATGCATCGGCTCCGAATCATGTCTTGGGTCAATAGTTGGGTTTTCCTGGCTCCTATGTTTTGGTGCCTTACGTTCCGCTATATTGGCTAAGGTAGCACTAGGAGAACCACTGTGATAGTGCCCCAGTTGTGCTGGGTCGAGCACCTCAGTGGAGAAAGCTAAAACTGACTGTCATGATGAAGCGAGAGCTGGTCGCTATTCGAGAGGTTTTTCGAGTCCCTAAAGACTTATGCCGCTTAGAGCGAGGAGTCGGTTCTGTCCGGCCAAGGCGTGAATAGCGCCCCGAACTCGGTCTTCCGAATACTAGGGGCTTCGCTGAAATTTAAAATTACAGAATTATATGGCTAAGTGAGAGTGTTCATGCATTATAGTCCGATTGCCTTGTTCGATTGGTCTGAGCGCCTCCCTCGAAGGACCCAAATATGGGAAAAAGAGCGCCCAGGTTTATCCCCGAACACCCCAGCACTAGCGGCACGGGGGCAGAAGCCGACGACTCGCCATCTCTCAGTATTGATAAACAGCTGCACAGAAGGTAATATTTAAAATTCCAACAACATTGCTTAGCGGATATGAACAAGTTTTCAGCGCACAGGATAACACGAGCGAGTTTTACTCAAAAAATACATCCTTGGTACATTCATCCGCCACAAGGCAGGCATCCTTCAGAACATCCTTATAATAATTCTCGGGCTTGCGATGCTCTTTCCCCGGCGGTGGCCCGTCCTTCACAAGCTTCTTAGCATCCAGCTGCCCCAGTGCACCTTAGCATGGGCAAGGGCCCTACGGGCACCTTCAATGAAGACGGAGCGCTTGATGTCTTCAAGCCTCGGACAGGCCTCCACCAGCCGCCGCACCAGCCCGAAATAGCTCCCAGGCAGAGCCTCTCCAGGCCACAGCCGAACTATGAGGCCCTTCATGGCCCGTTCGGCCGCCTTGTGGAGCTCGACCAGTTGCTTCAGCTGGTCGCTCAGGGGCACGGGGTGTCCGGCCTCAGCGTACTGAGACCAGAACACCTTCTCTGTCGAGCTACCCTCCGCGGCTCGATAGAATGCGGCGGCATCGGATACACTCCGGGGAAGATCTGCAAACGCTCCTGGAGAGCTCCGGATTCGGGTAAATATCAAGTAACTCGCGTTTATGTGTTTCCTTTGCATAAAGAATGCCTTACCCGCCGCTATCTTCTTCACCTCATCCAACTCCTGGAGGGTCTTCTGGGATTCGGCCTTGGCAGACTCGGCATTTTTAATAGCCGCCGCGAGCTCGGACGCTCGCGTCTTTGAGTCAAGCTCCAAACTCTCATGCTTTTTCATGAGAACCTGGAGCTCTTGCTGTACCTTGCCAACCTGGGCCTCTTACTTCTCCTGCTCGGTGCGCTCCGTGGTCGCCCTCTTCTCGGCCTCGACCAGCGCTTGCTTAAGGGTTGCCACCTCAGACGTGGCCCCTACAATAGCCACGATAGTCTTGTCATTTTTTGCAATTGCACCTTTTTTATATATTCAAACAAGGTATTTATTACCTTCATTATCCTCGAGCTGCTTCTTGGCACGCCCGAGCTCTTGCTCGGACCGCTTGAGGTTCTGCTTTAGCATGTCCACTTCCGTAGTCAGTGCGGCGGACGCAAGCAGAGAAGCCTGCATATGCATATTGACTCCTTTTTGTTAGACTCCTATGAATTTTATTTGATCCTCTATTCGGCCTTTCTTTCCGAACGCCAAACAGAGCATCAGGGGCTACTGTCTATGCAGTAATATTATCTACACATTCTTTACTTACCTCAAAGCCTGTTAAATGGCTAGTACAAGCTTCAGTCAGTCCGCTCTTGGTGGACTGAACCTTCTGGACCACCGCACTCATAATGGTGCGGTGCCCCTCGTCGATGAAGGCGCCCTGGAGCGCCTCCAACAGATTGTCTGGCGCCTCTGGTTGGACGGGGGTCACCGGCATGGTGGGCTTACTCCTCTTGGAAGGAGGTCCCCACCGGACTCTGGAACCTTTGAAGGTTCCGGAGCGGTGTCCAGCCTTGAACCGGACTTGGAGCCCTAGGGGGTTTCATCCCCTTTACTCCTGGAGTCCGGGAGGTCGCCCTGCGGCGCCTCCAGGACCACCTCCTCTTGGCTTGGAACCTGTTGGGACAACACTTCGGTGTCGTCCATAGGGCGGGGGGAGGAAGCCATCGGAAGTGAGTTCACATCCGACGAGTCCAGTGAGCCGCTCGACGACGCGTCGAGCCGGTCTTTGGGTGGGCTAACATATTCGACATAAGGGAAAGCTGTGCAGTAAACGAATACTATGAATTACTCTGGTATCCGGATACTTACGATTTCATCAGGGGCTTGGCCCTGAGCGGCCACTCCTCTCCGCCGTTGTCGGCGTCGGTGGAATAGTCGGGAGGAAGGGTTTTCCCCTTCTTGGACCCTCCGGCCTCCTCAGAGAGGGCGGCCTTCCTTTTCTTCTCTCCTCCCGCTAGAAGGGGAGAGGTCTCTTCTTCTTCCTCCTCGTCTTCACGGGAGGAATGCGCCTCGTAACCGCCGGATGATGGATCCGACACCTCCTGGCGCCGGGCACTCTTTCGAGTCCCCGTGGCCTTTTTCGCGGCACTCTTCTCCGGCACCACAAAGGGTGCCGGAACCAGTAGCTTCGCCAAGTGAGCGTCCGCTGTGCCTTCGGGCAAAGGAGCCGGACAGTTGATTTGTCCGGACGTCTTCTGCCAATATTGTCAAAGGTAAGGGAGCTTAGATCCCGCATGGAGTCAAACTATGAAAAATTGATACCCTGTAAAAGGAAAAAAACAGCTTACCGCATGAGCGTGGCGCTGTGTACTGAATCCGTGATCCTCGGTAGCGAATGCGGGGGCCACGGCGCCCTTGAAAAGCACCTTCCAGGCATCTTCGTACGTCGTGTCAAAGAGCCTGCTCAGAGTTCGGTGTCGCACCGGGTCGAACTCCCACAGGTTGAAAGCCCGTTGTTGACACGGGAGGATCAGGCGGATGAGCATAACCTGGACTACATTGACAAGTTTGCGATTCTTGTCCACCAGGGTTTGGATGCATGTTTGGAGTCCTGTCAGCTCTCCTTTTTAACGCCACGACAGGCCTGTCTCCTTCTAGGAGGTGAGCCCCGTAGGGTGTCTGGATCGGAACTCGGGGGCTGCGACCCACTCGGGGTCGCGCGGCTCGGTGATATAAAACCACCCCGATTGCCACCCCTTCAGGGTCTCCACAGAGGAGCCCTCGAGCCATAAGACATTAGGCATCTTTCCCACCATGGTGCCTCCGCACTCCGCCTGGTTGCCGCGCACCACCTTTGGCTTGACGTTGAAAGTCTTGAGCCATAGGACGAAATGGGGGCGGATGCAAAGGAAAGCCTCGCACACGACGATAAACACCAAGATGTTGAGGATGAAGTTCGGGGCCAGATCATGGAAATCCAGGCCGTAGTAGAACATGAGCCCCCGGACAAGTGGGTGAAGAGGGAAGCCCAGTCCGCGAAGCAAATGGGGGAGGAACATCACCCTCTCATGGGGCCCCGGGGTGGGGATGAGCTGCCCCTTTTCGGGAAGCCGGTACACAATGTTGTTAGGCAAGTATCCGGCCTTCCTCAGTTTTTTGATGTGTCCCTCCGTAACGGAGGAGACCATCCACTTGCCTCCCGCTCCGCACATGGCTGGAGAAGGTTGAGGTGGGGAGAGCGGACTTGGGCGCTGGAGCTCGAGTGCGCGAGAATGGATAGGCAAAGCAGGAAGAAGGCGTAGGTGAAAAGGTGGATCCTTATCCCCTTATATGGGTGGACGCAACTACGTGTCCCCACCAGCCTGGTAAAACTCGCTTATCTCCAAGCGCCGTATTCAATGGCGCGGTTGGGTTACCCACGCCCGTATTGATGAGAATCCCGGAATAAGGGGACATGATCTCTGCTTTGACAAGACGTGCCAAGGAAACCGCCTCGCATGACGCGCTGAGGTGGGATAATGAAATGACTCGGACAAAGGCTTGGCCGTGGTGTGTCGCACTACGGAATACGTCAGGAGATTAGATTTGTGTAAGTATTATTCTCTCTATGGCAATATGTGGAAACTTATTTTGCAGAGCCGGACACTATCTTTGTGTTCAAAATCTTCTAGGAAGTACTTGGAGGAGGAACCCGCCTTGCAATGCCGAAGACAATCTGCGCGCCGGACTCGTCGTCATTGAAGCCTGGTTCAGGGGCTACTGAGGGAGTCCTGGATTAGGGGGGGTGTTCGGATAGCCTGACTATACCTTCAGCCGGACTCCTGGACTATGAAGATACAAGATTGAAGACTTCGTCCCGTGTCCGGAAGGGACTTTCCTTGGCGTGGAAGGCAAGCTTGGCGATACGGATATGCAGATCTCCTACCATTGTAACCGACTTTGTATAACCCTAACCTTCTCCGGTGTCTATATAAACCGGAGGGTTTTTAGTCCGTAGGACAACATACACATCAACAATCAGACCATAGGCTAGCTTCTCGGGTTTAGCCTCTCCGATCTCGTGGTAGATCTACTCCTGTACTACCCATATCATCAATATTAATCAAGCAGGACGTAGGGTTTTACCTCCATCGAGAGGGCCCGAACCTGGGTAAAACTTCATGTCCCTTGCCTCCTGTTACCATCCGGCCTAGACGCACAGTTCGGGACCCCCTACCCGAGATCCGTCGGTTTTGACACCGACAGAGGGCATTACCATTCTCCAGTGTTCAGAGTATATGTCATTTTTTCAAGTTATAATTTGAGCTCAGTGTCTTTTCGATGATGTACACTTGTTTGGGCCAATGAGGTGTCATTGAATATGGGCTAAGTAGTAACGCAATGCCAAACAGGTCAATTATGACTCTTAGGCCGGGCTCTCAAAAGATCCTCAAAAAAAAGGTTGGGCTCTCAACGAAGGAATAAGCACTCTTAGACCAACATGTGGGCACCACCAATGTTTTCGTGCGCTTGCGCGCTGAGAGCATATTGGCGCGTGTTCGAAATTCATGCTACCTTTTCATCCCCAATCAACCGCGCCTCCCCCACCTCTGGAATCTTAATTCCTACTCCGGCTCCCCCAAATCCCCCTCCTATACTCCCTGTACTCAAGCGAAATATCATGTCACCAGTCAACGTGGATCTCCAAGCCGGAGATCCCGAGGTCCTGCCTTCGGGCGCTGCGTGCTGCCACTCAATAGAGGCATGGCGGCGCTTGATGATCAGTTTGCCGGCAAAGTGCTGATGGTAACCATCAACGGCGACCGACCTCCCATCTCGTCGGGCAACCTTGTCAAAGCTCCTGGCATTGCGCACGACATCCAAATAAGTGACTTGCTCGTCGAAGTCTGTCCGCCGCCGGCTGATTTCTTCGTCAGGTTCCGAACAACTTTCGACTGCGGTCGTGTGTTTGAATCTTCCCGGCGTTTGTTCTGCGATGGCGCGCTGGTGAGCTTTCATCGATGGCACCCAGGATGGGGCTTGGTGCCCTCTGAGCTTGAGTTTTTAACAAAGCTTACCTTCCACGGCATGCCTCGACGTGCTTGGGACTGCGAGTCCATGAATGAGCTTATAAACGACCTTGGAGATGAGCTCATAAGTAAGTTTGTTCCTACAGACAGCTGGGCTCTAACGGTTATGGCATGGATGAAGAAGCCGTCCACCATACCGAAGGTGATTGGTGTTGAGATACCGGTGCAGGAACCGGGGTTGTACTATCCGTCGCCACCAAGGCCGCCACGGACTACCTTAGGGATGTACCTGTATTGATTGTTCGTGCATGTCGAAGAAGTGGTCAATCCATCAATCAAAGTCCTGCCGCCACCACTGGTGCCCGGGTCCATCGACGACGTCCAATACAGGAGTCAACGTCAGACTTTCCCCGTGTTGCTCAGAACGATGGATGTCATAGGGCCTACTCCATCGTGCGGCTGAGGCCACTGCTTCTTTGGGAGAAGAGGTAGGGTTGGCTGCCTAGATGTGCTCTAATTTGAGGTAACAACTAATTCTTGTCAGATGACCTGTTCTATTTTTTAACCTGAACATTTTTTTGAAAGGGTTGTACGTCAACTTAATGTTCTAGCATAACTTATATATTGTGTTGTCTGTCTGTTTTCTTTGCACAACATTCAAGATATTTCCCCGTCATTAATAAAGACGATGAACTGTTATGTACGAGTTCGTTGGTTTCAACATAGCCCTACCCGTAGCGATCCACTGCTTCCACCCTGATTGTGCCGCCTGTCTGAATTTTTTATATGCAAGTTTAGTGTCCTATGATGTTCTATATGATTGTGTGAACTATATAAGTTTTTACTGAGCATCATCAAAGCATATGGCTGAAAGATGTATTTACGAGCATCGACCGATGGGTTTCTCTCTCTCTCTCTCTCTCACACACACACACATACGCGCACACACACGCACAAGTGGGACCCGTTGAATTATTTCTTCGCTCGTGACAGCTTTTAATTAGGTTCCACTGTACTCTAACTTTTTATTAAGTTATTAATTGAGCTTAGTGACTTCAAAAAGTTGTACAGAAGCTTTGTTTGGGCCTTTCCGGCGTCACTGAATGTGGGCTGAGTAGCCATGTAAGGTTGTATAGTACTACACATGCCTTTTCTTTCAACATCAGCAATGCAACTAGGACGATAGTTGTACATAATCCGAGTCAACTTGTTATTCCCCGCCCCGCTGGGCTGCGAATCTTTCCTAGGAGGGATGCATTAAGCTTAACAAGAAAATGGGATGTAATTATAAATATGGGCAGAAACTATAAAAAAATGGACCAAACACGTAATTACTTTATAAAATATTACTTTTGGATTTTGAAAATTTTAATTTCATTAATTATTGCGCGCATAATGTTTCGTTGGATTTTTACGTAATACAAATTTATATGGAAATTGTATTTAATCTGACTAGACATTTCAGGACAAAAATATTTCGGATCCTATCAAAATGAGGGAAATTTTATTGAATTTTGTTTTGAACAGTTGGTTGAAATTATTAATCGTTGTCCTAGCTAGAAAATGGGTTGTACTTTTAACAAACTGTAAATGGGCAGTAGTAAATTCCATTAGAATTTAAAAATGGGTTGTGCATTCTTACAAATTGCAAATAGGCTATAAGTTCTCTGCCACACACTCGTGGGCCTACTAAGTTGACGCATATGGAAGGCTTTGTCAACTTATAGTCAACACACGGTTCTAGCAGCAGTGTCCGTTGGATGTCAATCCAACGGATGTCGTGCTTCTTCTTCCATCTCAGATATTCTAGATTCAGCTGCCCAAAAAATGATTCCTCCCCTAACATCTGGGACGCACCTTTTTGAAGGCTGACCTGTGGGCCTACTAAGTTGACGCATACCAATGGATTTGTCAACTTAGTCAATATAAACAATTCTAGCTGCAGTGATCGTACGATGTCCATCCAATGGCCATTCTGATTCTTCAACCTCTGCTCTTCTTGCTCTACCCGCCCAAAGCAGAGCCGGTCGTGCCGCCTGCTCCTGCCTCCCATTGCTGGCTATGCTGCCGCGGAAGCCTCACCTCCCACTACCACTCCCACCGCTGGCCAGGTGCTTCGGCGACGGCATCCTCACATCATAGCTGAACCAGGGAACCCTCGTACTCCTCTCCGTGTGGGCATCCACTGCCGTGTCTTCCCCTTCTTAGGACTCGCCGACGTCCACCGCCTTGGTGCTCTCGGCACGGCATGGTCAACGTGGTCAAGGAACGACTTCCATCGGAAGTGTACTATACGTGGAGAGGCTGACACCTGGGTCCACGCCCGCAACAAGGAAGTACTTCCTTATTACATGTAAAATAATGATTCCTCCACCTGACAGTAGGGACCCAATGGACGGGACACCGTAATTTGCAAAAAAAAAGTTTCCCCCCTAACTAGTGGGACCGACCAGCTACATCCACTAGTAGAAAACAGGGCTTTGGTTCAGCCAGAAAAGAGCATTAATCCTGGTTGCATTACGAACCGGGACTAATGTGAGCATTAGTTCTGGTTCGAGTGGCTAGCGCACCGTACAGGCATTGGTCCTGGTTCAAATGGGACCTTTAGTCCCGGTTGGTGCCACGAACCGGGACTAAAGGGTGCGATGCCCAGTAGTACCGGTTCGTGGCACGAACCGGTACTGAAGGTTAGACCTTTAGTCCCGGTTCGAGCCACCAACCGGTACAAATGGGGTTGAGGCATTAGTACCGGTTCGTGGCATCAAGCGGTACTAAAGGTAGACCTTTAGTACCGGTTGGTGCCACGAACCGGTACTAATGGTGCAATTTTCAAATTCTACCCCCCTGTGTATCGCCTTTTCAGTTTATAAAAAGCAAAAGAAAATGATAAAAACTTCAAAAGTTAAAATCCTTCGAGATGTAGTTATGTTACTACATCTACTAGTTAGGAAAATTTAAAAACTTAAATTTGGACATGTTTTGCAAAAAAGTTTAGGGAAAATGTAAAACTGCTATAACTTTTGCATACGATGTCAGAAAAAACATATAATATATCAAAATGTTCAGCACTATGGTCAAACTACTTATTTGAGAAGTATTAGTGTTACTAAATAATTATTCAAGAATATTAGTGTTACTAAATAATTATTCCAAATTTTTTTGAATTTTGGTCAAATCTGGTCATACTGTGGTCAAACAATGGTCAAACTACTTATTCAAGAAATATTAGTGTTACTAAATAATTATTGTTTTTAGAACGATAGTTTCAAACTCAAACAGTGAAATGTGTGAGTTCAGGCTCAAGCTAAACTCCTGAGAGTTAATAGGATTGACATCTTACTATTGTCAGGAAAACAACAAGTGCAGACTTGGAAGCAAGGGAGAATAGAACCCGGAAGTTAAGCGTGCTTAGGCTGGGGTAGTGAGAGGATGGGTGACTGTCCGGGAAGTTAGATGATTTGGAATGATGAGGGGTGATTAGAGATTAGAGGTTAAACTGAGCAGTGATGAATGGTGATTAGAGATTGGAGGCTAAAATAATTTAGAAATTTGAAAATTCAGGGAAAAAATTCAAAAAAATTTAAAAAAAATCATAAAATTTCCTTTAGTACCGGTTGGTGTTACCAACCGGGGCTAAAGGTGGACCTCCACGCACCTCATCATTCCAAATCATCTAACTTCTCGGACGGTCACCCATCCTCTCACTACCCCATCCTAAGCACGCTTGACTTCCGGGTTGTTTTCTCCCTCGTTTCCAAGTCTGCACTTGTTGTTTTCCTAACAATAGTAAGATGTCAATCCTATTAACTCTCAGGAGTTTATCTTGAGCATGAAGTCACACATTTCACAGTTTGACTTTGAAACTATCGTTCTAAAAAATAATTATTATTTAGTAACAATAATATTTCTTGAATAAGTAGTTTGACCATTGTGACAAATGGCCCTTTTTCTACTGCTGATATCTTCCATGCAAGGAAGTGCGTCCATATTACGGGCAAAAAATTGATTTGCCCCTGACTACTGGGACCCACCAATTACATCTTCGCACGCAAGGAAGTGCGTCCATATTACGGGAAAAACATGATTCGCCCCCTGGCTACTGGGACCCACCAGCTACATCTTTGCATGCAAGGAAGTGCTGATAGTCGGGACCCATCCAGTCGAAGCGTATGTAGCATTGTCATTCTGGTCGCGAACGTGTACGTAAACTGGTCAATCGGTTTGTCTACAGGCTGCAGCGATGAACCTTGGCCGTGTATGGAAGGGCATGTGTGGTAGTAGGAGCGCGCACGTGTAATAGTAGAGGCGCGCACGTAGCATGTACATGTACGTACAACGGCCAGGGTGCAAGAAAGAAAATACGGCCACGCACATACATACGGGCAGGGTCTCGAATGCCTACTCATGCATACGTATGGCAGGGCTCGTGTACATGGCTAGGTCGGAACGGAGAAAGTGCGTCGTCGTCGTATTCATGGGGAGCCAACCGGCTAGGTCGGAACGGAATGCATCGTCGTGTTATCGAGAGCCAACCGGCTTGAACGAAACATGTGATGGAAACGAGGCCTGGCTTACCACAGAACGGAGAAAATGGCCTTGTGTTCGACCGACCATGGTGGAAACGGGATCCGTGTCATCGGGAGGGGTCGGGCATACCGCAAAACGGAGGAAACGGTCCTCCTACAGACGAAACAGGGTCCTATTGATCAGGAGGGGTGTGGCGTAGCGCAAAACGGAGGAAACGGACTTGTGTTGGAGCGCCACAGTCGAAACGGTGGTCCTGTTCATCGGGAGTGGTTTGCCGTACCACAAACCGGGACTCCGTGGGATATTGTTCATCTCTACCGTCGCCTGCCTCCACGGGCTACTGTTCATCCACCGTCGACCTCCTCCAGCCTCCACCTGCGACTATTCATCCACGGGCTCCTGTTCATCCAGCCTCCACTGCGCGCTCCTCCACCGGGTACTGTTCAACCAGCCCTCTCCACGGGGTCCTGTTCAACAACCCTGCCACGGGCTACTGTTCATCTAGCCCTCCACCGGCTAATGTTCAACCAGCCCTCCACTGGCTACTGTTCAACCAGCCCTCCATGGTGTCCTATTCATCCAGCCCTCCACGGGGTACTGTTCATCCAGCGGCAACAGCCTCTACTACCACGGGTTCCTGTTCATCTAACCCCCCACCGGGAATTGTTCATCCAAACCCCCTCAACAACACTCACTATTCATCTAGGGAAGGAGGCAGTAGTGTTCGATCAGCTTTAGTTAGCAGCAATAGCGAAGGAATCACTCGGGTTCAGTTAACAGCAAGGGATTGATTGATCGCTCGGGTTCAGTAACGCGTAGCCTGCAGTGGAATCGCTCGGGTTTAGTTAGATCCCAATGATACGTCTCCAACGTATCTACTTTTCCAAACACTTTTGCCCTTGTTTTGGACTCTAACTTATATTATTCGAATGGAAATAACCCGGACTGACGTTGTTCTCAGCAGAATTGCCATGATGTTGTTTTATGTGCAGAAAACAACAGTTCTCGGAATGACCTGAAACTCCACGGAATATCTTACAATAAATAATAAAAAATCATTGCCAAAGATGAAGACCAGGGGGCCCACACCCTTCTCGCGAGGGTGGGGGCGCCCCCCCCCCTACCGCATGGGCCCCCTGGAAACCCCCCGACTCCAACTCCAACTCTATATAACTGCTTTCGGGGAGAAAAAAAGAAAGGAGAAGAAATCATCACGTTTTACGATAGGGAGCCGCCATCAAGCCCTAAAACCTCTCGGGAGGGCTGATCTGGAGTCCGTTCGGGGCTCCGGAGAGGGGGATTCGTCGCCGTCGTCATCATCATCAACCATCCTCCATCACCAATTTCATGATGCTCACCACTGTGCGTGAGTAATTCCATCATAGGCTTGCTGGACGGTGATGGGTTGGATGAGATTCACCATGTAATCAAGTAAGTTTTGTTAGGGTTTGATCCCTAGTATCCACTGTGTTCTGAGATTGATGTTGCTATGACTTTGCTATGCTTAATGCTTTTCACTAGGGCCCGAGTGCCATGATTTTAGATCTGAACCTATTATGTTTTCATCAATATATGAGAGTTCTTGATCCTATCTTGCAAGTCTATAGTCACCTATTATGTGTTATGATCCATTAACCCCGAAGTAACAATAATCGGGATACTTACCGGTGATGACCGTAGTTTGAGGAGTTCATGTATTCACTATGTGCTAATGCTTTGTTCCGGTTCTCT
Source organism: Triticum aestivum (assembly GCF_018294505.1). NCBI lineage: Eukaryota > Viridiplantae > Streptophyta > Magnoliopsida > Poales > Poaceae > Triticum > Triticum aestivum. Next base: position 269,117,950 of record NC_057797.1, on the reverse strand, counting down.
ATTAAAAGGAGGCCTTAATATCCCTTAGTTTCCATTACGACCCCGCTGCCACGGGAGGGTAGGACAAAAGATGTCCGCAAGTTCTTTTCCATAAGCACGTATGACTATATTCGGAATACATGCCTACATTACATTGACGAATTGGAGCTAGTTCTGTGTCACCCTATGTTATCACTTTTACATGATGAACCGCATCCGGCATAATTATTCATCATTGGTCCGATGCCAACGAGCTTTCCATATACTGGTTTACGCTTATTTACTTTCCCATTGCTATTGTTACAATCACTACAAAACACCAAAAACATTACTTTGCTTTCATTACTCTTTTGTTACTGTTACCATCACTATCATATTACTTTGCTACTAAACACCTTGCTGTAGATACTAAGTTTCCAGGTGTGGTTAAATTGACAACTCAGCCGCTAATACTTGAGAATATTCTTTGGCTCCCCTTGTGTCGAATCAATAAATTTGGGTTGAATACTCTACCCCTCGAAAGCTGTTGCGATCCCCTATACTTGTGGGTTATCAAGACTAATTTCTCGCGCCGTTGCTGGGGAGCGTAGCTCTATTTTTTGAGTCCCTTGGGATTTATATCTGCTGGACACTATGAAGAACTTGAGAGATCCAAAAACCAAGATCTATCCCTCAACTACGAGGGGAGGTAAGGAACTGCCATCTAGCTCTACACTTGATTCACCTTCTGTTATGAGTAAGCTTGCGACACCTACACCTGCTTCTGCTATTCGTTCTGATCTGTCACATGTTATTGATGATGCTACTTCTGCTATGCATGATACTTATGATGAAACTACCTCTATGCCTGATACTACTATGCCACTTAGTGATTTTCTAGAGGAACGACTTGCTAGGGCTAGAGAGATTGAAAATATTGAATCTGATTATGAAGATGAAAGTGATGATGAAGAATCACTTGTTATTCCTGAGGGTTATTTATTTGATCAAGATGCTTCTTTAGCTATTTTATCCTGCAAAGATAGATATGAACTCAAAAGGTTATTAGCTAAATGGAATAAGCAATCTCCAAATGCTAGGATGAGACCTGACCCTGCTTTTGCTACTTCACCTATATGTGTTGCTGTTAAGGATTATGAATTCTCTGTTGATCCTGATATAATTATTTTGGTTGAATCTGATCCTTTTCATGGCTATGAATCTGAAACTATTGTAGCACATCTTACTAAATTAAATGATATAGCCACCCTGTTCACTAATGATGAGAGATCTTGCTACTTTTATATCCTTAAAATATTTCCATTCTCATTAAAGGGTGCTGCTAAGATATGGTTTAATTCTCTTGATCCTGGTTGTGTGCGTAGTCCCCAGGATATGATTTATTGCTTCTCTACTAAATATTTCCCTACTCATAAGAAACAAGCTGCTTTAAAGGAAATATACAACTTTGTGCAAATTAAAGAAGAGAGTCTCCCACAACCTTGGGGAGGCTTCTCAAGTTACTTAATGCTTTGCCTGATCATCCTCTTAAGAAAAATGAAATACTTGATATCTTTTATAATGGACTAACCGATGCTTCCAGAGATTACCTGGATAGTTGTGTTGGTTCTCTTTTCAGGGAAAGAACACCGGATGAAGCTAAAATCTTATTGAATAATGTGTTTACAAATGAAAATAATTGGGCACCACCTGAGACAGCTCCTACTCTAATTAATGATCCTATTCCTAAACCAACTCCGAAGAAGAGAGGTATTCTATTTCTCAGTCCCGAAGATATGCAAGAGGCAAAGAAATCTATGAAAGAAAAAGGTATTAAAGCTGAAGATGTTAATAATTTACCTCCTATTAAAGAAATACATGGTCTTAATTTACCGCATGTTGAAGAAACATATGATCTTAATCCTTTATTTATTGAAGAACCTCTAGACCTTGATAACCCGACATAGGTAGTAAAGGTAAATTCTCTCTATAGATATGATAAAGCTGAAATCCCTCCTGCTAAAATTGCTAGTCAATGCTTGGATGAGTTTGATAATTTTATGTTTAAGAAAGAAGACTTCAATGCTTATTTTGGTAGGCAATTAAAACAAGATGTTAGCAAGCATGCTTCTATGGCTAATATTACAGGTGAACTTAAACTTGTTAGCAAACATGCTTCTATGGTTACCACTCAAGTAGAACAAGTACTTAAAGCTCAAAAAGAATTGCTCAATGAGATGAATAGTAAGAAAAATGATTATGCTGTTAAACTGGCTACTAGAACTGGTAGAATGACTCAAGACCCTTTGTATCCTGAAGGCCACCCTAAGAGAATTGAGCAAGATTTTTAGAGAAATAATATTGATGCACCTAGTTCTTCTAAAAAGAAGAAAACGAAAAATGATAGAACTGTGCAAACTTCTAGTGAACCTATTGCTGAACCACCTGATAATCCAAATGATATCTCTATGTCTGATGCTAAAACACAATCTGGCAATGAACATGAACCTAATGAAAATGTTAATGATGATGTTCATAATGATGCTCAACCTAGTAATGCTAATGATGTAGAAATTGAACCTGCTGTTGATCTTGATAACCCACAATCAAAGAATCAACGTTATGATAAGAAAGAGAGACTTGGGTTCAGAAACCCATGCCTTTTCCTCCCAAACCATCCAAGAAAAAGGATGATGAGGATTTTGAGCTTTTGCTAAAATGATTAGACCTATCTTTTTACGTATGCAATTAACTGATATACTCAAAACCAATCCTTATGCTAAGTACATGAAAGATATTATTACAAATAGAAGAAAGATACCGGAAGCTGAAATTTCAACCATGTTTGCTAATTATACTTTTCAGGGTGGAATACCAAAGAAACTTGGACATCCAGGAGTACCTACTATACCATGCTCCATTAAAAGAAACTATGTTAAAACTGCTTTATGTGATCTTGGAGCTGGTGTTAGTGTTATGCCTCTCTCTCTGTATCGTAGACTTGATTTGAATAAGTTGACACCTACTGAAATATCTTTGCAAATGGCCGATAAATCAACTGCTATACCTATTGGTATTTGTGAGGATGTACCTGTTGTGGTTGCAAACGTTACTATTTTAATGGACTTTGTTATTCTTGATATTCCCGAGGATGATAGTATGTCTATTATTCTTGGAAGACCTTTTCTTAATACTGCAGGGGCTGTTATTGATTGCAACAAAGGCAATGTCACCTTTCATGTTAACAGTAATGAGCATATGGTACACTTTCCGAGGAAAAACCTCAAGTTCATATTATCAATTCTATCGGAAAAATTTCATCGATTATATTTGGAGGTTTTGAATTTCCTCTCCCTACTGTCAAGAAGAAATATGATATACTTATTATTGGGGATGTGCATATCCCCGTTGAGGTAACCTAGTGTTATTCGAAATTTCTCTGGTTTCATGTTAATCGGAATGAGTTTGTTAACAAGACTTGATCAACCTTGGTAGTGGATTCCTTTTGACGAGCATGAGATGGATGAAACTAGAAGCACAACCTTCTGTACCCTCTCTATACTTTCTATTCTTTAGTTGAAATATAATAAAAACAAATAATTTTCTGTCTGTTATCTGATTATCCGTGCAATCTAAAAATACCTCGAAAATAAAAGTTCTCCAAATACCCTGAAAATTAAATATGTTTTTTATAGAATATTTGAGGATTTATGGAACAAAGAACACACCAGGGGGCCAACCACCTTGCCACGAGGGTGGAGGGCGCGCCCCCTACCTCATGGGCCCACGGTGGCCCTCCTCCACTTATTCTTTCAGCCACACACTTCATCTTCATCCCCCAAACACGTAAAACCAACTCAAACCCGAGTCTAAGCTCGTTTTTCTGCCATTTTCGATCTCCTTGCTCAAAGCACCTCTCACAAAACTGCTTGGGGAGATTGTTCCTTGGTATGTGACTCCTCCATTGGTCCAATTAGTTTTTGTTCTAGTGCTTTATTCATTGCAAATTTTTGCTGCTTAGGTGACCCTGTTCTTGAGCTTGCATGTCAAATTTATATGGTCAACAGTAGTTTTGATGCATGATATAGGCTCTAGGCACTTGCAGGAGTAGTTGCTATCAATATTATTGAGTTTGGTTTACTTTTATTTTGAAGTTACAAAAAATTTCAGAATATTTCAGAAAATGATGAGGAGATTATTGAGGGGCTCATCGAGCCAAAGCTCGAAGAAAAAGGCACCGAAGCCTAAGTATAATTTTCTGCGCACCGCGGAGGTTCGAGTGTGTGAATGGCCTTCTGAGGATTTCTTCAGAGCAACCGGGATTTATGAAGATTTTCAGGAGTTGGCTCATAATGCAGGCCTCACCGCTTTCCTCCATGACCAATGCGTTCAGTATCTCTTGCTCACAAATACCTTTGTGCAAAACTTTCATTTTCATTCTAGGAACTCAACACCTACGGTGGAGTTTCATTTATATGATGAGCATAAGGAGATATCACTTTATGATTTCTGTCGGATTTGTTTAGTCCCTTTTGGGGGCAAGACAGAAGAACCACATCATGATGATGTGGAGGGATTTATTAATACTATCACTTTAGGGGAAACTAGGAAGGTTTCCGATGCATGATCACTAGCATACATTTTCCTGTCTTACATTACTTTGCATTATTTGCTAGTCGTTGCTTAATTGGTCGCGGAAACTGTGGAAACCTTAGTATCCCTGATATTATTATTTTGCTCCAAGGTTTATACAGTGATAACTCTTTTAGTTTGGGCGGCATTATTGCTAGACGGTTAAGTATGAACCGTACTAAGGGTCCCATCTCTGGAGGCATCTATGCTACGCGCCTAGCTGCACATTCTAACATACCTATTAGGCATGCTGAGAAGGAAGAAAAAGTGTTGCCTCGTGTTTATCTAGATTATAAAAGTATGGTGGCACATGATTTTATTGTTAAGAATAGGGCATGAGAGCTTAAATATCAATTGTTCTTTAATAAACATCATCCTGAGACTATTACCTTGCCTGCTTTGTTTGATTTGACTATAGGCAAGTACCTTGTTCCGTTGACGGTGTCACATCCCTACTTCTAGTCTGCTCTAGGTTAGCTAGTCTTGTCTTGCATCATGTCTAAATTTCTCAGAAACTTGAAATGGGTACTGACCAAACCCTAGCACCAAATGAATTCGAATAGGCTCAAATAAAATCACTTCCAATAAACCCAAAGTGACTTCAGGAAAAGTCTATCATTTTTGAAAATGGTGAAAACCTCAGACAAAAATGGGTGCATATTTTCCCTAGGTCATTTCAGGTTATTGGATTAAATCATAAGTATTTGAATTGGAGCATTTAATGGCTATAAATATTTTAAATGCTTCAATAATTCTGAAAACATTTGAGGGCTGTTAGTAAACATTTAAAAAGTGCCCACAAATTTTCTCAGGAGTTTTAAAAATGGTTTAGTATTATTACTAAATCAAAAACAGAAAAGCAAAATAGAAAATAAAAATAAAAAGAGAGAGGGACTTACCTGGCAGAAGCTTACCTGGCGCCCACCAATAGGCCCAGAACTGTAGCTGGCGGCCCAGCCCACCTGGCCCCCCTCCCCTGTCGTCTTCCTCCTTTGCCAGGAGGATGGGTGTGTGCCCGCGGTGCGCCAGCACGCGCACGGCCACCGACGACCACCTCCTTCTTGCCGTTTCTCCCTGGACGCCTCCATGCATCGCCACGCGCCCCTCCCGACCTCTCTCTCTCACGCCCGCAACTCCTCCCCTCCTATGGCTCCCTCTTCCTCTCTTCCCGAGCGCACCAGAGGGCGCCGCCGTGCACTACCACGGCCACCAGCCACCCCACGCCTCACCGACGCGCCAAGAAGCCCCGCCTCATTCCCCTCTTCCTCCTGACCAAGGCGGAAGGCGCCAGAAGCCCTGTGATGCCGCCAACATCATCTTCTTCCTCGTCGATCGCAGGAGATCCTCCTTGCCGCCCCGACTGCTCCGGACCGTCTCCGAGCTCGCTGACCCCCTCGTCCGACTCGCCGTGAGCCTCCGACCCTGCCCATCCCTCCTTCCCCGTAGCCCTCCGTAGCCACCGGACCGCCTATGCCCGAACCCGCCGCCGCCTGCGCTTGCCACCGACGTGACTCCGGCGACCAAATGGTCCGCCCAACGCGTCCAACCCACTCACCGCATCACGTAGGCCCCCGCTAGCGCCTCAGCTCGCTAGCTCGCGCACTGCAGCCCCGTAGCCACAAACACCCAAACGCCGGCGCCGCCCCGAGCTCGTTTCCGCCGTGCTCCGGCCGTTCGCGCTGCTGTTGCATGCCGCCCTGGATGCGGGCGAGCCCCAGCTCCCCGCGTGTGCCCTCCGCTGCTCGTTTGGGCGCCGGAGAAGCAATCTCGCGCCCTCCGCCGCGTCTGCTACCGCCGGCGGCTAAACGCCGGCGCGTTAGCCCAGTTGACCAAGGGGTTTGACCTCCCCTGGCTCAATGACAGGTGGGGCCGCCCTACTTACTAACCTAGAATAGGATTAACTAATCCTAGCTAATTCAGCTTAGCTACTGACATGTGGGCCCATGCCCCACTGACACTTTAGTTAGGATTAAATTAGCACTAACAGTCTCTGTTAATTAGCCTAGTCACTGACCAGTGGGTCCCAGCGTCAGGTTTGACCTGGGCTGACGCTGTTGACTTGATGACATCATTCTGACGTCAGGCTGATGCAGTAATGCTTTCTGGATTTTAAATAAATTAGAAATGATTTATTTAATTCAGAAAATGTCCAAAACTTCCAAAAATCATAGAAATTCAACCATAACTCCAAATGAAATAATTTATATATGAAAAATTATCAGAAAAATTCAAGGAATCTGTTTATGGCATTTTCATGCTTGTTTGAACAACGTTAGTCCTCTGTTTTGGAAAAAACAAATAAATGGCATTTAACTAATCATATATGGAGTTTGAATTTGAATCTTGTATTCAAACCAACTTTATTTAATTGTGTTGCTAGTTGCATTAGCTCAATCAACAACATATTCCCATGTCAATTTCATGCATCATGTTGTGCATTGCATTGATTGTGTTCCTTCTCTGTTGGCGGTGGTTGTCCCCTCTCGGTGGACGTTGTACCGATGCTGTGATCATTGACACTGATGAAGACCCAGTGATATCTTCAAAAGTGCCAGGCAAGAACAACCCCCTTGTTCACTCCGATATAATCCCACTCTCTTGCTCCTGCTCTCTTTTACTGCATTAGGACAACAACGATTCATCTGTTACTTGTTGCGGTAGTTGAACCCCTTATCCTCTGCATGACCTGTCATTGCCACAGTAAATAGATGAAACCCACTAGCATGAGTAGGAGTTGTTTGAGCCCTAATGTGCCTACTCACTCATGCTTGTTTGTCATGCCTGCTATTGTATAGAGTTGTGTCAGGTATGATTCATCGGGAATGAATCGGATGTGTGTGAACATGTCCTACTATGTGTGAGCTAAGTGTGTGAACACGTTTTGGTAAAGGTAGCGGTGAGAGGCCATGTAGGAGTACATGGTGGGTTGTCTCATTGAAACCGTCCTCAGGAACTGAGTTCTGTGTCTGTGATCCATGAACAGCTACTACCACTCATTGGGATCCTTAACTGACCCTCTCGCCTTCTTAATCACCCTAGTAATCTGTCCAGGAGTTGCAACTAGTTTCTGGTGTTTGTAGGTTATGTGTTGGCGGCCGTGCGTAGAGCTGACCCTAGGGGTGGGCTATGATGCGGTAGATACACCGTGGCACGGTGTACCGGGTGCCCGTTTGGTGTCTCGGGAACCCTGTTCACATCATTCTGGCCCGTATGTGGAAACCTCGGCCGGACTCCCTACGGATGGACCTAGATAGGCGATAAACCTGGACTAGAGACTTAAGTGTTTAGGTAGGCCGTGGCCGACACCCTCGTTGGGCTTCCGCTTGAAGATTGCCGAGTACATGTCGTGTAAACGACGGTAAGTGGTGGGAGCGTGTGTGAAGAAGTACACCCCTGCAGTGTTATCAATATCTATTCGAATAGCCGGATTCCTCGGATATGGAAACTTGGACCCCTTGCATAGTTCATAGATAACTAGAAGTGGATACTCTAAAACTCGCAAGCTAAGTGTGAGTGCTATGGATGGGCTTCTCGTAGGGAGACGGGAGCGGATCCATAGTGGTGTTTTGAATGGTGAATATGTGGACTCGTGTGCGCCACCTCAAAAGAGTTGCTTGTAGTTGTAGTTCAAGTTAGCCACTGGGTCAAAGCTGGCTTGCTGCAGTTAAACTCCACTACCCCTTTGTTGATACCGATGCATATGTAGTTAGTTCTGATGTAAGTCTTGCTGAGTACAATTGTACTCACGTTTGCTAAATTTATGTTTTGCAGAGAGACGTCAGTCTCGCTAGTAGTTCCGTGTGAGCTTCGACGTTTAGCTTGGTACCTCAGCTATGATCTTGTGCCCTCGGAAGGATATGGTAGATAGTCAGGCTTCTTAGCCTTTTTCATTTGTAGATGTCTGTACTCAGACATGTTAAGTTTCCTCATGTGCTTTGCATTGTATGCTATGATTGTTGGGTCATGAGACCCATGTTTGTAATATCTTGCTCCTTGGAGCCCAATGAATAAATACTTGAGTTATAGAGTTATGTTGTGATGCCATGTTGTATTTACACATATCGAGCATATGTGTGTATGATTGAAATGCTTGGTATGTGTGGGATCCGACAATCTAGTTGTTTATCCTTGGCAGCCTCTCTTATGGGGAAATGTAGTCTAGTGCTTCCATGATCCATAGTAGTCCGCTACAGCCCGGTTCACCAGAGTCCTGCTAGCCCAGCACTACTTCTCAGGACACTTGACTGGCCGGCATGTGTTTCACTTTGTTCATGTGTCTGTCCCTTCGGGGAAATGTCACGTGGTGACATCCGGAGTCCTGCCTAGCCTGCTACAGCCCGGGTTCTCGGAGTCCTGTTAGCCCAGTGCTATAGCCCGAATTCACATGCTGCTGACCGACATGCTCGATGTGATTCATGTATGACTGTCCCCATAGGTTAGTGCCGCTTTGAGTTAACGACTAGCCATGTCGGCCCGGGTTCTCTGTCATATGGATGCTAGCGACACTATCATATACGTGAGCCAAAAGGCACAAACGGTCCCGGGCCATGGTAAGGCGACACCCGTGGGAATACCGTGCATGAGGCCTCAAAGTGATATGAGGCGTTACCGGCTAGATCGATGTGACATGGAATTGGGGTCCTGACAGACGGCTATCCACGCATACCGGAACCCTGCACCAACCGATGAGCCAGAACTGGAACCACAGTTTGATCCTTCATGACAATCTAACTATCAGTGGGATCCGGAGTTGATTCCAGCCTGTGGCAATCAAAGCCTTCTTCTTCCTCATCATAGTACAGCCCCAACAACTATTATTATGGATATCGGCCAGGCCAGCCGTGGCCATAGACCAACTTAGGCCAAAATCCTAAGCTTGGGGGAGTACGTATTTCTCACCAACATTACATTTATGTTCACACACACTCATTGCTAGATGTCGGTGCTCATACTTTTCCACTGTATCATCCATGCTAATTTATTTTCTTTTATGCTTTCTTCTTGTGTGTTTGATAAACCTTAAGAAAAACCAAAAAAAATAGTTGTAGCTTTTAATTAATTTACTTTCCATGCTTGTAGTAGTAATTAAAAAGAAAACCCAAAAATATTTCCTGTTCTTCTTTTGCTTGTTGGGAGCTTTCTCGTGTAAATAGTTTTATTTCTTTTCTTTTCTTTGGGGTCAGTAGGAGAAGACCATGATTAAATTGTTGAAGTGGCTCTTATATGCATTATTGTTTATCTGACAAAAGAGCCCATATTGCCTTGTCTTCTCCTGTTTATTGAATGCTCGCAGATTCCAGCTTAGTCCAATGCACGTGCACTCTTATTATTATTCACATCGTTCGGTCATGCAAGTGAAAGGCAATTATGATGATATATGATGGACTGACTGAGGTGAGAAAAGCTGGTATGAACTCAACCTCTTTTGTTTTTGTAAATATGATGAGTTCATCGTTCTTAATTCAGTTGTTATGAATAAACATGTTTTCAATGACAATTAGAGATCATAGTTGCTTGTGCCATGCTTGATTATCTATGAGTTATAATGGTTTACCTTGCATGCCAACATGCTATTAAAATGGTTATGATGTGGTATGATAGGGTGGTATCCTCCTCTGAATGATTAGTGACTTGACTTGGCACATGTTCACGCATGTAGTTGAAACAAATCAACATAGCCTTCACAATATTTATGTTCATGGTGGATTATATCCTACTCATGCTTGCATCCAATGTTTATTAATTTTAATGCATGTACATGGTTGTTGTCGCTCTCTAGTTGGTCGCTTCCCAGTCTTTTGCTAGCCTTCACCTGTACTAAGCGGGAATACTGCTTGTGCATCCAAACTCTTTAAACCCCAAAGTTATTACAGATGAGTCCACTATACCTTCCTATATGCGGTATCTACCTGCCGTTCCAAGTAAATTTGTATGTGCCAAACTCTAAACATTCAAATAATCATCCCGTTTTGTATGGTCGAATAGCTCACGTATCAACTAGGGCTTTCCGTATCTTCCATGTTAGGCGGGTTATTCTCAAGAAGAGTGGACTCTGCTCCTCACTCACGAGATAAAGGGCTGGTCACCGGGATGCCCAGTCCCATGCTTTATGCAAACTATATCAAAATAATTGCAAACAAAACTCCCCCTGGGACCTGATGTACATTGGAGGCACTCGTTGTTTCGAGCAAGCCATGGATTGATGTTTGTTGGTGGAGGGGGAGTATAAACTTTACCATTCTGTTTGGGAACCGCCTATAATGTGTGTAGCATGGAAGATATTGCTATCTCTTGGTTGTTATGTTGACAATGAAATTATTCCGCTCAAAATATTATTCACCTCTATTTCGAAACCGAGCTCTGGCACCTCTACAAATCCCTGCTTCCCTCTGCGAAGGGCCTATCTATTTACTTTTATCTTGAGTCATCGCCCTCTTATTAAAAAGCACTAGCTGGAGAGTGCATCTGTCATTTGCATTCATTGTTGTTAGTTTACATTGGGTGTGACTATGATTGGATCTATTTTACCATGAATTACAATGTCTAGTTAGTCCTTGACCTGGAGTCCGTTCGGTGCTCCGGAGAGGGATATTCGTCGCCGTCGTCATCATCAACCATCCTCCATCACCAATTTCAGGATGCTCACCGCCGTGCGTGAGTAATTCCATCGTAGGCTTACTGGACGGTAATGGGTTGGATGAGATTCACCATGTAATCAAGTTAGTTTTGTTAGGGTTTGGTCCCTAGTATCCACTATGTTCTGAGATTGATGTTACTATGACTTTGTTATGCTTAATGCTTGTCACTAGGACCCGAGTGCCATGATTTCAGATCTGAACCTATTATGTCTTCATCAATATATGAGAGTTCTAGATCTTATCTTGCAAGTCTATAGTCACATATTATGTGTTATGATCCGTTAAACCCAAAGTGACATTAATCTGGATACTTACTGGTGATGACCGTAGTTTGAGGAGTTCATGTATTCACTATGTGCTAATGCTTTGTTTCGGTTCTCTATTAAAAGTAGGCCTTAATATCCCTTAGTTTCCATTAGGACCCCGCTGCCACGGGAGGGTAGGACAAAAGATGTCATGCAAGTTCTTTTCCATAAGCACGTATGACTATATTCGGAATACATGCCTACATTACGTTGACGAATTGGAGCTAGTTCTATGTCACCCTATGTTATGACTGTTACATGATGAACCGCATCCGGCATAATTATTCATCATTGATCCGATGCCTACGACCTTTCCATATACTGGTTTATGCTTATTTACTTTCCCGTTGCTATTGTTACAATCACTATAAAACACCAAAAACATTACTTTGCTTTCATTACTCTTTTGTTACCATTACCATCACTATCATATTACTTTGCTACTAAACACCTTGCTGTAGATACTAAGTTTGCAGGTGTGGTTGAATTGACAACTCAGTTGCTAATACTTGAGAATATTCTTTGGCTCCCGTTGTGTCGAATCAATAAATTTGGGTTGAATACTCTACCCTCGAAAGCTGTTGTGATCCCCTATACTTGTGGGTTATCACCCAACGCCACGCTTGGGTTTAGTTAGAGCGCAACGCGTCGCACACATTTGCGTACATACAAGAGAAACGCGCATCGCTCGGCCCCCGACCACTCACCGTAACCGGGAACTTCCTCGATATTTTCCTCGCCCTCGCTTCCACAACGGTTTTCTCCGTCATGGATGGCACAAAGAATGTCATGCAGCTGCATCTCCGGCCCGCCCAGGACGAAAAGCCCATTTTCTGTCATGATTTTTTGTCATAAAACTAGGAGCCCACCACATCTATGATGATACTGGATTTTCTCACAATTATCGTCATAAGTATGACAGAATTTTTTTTCGTTCGGCCCAAAATGTCACAGATGTGTCTTTTTTTGTAGTGCGGGAAGATCTTGTTCTTCTCAAATAGCAAGGTTGCATAGAAGTTCATTTGCGTCTTGGTCCAAAAGCGCAGAAGCCTAATCTTGATAGAGCCATAAGGAGGCCTTACGATGGTGGCAGCTGTGAAAGCAGCGACCTTGCTAGGGTTTTGAGCGAGGGCGGGGTTGTGGGGTGTGTCTGTGTGTGTGTGTGTGTGTAGATTTTGAGGGTTTGTGTGTGGAGTGGGGGTGGTGTTTCAGGAAATGACACGGCAACTGAAAATTTTACTACGTGGGAGTAAAATAGCGGGGCTATTGAAAATTTGGATGATGCATCGCACACGGTCCCGATATAACAACCGTGTGTTATCAAACAAAAAACCCTCGAGCCAGGCAGATATTTTCGATGGATGCAGGCGGGAGCGGGAACAACAGATATCACACATGGTCAAAACATAATAACCATGTAGGTTGGTAGACATTTTTGACATTGGGAGGGAAGCCTCGTGGAACCAATGTACTGCGCTAATGTGAGGGACAGGGGCATGTGCATGGAAGATGGGTAGTGTGTGAACCGTGTCTGTTGCATCGTATGACTTGTCTAATGTTTATATATTTGGCGAAAATAACGCGGGAAAGGGTCAGAACACGAACACACTTGCATGTGGACCAAAAATATGTATGCAAAGGGTGGTTTGATGTTCAAATACCAAATGCAAAACTTCAATGTGGCACCTGTCTTAGAAAGCGCATGGTATTACTTGTCCCTCCCCCTTCTTGTCGGCAGGAGGTGAATCCTAGCTATGAACGCATGCCCCCATATAGGTAGATCTAACATATCACCCTACTGTAACACTAAACCTATAGGTTTTCATCATGGTCAAACCACGCCCCCCCTTTCGCTTCCAGTGAAAGGTGGACCGTGTGTGGACCCACAAATGTATGCTTCCGGTGTGAGATGGGTTGAGACCACATACGAACCACCTGCAGGTAGCTCAACTATATGTATGAAAATTGTGGTGTGATATTTAAATACCCAATTCACAACTTTGATGTGGCACATGTGCCTCGCAAATTAACCGGACATCACCGACCCCCATGGAGGTTCAACTAGCAAAGTGCGAAGTTGTCCCTCAAACACACACACACACACACGCATGCACGCGTGCGCACACACCCGCCCACACACACACACACTCTTTGAGTTGTCAAGAGATGGAATCTCACCAAGATGTATCATAAAACGGACCAAGAAGAATCCACCTCAATCGTACAACCTCTCTCTTGTTGTTGGTCAAAGTGGTGGACGTCACCCGACCCCGGAGATGGGTTAGCTCGCCAATAATCATGCAAGTAGTGCCCGAAGACAACCATTGCCTGCACATGGCCCAAACATATGTATGGAGTGTTGATGTTTGAATACCCAAATGCACAACTTTGATGTGGCACCGTGCTTTCGAACCAGAATCCCCACACGGAGCGAGGGTTAGTTGATGATACGTCCATTTTGCATCATGTTGTTATGTTAATATTTATTGCATTATGGGTTATTATTTCACATGATGGTACAATACATATGCCTTTTCTCTCTTATTTTACAAGATTTATATGAAGAGGGAGAATGCCGACAGCTGGAATTCAAGACGTGAAAGGAGCAAATCTGGGAGACCTATTCTGCATAACTCCAAATGTCCTGAAACTTTACAGAGAATTATTTTGGAATATATAAAAATATTGGGCGACGGAGTTACAGAAGGGGACCCACCAGGAGGCCACAAGCCTCGGGGGCACGCCCTACCCCCTAGGGCATGCCCCCAGAGCTCGTGGCCCCCCTGGCCATTGTCTAGTGACCATCTTCTTCTATATGAAGTGTTTTGACCTATAAAAAAATTAGAAGAGAGCATTCGGGATGAATCGCCGCCGTCTTGAGGCAGAACTAGGGCAAAAGAAATCTACGACTTCGGTGGAGCTATTCTACCAGGCAAACTTCCCTCCCGGAAGGGGAAATCGAAGCCATAGTCATCACCAACGATCCTCTCATCGAGGGAGGGTCATCAACATCTTTACTAGAACCATCTCCTCTCAAACCCTAGTTCATCTCTTGTATTCAATATTTATCCCAAAACTTCATATTGGTACCTATGGGTTGCCAGTAGTGTTGATTACTCCTTGTAGTTGATGCTAGTTTGTTTATTTGGTGGAAGATTGATATGTCTCCATCGTATCTACTTTTCCTAACGCTTTCCTCTTGTTTTGGACTCTAGTTTACATGATTTGAGTGAAACTAACCTAGACTGATGCAGTTTTCAGCAGAATTGCCTATATGCGGTATTACTGCTTGTGCATCAAAATCCTGAAACCCAAGTTATTCCAGATGAGTGCACCATACCTACCTATATGCGGTATTACCCTGCCGTCCTATGTAAATTTGCGTGTGCTACCTCGAAAAACTTCTAATAAGTATCCTTTTTTGTGTGCCTAGATTGTTCATAAAGCGATAGGATGTAGTCAATATCTTCCATGCTAAGCGGGTTATTCTCATGATGAGTGTTTATTCACTCGTCCTTGCATGAGTGGGGTGGTAATAGGGGATTCCCAGTCCTGAATTCAAATTGCAAATAATTAAGCAAAACTCCCCCAAGACTGTTTTTGGTATGGACGGTACCGTTGTTTCGGACCAGCCATGGAGTGTATTGTTGGTGGAGGGGGAGTAAACTTTTACTTTTATCGCTTGGGAACCACCACTAATGTGTTTAGCATGGAAGATACCAATAACTAATGGTCGTGAAGTAAACAAGAAGGGTGCATTTCTCAAAATTTCATTTACCTTTGTTTTCAAAAGTTGAGCTTTGGCACCGCTGCAAATCACTGCTTTCCTCTCCGAAGGGACTATCTATTTACTTTTATGTTGCATCATCACCTTCTCAAATAAGCACCAGAACCTGAGAGCACTGTTGTCATCCTCATGCATTGTGTGTAGCTAATGTTGGGTGCATCATGACTGGATCTTTTCTACCATGAATTACAATGTTTAGTCACTGCTCGAACTTTGGAGGTGCTGTGTAATTATGTTTTGTGGTGTCAGAAAAGGCTAGTGAGATACCACTATTGTCATATTATATCATGGTAGTTTTGATAAAGTGTTGCCATTTGAGATATCTTATTATTGCTCGCTAGTTGATTATGTAATTGACATGAGTTAATATAATTTTTAGGAGTTATTGTCGACATGGTTAGTCATGATCTTGGCTGAAAACCTGGGTGCTACTAAAGCTTATTTATGTAAACAAGAGAAAATGAGTTCGTAAAAGTTTTTCTCTTTCACTTTCAGTTTATGAACTGACTTGCTTGAGGACAAGCAAAGGTTTAAGCTTGGGGGAGTTGATACGTCTCCGTCGTATCTACTTTTCCTAATGCTTTTCCTCTTGTTTTTTACTCTATTGTGCATGATTTGAATGAAACTAACCTGGACTGACACTGTTTTTAGCAGAACTACCATGGTGTTGTTTTTTTGCAGAAATAAAAGTTCTCAGATCAAAACAAAACTTTGCGAGGAATTGTTAAAAAATAAAAGATAATTTCAGGAGCCAAGAACCACCGGAGGGGGCAACTGGGTGGGCACAACCCAGCAGGGCGCGCCCCCCTTCAGGAACACCTAGGTGGGTTGTACCACATGGTGGCCCCACATGCCTCAACCCTGATACTACAAAATCACATTTTCAGAGAAAAAATTGACTAGGAAGAATTATCACGTTTCATGAGATGGAGCAGCCGCCACCTTATGTTCTTCAACGGGAGGCCAGATCTGGAGTCCTTTTGGGGCTCTTGAGAGGGGGATCTTCGATCTTTGTCATCACCAACCCTTTTCCATCGCCAATTCCATGATGCTCCCCACCGAGAGTGAGTAATTCCTTCGTAGGCTCGCTGGTCGGTGAGGATTTGGATGAGATTCATCATGTAATTGAGTTAGTTTCGGTGGGGCTTGATCCCTAGTATCCATTAAGTTCTAATATTGATGTTGCTATGACTTTTCCATGCTTAATGCTTGTCACTTCGGGCCCCAGTACCATCATTTCAGATCTGAACCATTTATGTCATCACCATTATATCGATGTTCTAGATCCAATCTTGCAAGTTATAGTCACCTACTATGTGTTATGATCCGGCAACCTCGGACTGACAGAAGATGGGACACTTCCTGGTGATGATCGTAGTTTGAGGAGTTCATGTATTCACTATGTGTTAATGCTTTGTCCCGGTTCTCTATTAAAAGGAGACCTTAATATCCCTTAGTTTCCAGTAGGATCCCGATGCCACGGGAGGGTAGGACAAAATATGTCATGTAAGTTCTTTCCATAAGCACGTAAGACTATTTACAGAATACATGCCTGCATTATATTTATGAACTGGAGCTAGTGTCGTATCGCCCTAGGTCATGACTGTTATATGATGAATATCATCCAACGAATTCACCGATCCAATGCCTACAAATTTCCCTTATATTGTTTCTGCTAAGTTACTACTTCTACTGTTATTGTTACACTTGCTACAAAATCATTGCTATCACAGTTACTGTTACTATTGTTGTTGCTACTACTGTCAAAACTATTATACTACTTTGCTACTAATCACTTTGCTGCAGATAATTGATCTCTAGGTGTGTTTGAATTGACAACTCAGCTACTAATACTAGCAAATATTCTTTGGCTCCCCTTGTGTCGAATCAATAAATTTGGGTTGAATACTCTACCCCCGAAAATTGTTGCGATCCCCTATACTTGTGGGTTATCAAGACCTTTTTCTTGCACCGTTGCCGGGGAGCATAGCTATATTTGTTCAGTCACTTGGAATTATTATCAAATTATCACTATGAAGAATCTGAAGGATGCTAAGACTAAGATTTTCCCCTCCAAGAAGAGGGGAGGTAAGGACTTGCCATCTAGCTCTGCACTTGATTCACCTTCTGTTATAAGTAGACTTGCAACACCACCACATGCTATTAATCCAGATATCTCACAAGTTATTGATGATGCTACTTCTGGTATGAATGATATTTATGATGATGCTAGTACCATGCTTGATGATAATGTGCCACTTGGTGAACTTCTTGATGAACAACTTGCTAGAACTAAAGCTTTTGAAAATACTGAAACTGATGAAGAGCTTGAAACTGAAAATCTTGAAACACCTATCAGAACTAGTTCTCCTAGATATGAATTGCATAAAATACCGGAAGGTTATGTTAGGGATGAGGAGACAACTAGAGACTTTCTTCCTTGCAATGATAGGGATGATCATAATAAATTATTATGCAAACTGAAAGAAAAATCTTTGAATCCTAGAATGAAATGTGATCCTAAGTTTGCTACTTCACCTATCTTCGTAGATGAAAAGGATTATGAATTCTCTGTCGATCCAGAGTTAATTACTTTTATTGAATCAGATCCTTTCCATGATTATGAAACTGAAACTGTTGTAGCACATCTTACTAAGTTGAACGACATAGCCACTCTTTTTGCTCATGATCAGAAAATGCGCTATTATTTTATCCTCAAATTATTTCCGTTCTCATTAAAGGGTGATGCTAAGACTTGGTATAATACTCTTACTCCTGGTTGTGTGCGTAGTCCCCAGGATATGATTTATTACTTCTCTAAAAAATATTTTCCTACTCAAAATAAACAAGCTTCCTTACAAGAAATATTTAACTTTGTGCAAATTGAAAAAGAGAGTCTCCCACAAGCTTGGGGGAGGCTTCTCCAATTTCTTAATGCTTTTCCTGATCATCCTCTTAAGAAAAATGAACTCCTTGATATCTTCTATAATGGACTAATCGATGCTTCTAGGGATTTCCTGGATAGTTGCATTGGTTGTGTTTTCAGGGAATGAACTGTTGAACAAGCTGAAGAGTTATTAAATATTATATTGAAAAATTATGATGATTGGACTCTTCCTGAATCACCGCTCATACCTACTCTGAAGAAGATGGGTATCTTATATCTCAGTCCTGAAGATATGCAAGAGGCAAAGAAATCTATGAAGGAAAAAGGTATTAAAGCCGAGGATGTCAAAAATTTACCTCGTGTTGAAGAAATACATGGGCTTGATACACCACCACCACCAAAGCTGGTATAGGTAAATTCTTTAATGAAATTCAGTGACAATGACAATCCTTATAATATGCATCCTAGTCAATGCGTTTATGAGTTTGACAATATACATTAGAAAGCAAGATCACTTGAATGCAAATGTTATGAAACAATTGAAATACAGTTCTGATATGATTGCTCACTTGAGTGACTTGCTATTTAGAATTACCAATTATGTTAGGGGTGTAGGAAAACATGCCTCTGTGGTTCAAACTCAACTAGAACAAGTTGCTAAATCTCAAAGAGAATTGCCTGATGAAATGAACAATAATATCAATGATCATGCTGTTAGAGTAATGACTAGAGGAGGTAGAATGACCCAAGAACCACTTTATCCCGAGGTACACCCAAAAAGATTTGAACAAGACTCTCCAAGAGTTAACACTGATGCACCTAGTCCTTCTAAAAGGAGAAGAAGAAGAAAAATGATAGTACTTTGCATGCCTCTAGTGAACCTGAAGTAGAAAGCTCTTGATAATGATAATGAAGTCTCAATCTCTGATGCTGAAACTCAATCTGGTAATGAACATTCACCTACCGATAATGAAAAAGTTAATGATGAGGTTCATGAAGACACTTAAACAAATAATAAAGAACCAGACAATGATGTTATGATAGAACCAACAGTTGATCTTGATAACCCAGAACCCAAGAATAAAAGATATGATAAAAGGGATTTTGTTGCTAGAAAATGCAGTAAGGAAAGAGGACCATGGGTTCAAAAACCTACACCCTTTCCACCTAAGTCAACTAAGAAGAAAGATGATGAAGAATTTGAATGCTTTGCTAAAATGCTTAGGCCAGTCTTTTTGCATACCCGCTTGACTGATATCTTAAAAATGGCCCATTATGCAAAGTACATGAAAGACATCATCACCAACAAGAGAAAAACACCGGAAGTCGAAATCTCCACCATGCTTGCTAATTATTCTTTTAAGGATGGAGTACCTAAAAACTTGGAGAACTGGGAATACCAACTATACCTTGCTCCATTAAGAGAAACTATGTGAAAACTGCTTTATGTGATTTAGGAGCTGGTGTTAGTGTTATGCCTTTCTCTTTATATAAAAGACTTGATTTGAATGAACTCACGCCTACTGAAATATCTTTGTAAATGGCTGACAAATAAACTGCCATACCTATCGGTATTTGTGGGGATGGGTGAGGGTGTCCTGGACTAAGGGGTCCTCGGGCGTCCGGCCTGTTGGCCATGGGCCAAACTGATGGGCTGTGAAGATACGAAGACCGAAGACTATACCCGTGTCCGGATAGGACACTCCTTGGCGTGGAAGGAAAGCTTGGCGACGGAATATGTAGATTCCTTTCTTTTTAACCGACCTTGTGTAACCCTAGATCCTCCTGGTGTCTATATAAACCGGAGGACATAGTCCGGAGAGGGAGAGATTCATTATCATAGCCATACAAGCTAGACCTCTAGGGTTTAGCCATTACGATCTCGAGGTAGATCAACTCTTGTCATGCTCATATTCATCAATATCAATCAAGCAGGACGTAGGGTATTACCTCCATAGAGAGGGCCCGAACCTGGGTAAACATCGTGTCCCTTGTCTCCTGTTACCATCGACCTTAGACGCATAGTTCGGGACCCCCTACCCGAGATTCGCTGGTTTTTACACCGATGTTTGTGCTTTCATTGAGAGTTCCACTGTGCCGTCGCCAAAAGGTTTGATGGACCCTTCAATCGTCAATAATGACGCTGTCCAAGGAGAAATCTTCTTGCCGGACAAATCTTTGTGTTCAGCAGCTTCGCATTGCGGGCCAATTCACTTGGCCATCTGGAGCAGATCGAAAGCTACGCCCCTGGCCATCCTGTCAGATTTGGGAGCTTGAACTACGTTGCGGACATCCATGGACACTTGATCTTCACCGGATTCGAGACCGCGGTAGCCGCTCCCGGTCATTGTCGGTGTCAAAACTGGAGGATCTCGGGTAGGGGGTCCCGAACTATGCGTCTAGGCCGGATGGTAACAGGAGGCAAGGGACACGAAGTTTTACCCAGGTTCGGGCCCTCTCGATGGAGGTAAAACCCTACGTCCTGCTTGATTAATATTGATGATATGGGTAGTACAAGACTAGATCTACCACGAGATCGGAGACGCTAAACCCTATAAGCTAGCCTATGGTATGATTGTTGATGTGTATGTTGTCCTACGGACTAAAACCCTCCGGTTTATATAGACACCGGAGAGGGTTAGGGTTACACAAAGTCGGTTACAATGGTAGGAGATCTGCATATCCGTATCGCCAAGCTTGCCTTCCACGCCAAGGAAAGTCCCTTCCGGACACGGGACGAAGTCTTCAATCTTGTATCTTCATAGTCCAGGAGTCCGGCTGAAGGTATAGTCCGGCCATCCGGACACCCCCTAATCCAGGACTCCCTCAGTAGCCCCTGAACCAGGCTTCAATGACGACGAGTCCGGCGCGCAGATTGTCTTCGGCATTGCAAGGCGGGTTCCTCCTCCAAGTACTTCATAGAAGATTTTGAACACAAAGATAGTGTCCGGCTCTGCAAAATAAGTTTCCACATATTGCCATAGAGAGAATAATATTTACACAAATCTAATCTGCTTACGTATTCCGTAGTGCGACACACCACGGCCAAGCTTTTATCTGAGTCGTTTCATTATCCCACCTTAGCGCGTCATGCGAGGCGGTTTCCTTGGCACGTTTTGTTAAAGTAGAGATCGTGTCCCCTTATTCCGAGATTCTCATCAATACGGGCGTGGGTAACCCAACCGCTTCTAGGACTCCTAGATTATAGGCAAGTCCAAACGGACACAGAGAGGACGCTTGATATTCACCCTCTTTATAAAGGGACAAGGCTTTTATTTTTCCCTCCCGTGCTCAATCGAATCCTTCCCCCACCTCAAGCTTAGACACCCAAAGTTCAGGTCAGGTGCTCTGATCCTTCAGTCATGTCCGGAACTAGCCTTCAAGGCCGATGGGTGCCTTCATCCGTCACGGAAGAAGACATCAAAAAGTTGAGGGGGCCAAATATCTGACCGCCGAGATTCCGCATCGGCTGCCTGCCCAAGGGCAGGCCGTCCCCTCCCCCGAACCAAACGAGATCATTGTGTTCGTTTCTCACTTCCTCCGAGGTCTAGGCCTTGCTCTGGATCCTTTTGTCAGGCGCTTGATGTTTTATTATGGGCTAGATTTTCATGATCTAGCTCCAGACTCCTTTCTTCATATCACGACATTTATTGTCGTGTGTGAGGCCTTCCTTCGAGTTACCCCTCACTTTGGCCCGTGGCTCAAGACCATTGAAGTAAAGCTGAAGATGATCGAGGGGCAACATGCGGCGTGTGGAGCTCCATGGCAATACGCAAGATGACAAGAGCTCCATGGCCCAAAGGTTCCATTCCAGAGGTGTCTGAATTGTGGCAACAGGAGTGGTTCTATATCACGGCTCCTAGAAGTGCAAAGTGGGCGGCCGCCCCTGTTTTCCGCCTGGGCCCCCCACCACAACTGATGTCATGGATTAGCAGAGGATTGAGCTAGGGTCCAGCCAAGGACGTGCCTATACTGCAAAGCCGTATTCAAGATCTCCTCAATGGAGATTTCAGTTTGGTTGCGGTAACACAAGTTATGGTGGTTCATTAAGTCCAGCCTTGCAAACGCCGACCCCTTCACTTGTGGGAGTTCAATCCCGAGGGACCGCCTGCCATTCAAAATTTCTTCGGCCTGACGCACCAGGAGATGTACAAGTCATTCTTCGGACCTCAAGTAGAGTGCCCGGAAATCACCGAGGACGTGGGCCTGAGCAGTGCCCGCGCCGCCAAACAGGTAAGAAATCTTCCGGCCGAATATACTATCTCTCATTTGTTACGAAGTTATTTCTGAGAGTTCGCTTTTTGATCAGGGCTGGCTAACAAAGGCGAAGTTGATTCGGTGTTCGGCCCCCCTCCCTGAGGCTTTGGAAAATCCGGTACTGGAAAAGATGCTCCAGATCGCACCTTGCCCGGAGCTCTTGAAGGAAGATACTGTGGAGGATAATAAGGGCGGACGCCGGCCCCCAACGCTTCCCATTCTAACCGATGGAGCAAGCGTCTCCATGAAGGAAGACGACCGGAAGAGAAAAAGGACTGTGCCCGGGGATCCGGAAGCCGAAGCTTCCAAACGGGAGAAGAAGTCTCCCACAGAGGGTCGTACCTTGGGGGGCGCTGTTGCCGTACAAAGTCCGCGGGGGGATCAATTCTCCCACGAGTCGTATGTGACCCGAAATACTTCAATAGTACAGATATGCCATCTTTTTCTTCTGAGAAAATAACCACCGCATATATCTTTGCAGTTCGGGCCTTAGCCCCTCCCAAATGAGCTCGTCTTCGGGGGATCTTCTTCCAGAGATGATGGAGAGCTAAACGCCTCCGCCGAACTCCTCCGCACTGAAAGCGGGCGACCCTGAAGTGTCGTCACGGTGGGCCTCTCCGAGTCCGGCGAGGCCAGAAGATAATCCCGTTGACCCTCGAAGCTCCGAATGTTCGTCTCCCAAAGAGAGCAGACAAAAGAGTCCGGCACTGTCTAGTGTGCGATCGGATGTTCTGAGGGAGTTGGTGGGGCGAGTGGCCATCTCAGATGAACACCGTGTGCTGATGAATACGGTGATGGAGAGGATCTCGTCCGCCGAAAGCGGATTGCATAAAGCTTTTATGAGTCTGCTGACAGGCTTTGAGGTACGTAAAATAATGTATGATAGTCCTGCACATGCTAAGTGTGCCCTGTGTAGATAGTAGCCCCCGAGATTCTGGTCGTCGTTGGAAACGACGACGAACAGAGGATCACATTCCTAGGTAATAACCATACTGCCTCTATGTGCAGGTGATGGAAGCTCCGGTGGCTAGCCAGACTAGCGAGTTTGCCCATTTAGAACGGAAGTTGGATGCGGCAGACGCCGACAACGAGCTTGTTAACAAAAGGCTTGACGAGGCATAGGGTAAGTGTCATTATCTGGTAAACGCCACATAGGAAGAGCAGCATGATGCCAGTATCATTAATATGTTGTGACTGCAGATGGAGCTGCCACTGTTGAAGCCCTGCGGGCAGAACTTGCCCGAGCCAAGGAACAAGCGAGGTTGGGTAATGCGGCTGCTTTGAAGGCAGCCGAAGAGTTGCAAGCCGAGAAGGTCGCGCATGGCGAGAGCCGAGATAAGATTGCCAAGATGGCCATAGAATTAAAAGCCGCCGCCGACTGTTGTCGGATTCTTGAAAAGGAAAACCAGGCGAAGGCATCGGACCTTGAGAAGGCTGCTGCGACGAGAAAAGACCTCCGCTCTGCTATGAGGGCAACGAAGGAGGAGCTGCGGGAAGCCGGGGATATTATAGCTGGGAAATCCTTTATGTTGCGGAGAAAGTTCGGAGATCCACGGTATGCCCCTCTAGATCGGCTGTGGAGTTTGGAGGATGTGTATATGGATTTGGCAGCGAGCGCTGCCGATGCGGCCAAGTACTTCCAGGGTCAGACGGACCGTGAAGTAGACCAGCTGTTTTGGAGATAATTCCATTCTCCCGAGCGTCCGCCTTCATTGTCTGACCAATTAGCCGAATGGGCCAAACTAAATAGGTTGTCCAGACTCTCCATGAGGTCTGTTGTGGATCAGCTATGGCCGGAAAGGTCAAAACCAAACAACTATTTCAACTTGGTGCAGCAGTTCCTTGACGTGGTGCCGCGCATTAATGCGATGAAGAGGTCAGCGTGCATAGAGGGCGCACGGATGGCCTTTGCCCGTGTTAAAGCAAACTGGCTGGATATGGATTCTACCACTGTTGCAGCGCGGGATTCGGCCATAGGTCGAAGGGCTGCTGAGCACTACTTTGAAGAAGTTCTTGAGGGTGCTCGTTTGATAGAGACCCAGTGCTCAAAAAATATTATGTTTGAGTGATATGTAATATCATTGTAAGCGAAATGCTTTTATAGATTTTTATAAGGCTATTTTTATACTTTTGCCTGAAAGTAATATGATGCCTCCTGGGCGGCCGTCTATGTATACATGAGTATAACCTGAAAGATTGCAGTCGTCGGCTTCAACCCCCACGCATATAATGCGGAGGTGCTTGCAAAAACATGCGTTCACACTTAACCCAACGTCTTGGTCCAATTAAGGAGGTGATAGCGGAGTGAGCGAGGCAACCGGACTATAATGCTTTAGCACTTTCACTTAGCCACAGGAGTTTGACTGTGGGGCTAGTAGATAGCCCCTGGTGGCTCCGCACTCTCCCGATCCCGAGGTGCGTACATGCCTGGCCGGGAAACAGTCCTTCGTTAAGGCGAAGGAATTCTAACATTCCAACAGGTCATCAAGTGGTTGACCAGTCTCACACTATATCATGAAAATGAGTGCTCGGCTTTCTCTACTGAGGTGCTCGTCCGGATGAACCAGCGCACAATCGCAGTAGTTCTCCTGGTGCTACCTTAGCCGGTAAAGCATAACGTAAGGCACCAAAACACAGGAGCCGGGCAAACCCAACATTTGACCAAAGACAATGATTCGGAGCTGATGCATACAGGGCCAAACTCGCGACGCCGAACACTCCCTAAGGTATTTGGTCTTTGTGGTATAAACCGGGCCTAAGTAATGGCCTTTGTAAGAAGCCCCTTGTGTCCAGGTACGTGCATTGTTCTGGCGTGGCCACATGCCAAGACGTCAGCATCCTTCTCAAAGGTGGATGTGTATCAACAAGAGACAGTAAAAAAGGTTTACGCAGGGTCTTATTCTAAAAAGAATCCTCGGAGCGGGTCCCTGCTGCACGTCTGCGTCTGTGTCTCCGTTGTGCCGTATCCTGGACGGGTGTAGCATGATGGTCATTTGTAAAAGAGAGGAATTTAGGTGAAAAAGGTTGTCATGCAAAAAGATAGTTTTTTAAAGAAACCATGTATAATTCAAGATGAGAAGAAATTGCCACTTGTCTGCGCGCGTTGAGCCCCTTGTATTGACAAATAGGGGCGTGACCATTTATTCGGTATAAGTAGCGGCGCCGGACTCGATTAGTTGTGTCGGAGGTCTTGACGACCTATTGGATGCTTTCGCTAGTCCGGGCGCCTTTAGTGTGCAGCTGCCAAGGCAGCCTCACTCTCTTCGGCGCGTAGAGATCACTTGATATTTCCGTGCACTGAAATGATGCCACGTGGACCGACATCTTGAGTGTGAGGGAGGCATAGTGTGCTATTGCATTAAAAAGCGAGCGAAAGCTTCGCGTCCGAGCATTGCTTGATAGCCACTCTGGAACGGAGCGATGTGGATGGTTAAATGCTCGCGACGGAAGTTATCGGGGGAGCCGAATATAACTTGTAGTAGGAGGGAGCCCGTACAACGAGCCCTTGGGCCTGGCGTTACTCCTTTGAAGGTAGTATTGCTATGGCGAATTTGTGTTGGGTCTAACCCCATCCCGCGGACTGTATCCTGATATATTAGGTTTAGGCTGCTGCCGCCGTCCATCAAGACTCGTGTGAAGTGATATCCGCCAATTACTGGGTCTAATACCAGGGCAACCCATCCTGCGTGTTGGATACTTGTTGATTAATCGCAATGGTCGAAAGTGATCGGTTGAGACGACCAGTGGCAGGACTTCACGGTGACAGGCACTTGGGTATATTTTCCTGGGAGTGCCGCATTGTTTTTTCCCTTGATCACGTGTAACACGTTTACTGTTTTGACTTCTGGTGAAAATTTCTTTTGTTCCCCCGTGTCTTGCTTGAGAGGCTCGTCCTCGTCT
The DNA here is from genome assembly GCF_018294505.1 of Triticum aestivum. NCBI lineage: Eukaryota > Viridiplantae > Streptophyta > Magnoliopsida > Poales > Poaceae > Triticum > Triticum aestivum. Next base: position 269,091,586 of record NC_057797.1, on the reverse strand, counting down.
TCACTTGGTGCATCCTCCCCCTTGTGTACGGCGTTGAGCTTGCCAGACTGCTTGAAGACCCAACATTCTCTCTGGGTATGATTAGTAGGTTTACCCGGGGTACTATGGATCTGACATACTTGGTCAAGAATTTTGTTGAGGCTGGACAGCTCATCCATGGTGCCTTTAGTGGGCAGCTTTTGACTTGGCCGGGAGATTTTGAATCCAGCATTTACTGACGTGCCCTTCGTGCTGTCTTCTTTATTCCGGCGTTTGTTATTGCTGTTGTGCCGTGATTTCGCGTTTCCATCTCTATCTTCAGATGTACTGGGGTTGCTGGTGCTGCATCTTGCTAGCCAGCTGTCCTCACCCGTGCAAAAGCAGGTCATGAGGTTTGTTAATGCAGCCATCATTCTCGGCTTATTTTGGCCGAGGTGTCTGGCGAGCCATTCGTCACGGACACTATTCTTGAAAGCTGCCAAGGCTTCGGCGTCCGGACAGTCGACAATCTGGTTCTTTTTAGTAAGAAACCTGTTCCAAAGCTTTCGGGTTGACTCTCCGGGCTGTTGAGTTATATGACTCAAATCGTCCGCATCCGGAGGTCGGACATAAGTCCCTTGAAAATTTGCCCGAAAGGCGTCTTCAAGCTCTTCCCAACTTCCAATGAAGCTTTCGGGGAGGCCTTTAACCCAGTGACGGGTAGGTCCTTTGAGCTTGAGGGGTAAGTGAGATCATCTCCTCGAGCCATATGGATATGAAGGATATAGTCCTCGATCCAGACCCCAAGGTCTGTTGTTCCATCATATGTTTCTATGTTTACGGGTTTGAATCCCTCTGGAAATTCATGGTCCAGCACCTTATCGGTGAAACATAGGGGGTGTGCGGCACCCCTGTATCTGGGTGTACCGTGTTGTTCGGATGTTTGTTGTGTTGCATTGTATCTTGGGGCGTGCATGCGTGGTCCATAGATGGATCTTGTTGCGCCGTCCTTTTGGTGCGAGCCCTTGCATGGGTCGCGTGTTGTATTGTGAGTGGCGTTGTATGCCGCTCTGTGTTGATAGAGGGTCGTCTATCCGACCAGGTGGCTGCTTTGATATTTGGTTGTGGGGGGTCGGAGGCCTCCTCATAGAATTCAGGTAGCAGCTTCCGCTTTGGGTAGCTCTTTGAGGGGCGATTGTCGCCGTACATCGCTGCTGTATTGAGTATTTTACTCCATCTGATTTGGAGTGTGTCTTGTGCAACCTTGAGCCTTTGCTTCTGCTTTTTCAGACGCCTCATGGTGGCAACAAGCCTTTTACGGGTATTCTGCTGCTCCAGGTGCCTGTCCAGCGTTATGTCGTCCGGACCATTATCCTTAATAGAATTTGTTTGTTCGGTTTGGTTATCTGGATTGTCGTTGTCCGGCGGCGGTTCGCCCTGCTCCAGCGCTGGGTCTGTGTGATCGCTATTTCTGTCGAGGCGGGATTTGGGGAGGCGCTTGCGTCGCTCCTTTGACTGCTTTTCGAGGGAACAAGCCTTCGGTGCATCCTTCCACTCTCCGTCGTCAACTTTTGGTGCGTCCACCATGTATACGTCATGTGACGAGGTGGCGTTCCAGGGCCCAATAGGCGCTGGTTCTTTATCATCTCCTTCATCGGCGTCCATACCGACGATGTCTGCGGAGTCGAAGTCGAGCATGTCGGTTAAATCGTCGACAGTGGCTACAAAGTGGGTGGTGGGTGGGCTTTCAGTTTCTTCATTGTCCGCATCCCAATCTTGCTGACCGTAGTCCGGCCAGGGCTCTCCTGATAAGGAGAGAGACTTTAGTGTCTTCAGAATATCGCCGAAAGGCGAGTGCTGAAAGATGTCAGCGGTAGTAAACTCCATGATCGGCGCCCGATCGGATTTGATCGTCAGGGGCGCGACGGATTCAGTGTTCGGAGAGGAGTCCGGCTCCTTGGAGTCATGAGTCTAGCGGAGTGCGGGGCTAGTGGTCGGCTTGATCGCCGTTGGGATCGCAGCCCCCAAGGCGGTGTCCAACCACCCATCCTCGATCGGCCCAGTTGGCTCCGAATCAAGGGTTGAAGCCGATGCGGGTGCGGCCTCTAGGGCACTGTTCCGTGGCAGAGCTAGATCATGCTCGTCGTGACAGTGCGGCGTGCTCGGCAGTGGCTCGAATCCGTCGAAGATCAAGTCCCCACGGATGTCAGCCGTGTAGTTTAAACTTCCAAATCTGACCTGACGGCCAGGGGCATAGCTTCCGATCTGCTCCAGGTGGCCAAGTGAATTCGCCCGTAGTGCAAAGCCACCGAAGACGAAGATCTGTCCGGGGAGGAAGGTCTCACCCTGGACTGCATCGCTATTGATGATCGTAGGATCCATCAAGCCTGACGGCAACGAAACAGAGGAACTCTCAATGAAAGCACCAATGTCGGTGTCAAAACCGGCGGGTCTCGGGTAGGTGGTCCCGAACTGTGGGTCTAGGCCGGATGGTAACAGGAGGCAAGGGACACGAAGTTTTACCCAGGTTCGGGCCCTCTCGATGGAGGTAAAACCCTACGTCCTGCTTGATTAATATTGATCATATGGGTAGTACAAGAGTAGATCTACCACAAGATCGGAGAGACTAAACCCTAGAAGCTAGCCTATGGTATGATTGTTGATGTGTATGTTGTCCTACGGACTAAAACCCTCCGGTTTATATAGACAACGGAGAGGGTTAGCGTTACACAAAGTCGGTTACAATGGTAGGAGATCTGCATATCTGTATCGCCAAGCTTGCCTTTCACGCCAAGGAAAGTCCCTTCCGGACACGGGATGAAGTCTTCAATCTTGTATCTTCATAGTCCAGGAGTCCGGCTGAAGGTATAGTCCGGCCATCCGGACACCCCCTAATCCAGGACTCCCTCAGTCACCCTGATGATCATGACCTAGATCTGTCATCTAGCAGCATCCACGAGATTGCTCCTGTAACCGCTCTGGCCCTAGATCCGGAGCAACCCGCGCCATCCAAGGATGTGAGGATCAAGCCCACCATGGAGGCCAGAGATTCCACTGTGTTGGAGCTGCATGTAGACTTAACCTCTCACGACGTTTTTGTCTGCGGAACTCCGGACTCGTCTCCGGCCGTATGTTCCGAACCACGTGAGCCCACGGACACCGAGCTTGATCGTTTGTCGATCTTTGAATTCAGCACCGTAGACATCTTCCAGCACTCGCCTTTGGGTGATGTGCTAAACTCATTAAAAAAACCTGTCCTCGGAGGAGGACTCACAGCCGAACTATATCCAGCTCTAACTAGGTGCTCACAATGGAAAATTTTGCTTCCCACCCGCCACCCACTTCATCGCCACGGTCGAGGATTTGACGGACTAACTTGATTACGACTCCGAGGACATTGACGGTATGGACGACGATGCCGGAGAAGAAGAGGCCTAGAACCCGCAGTTCACCGGACGCTGGACGACCACTTCCTCGTATGATGTATACATGGTGGATGCATTAAAGGAGAACAACGGCGATGACAAGGAAGATCCAGCTGAGGATAAACTATGGTCAAACTACTTATTCAAGAAGTATTAGTGTTACTACATAATTATTAAAGAATATTAGTGTTACTAAATAATTATTTCAGTTTTTTGAATTTTGGTGAAATCTGGTGAAACTGTGGTCAAACAATGATCAAACTACTTATTCATGAAATATTAGTGTTACTGAATAATTATTGTTTTTTAGAACGATAGTTTCAAACTCAAACAGTGAAATGTGTGACTTCATGCTCAAGCTAAACTCCCGAGAGATAATAGGATTAAGATCTTACTATTGTCAGGAAAATAACAAGTGCAGACTTGAAACAGAGGGAGAATAGAACCCGGAAGTTAAGCGTGCTGAGGCTGGGGTAGTGAGAGGATGGGTGAGCGTCCGGGAAGTTAGATGATTTGGAATGATGAGGGTTGATTAGATATTAGAGGTTAAATTGAGCAGTGATGAGGGGTAATTAGAGATTAGAGGTTAAATAATTCAGAAATTTGAAAATTCGGGAAAAATTAAAAAAATTCAAAAAAAAATCATAATATTTCCTTTAGTACCGGTTGGTGTTACCAACCAGGACTAAAGGTGGACCTCCATGCAGCGGCCACGTGGAGGGCCTTTAGTCCCGGTTCCCTTTAGTCCTGGTTCTAGAACCGAGACAAATGGCCCTTTTTCTACTAGTGATATCTTCGCACGCAAGGAAGTGCGTCCATATTACGAGAAAAAAATGATTCGCCCATGACTGCTGGGACCCATCAGCTACATCTTCACACGCAAGGAAGTGCGTCCATATTACGGGCAAAAAAAAGATTCACCCCCTGACTACTAGGACCCACCAGCCACATCTTTGCATGCAAGGAAGTGCCTGACAGTCGGGACCCACCCAGTCAAAGCGTACGTAGCGTTGTCATTCTGGTCGCGAACGTGTACGTACATACTGGTCGATCGGTTTGTCTACAGGCTGCAGCGATGAACCTTGGCCGTGTATGTAAGGGAATGTGTGGTAGTAGGGGTGCGCACATGATGTAGTAGAGGCGCACACGTAGCATGTACACGTACGTACAACGGCCAGCGTGCAAGAAAGAAAATATGGCCACGTACATACATACCGGCGCGGTCTCGAACGCCTACCTGCGCATACGTATGGCCAGGGCTCGTGTACATGGCCAGGTCGGAATGGAGAAACTGCATCATCGTCGTATTCATGGAGAGCCAACCGACTAGGTCGGAACGGAATGCATCATCGTGTTCAACGGGAGCCCACCGGCTTGGACGGAACAGGCGATGGAAACGAGGCCTGACTTACCGCAGAACAGAGGAAACAACTTTGTGTTCGACCGGCCACGGTGGAAATAGGATCCTCTTCATCGAGAGGGGTCTGACGTACCGCAAAACGGAGGAAATGGTGCTCCTATGGTCGAAACGGGGTCCTGTTGATCGGGAGGGGTGTGGCATAGTGCAAAACGGAGGAAACGGACTTATGTTGGAGCGCCATAGTCGAAACGGGGGTCCTATTCATCGGGAGGGGTGTGGCATACCGCAAAACGGGACTCCACGGGATACTGTTCATCTCCACCGTCGACTGCCTCCATGGGCTACTGTTCATCCACCGTCGACCACCTCCACCCTCGACCTGCAACTATTCATCCATGGGCTCCTGTTCATCCAACCTCCACCGCGCGCTCCTCCACCGGCTACTGTTCAACCAGCCCTCTCCATGGGGTCCTATTCAACCACCCCGCCATGGGCTTCTGTTCATCTAGCCCTCCACCGGCTACTATTCAACCAGCCCTCCACTGGCTACTATTCAACCAGCCCTCCGCGAGGTCCTATTCATCCAGCCCTCCATGGGGTAATGTTCATCCAGCGGCAACGGCCTCTACTACCACGGGTTCCTGTTCATCCAACCCCCCATCGGGAACTGCTCATCCAACCCCCTCAACAACACTCACTATTCATCCTGGGAAGGAGGCAGAAGTGTTCGATCGGCTTTAGTTAGCAGCAGTAGGGAAGGAATCACTCGAGTTCAGTTAATAGCAAGGGATCGGTCGATCGCTCGGGTTCAGTAACGCGTAGCCTACAGTGCAATCGCTCGGGTCCAGTTAGAGCCCAATGCCTCGCTCGGGTTCAGTTAGAGCGCAACGCCTCGCACACACGTGCATACGTGCGAGAGAAACGCGCATCGCTCGGCCCCCGACCACCCACCATAACTCGGAACTCCCCCGATATTTTCCTCGCCCTCGCTTCTACCACGGTTTTCTCCGTCATGGATGGCACAACGAATGTCATGCAACTGCATCTCCGGCCCGCCCAGGACGAAAAACCCATTTTCTCTCATGATTTTTTGTCATAGAATTAGGATCCCACCACATCTATGATGATACCGGGTTTTTTGACAATTATCTTCATAGAAGTGTCATAAGTATGACAGAAAAAAAATTGTTCGGCCCAAAATGTCACGAATGTGTCTTTTTTGTAGTGCGGGAAGATCTTGTTCTTCTCAAATAGCAAGGGTGCATAGAATTTCATTTGCGTCTTGGTCCAAAAGTGCAGAAGCCTGATCTTGATAGAGCCATAACGAGGCCTTGCGGCGGTGGCAGCTGCGATAGTGGCGACCTGCTAGGGTTTTGAGCGAGGGAGGGGTTGTGGGGTGTGTCTGTGTGTGTGTGCGTAGATTTTTGGGGTTTGTGTGCGGAGTGGGGGTGGTGTTTCAGGAAATGCCACGGCTATTGAAAATTTTACTACGTGGGAGTAAAATAGCGGGGCTATTGAAAATTTGGATGATTCATCGCACACGGTCCCAATATAACGACCGTGTGTTATCAAACAAAAAACCCTCGAGCCAGGCAGATATTTTCGATTGATGCAGGCGGGAGCGGGAACAACAGATATCACACACGATCGAAACATAATAACCCTATAGGTGGGTAGATATTTTTGAGATTGTGAGGGAAGCCTCGTGGAACCAATGTACTGCGCTAATGTGAGTGACAAGGGCACGGGCATGGCTGATGGGTAGTGTGTGAACCGTGTCTGTTGCGTCATCCGACTTGTCTAATGTTTATACATTTGGCGAAAATTACACGGGAAAGGGCCAGAACACGAACACACTTGCATGTGGACCAAAAATATGTATGCAAAGGGTGGTTTGATGTTCAAATACCAAATGCAAAACTTCAAAGTGGCACCTGTCTTACAAAAGCGCATGGTATTGCTTGTCCCTCCCCCCTTCCTGTCGGCAGGAGGTGAATCCTAGCTATGAACGCATGCCCCCAAATAGCTAGATCTAACATATAACCCTACCGTAACACTAAGCCTATGGGTGTACATCATGGTCAAACCCCGCCCCCCTTTCGCTTCCAGTGAAAGGTGGACCGTGTGCGGGCCCACAAATGTATGCTTCCGGTGCGAGATGGGTTGAGACCACATACAAACCACCTGCGGGTAGCCCAACTATATGTATGAAAATTGTGGTGTGATATTTAAATACCCAATTCGCAAATTAACCGGACATCACCGACCCCCACGAAGGTTCACGTAGCAAAGTGCGAAGTAGTCCCTCAAACACACACACGCTCGCGCGCGTGCCCACACACACACACACACATGCACGCGCGCGCACACACCCACCCACTCACAAACACTTTTTGAGTTGTCGAGAGAGGGAATATCACCAAGATGTATCGTAAAATGGACCAAGAAGAATCCACCTCGATCGTACAACCTCTCTCTTGTTGTTGGTCAAAGTGATGGACGTCCACCCGACCCCAGAGATGGGCTAGCTCGCCAATAATCATGCAAGTAGTGCCCGAAGACAACCATTGCCTGCACATGGCCCAAACATATGTATGGAGTGTTGATGTTTGAATACCCAAATGCACAACTTTGATGTGGCACCGTGCTTTCGAACCAGAATCCCCACACAGAGCGAGGGTTAGTTGATGTTACGTCCATTTTGCATCATGCTGTTATGTTAATATTTATTGCATTATGGGCTGTTATTTCACATGATGGTACAGTACATATGCCTTTTCTCTCTTATTTTACAAGATTTATATGAAGAGGGAGAATGCCGGTAGCTGGAATTCCACACCAGAAAGGAGGAAATCTGAGAGACCTATTCTGCGTTACTCCAAATGTCCTGAAACTTTACAGAGAATTATTTTGGAATATATAAAACATATTGGGTGAAGGAGTTACAGAAGGGGACCCACCATTAGGCCACAAGCCTGGGGCACGCCCTATGCCCTAGGGCACGCCCTACGCCCTAGGACACGCCCCCAGGGCTTGTGGCCCCCCTGGCCATTCTCTCGTGCCCATCTTATTCTATATGAAGTGTTTTGACCTAGAAAAAAAATCAGAAGAGAGCATTCGGGACGAATAGCCGCAGTCTTGAGGCATATCTAGGGCAAAAGCAATCTACGGCTTCGGTGGAGCTATTCTACCGGGGAAACTTCCCTCCCGGAAGGGGAAATTGAAGCCATAGTCATCACCAACGATCCTATCATCGAGGGAGGGTCATCAACATCTTTACTAGCACCATCTCCTCTCAAACCCTAGTTCATCTCTTGTATTCCATCTTTATCCCAAACCTTCATATTGGTACCTATGGGTTGCTAGTAGTGTAGATTACTCCTTGTAGTTGATGCTAGCTGGTTTATTTGGTGGAAGATTGCTACGTCTCCATCATATCTACTTTTCCTAAGGCTTTCCTCTTGTTTTGGACTCTAGTTTACATGATTTGAGTGAAACTAACCCGGACTGATGTTGTTTTCAGTAGAATTGCCTATATGCGGTATTACTGCTTATGCATCAAAATCCTGAAACCCAAGTTATTCCAGATGAGTGCACCATACCTACCTATATGCGGTATTACCCTGCCATCCTAAGTAAATTTGCACGTGCTACCTCGAAAAACTTCTAATAAGTATCCTTTTTTTGTGTGCCTAGATTGTTCATAGAGCGACAGGATGTAGTCAATATCTTCCATGCTAAGCGGGTTATTCTCATGATGAATGTTTATTCACTCGTCCTTGCACGAGAGGGGTGGTAATAGGGATTCCCAGTCCTGAATTCAAATTGCAAATAATTAAATAAAACTCCCCAGGACTGTTGTTGGTATGGACGGTACCGTTGTTTCGGACCAGCCGTGGAGTGTATTATTGGTGGATGGGGAGTAAACTTTTACTTTTATCACTTGGGAACCGCCACTAATGTGCTTAGCATGGAAGATACCGATAACTAATGGTCGTGAAGTAAACAAGAAGAGTGCATTTCTCAAAATTTCATTTACCTTTGTTTTCAAAAGTTGAGCTCTGGCACCGCTGCAAATCACTGCTTTCCTCTGCTAAGGGACTATTGTCACATCCCTAGCCTGGTATGACCTAGGCTAGCTAGCCCTTTGTGCATCATATTTAAAATTCATTTAAATTTGAAATGAGGATTGGTGGAACCCTCAGAATCACTTTTGAAAATGACCCAAATAAAAATTTCTCCAAAAGGGTCCAAGAAAATGCTCATGATGCCCTCTAAAAATATTGGACAGAGATAAAAATCAAAACCATATTTTTAGGAGCTCATGGATATTTATTTTGGCCAATTGGATTAATTCGATAAATATTTGCATTGGAAATATATTTCTATATATATGAAATATGGCCCAAAAATTATGCCAATTATAATAGAGCTCTGGAATAATATATCCAGCTCCTGCAAAAATTGGCATAATAAAATAAAATGATTTAATATATTTATTAAATCAAACAAATGTCAGAAAAAAATAGAAAAACAGAAATAAAAGAAGTAGGGGCTTACCTGGGCCTCCCCTCCCCTGCGCAGCCCAGCAGCAGCAGGCCGGCCCAGCCAGGAGGCGGCCCAGCCCGCCTGGCCCCCCTCCCCTACTTCTTTTATTTCTGTTTTTCTATTTTTTTCTGACATTTGTTTGATTTAATAAATATATTAAATCATTTTATTTTATTATGCCAATTTTTGCAGGAGCTGGATATATTATTCCAGAGCTCTATTATAATTGGCATAATTTTTGGGCCATATTTCATATATATAGAAATATATTTCCAATGCAAATATTTATCGAATTAATCCAATTGGCCAAAATAAATATCCATGAGCTCCTAAAAATATGGTTTTGATTTTTATCTCTGTCCAATATTTTTAGAGGGCATCATGAGCATTTTCTTGGACCCTTTTGGAGAAATTTTTATTTGGGTCATTTTCAAAAGTGATTCTGAGGGTTCCACCAATCCTCATTTCAAATTTAAATGAATTTTAAATATGATGCACAAAGGGCTAGCTAGCCTAGGTCATACCAGGCTAGGGATGTGACAACTCTCCCCCACTTGAAAGAATCTCGTCTCGAGATTCGGGGGTCGACGGAAAGAAAGCGGGGTACTCCAGTCGAAGACGATCTTCTCGCTCCCAGGTAGCTTCTCTCTCGGAATGATGAGACCACTGAACTTTGAGAAACTTGATGTTCTGATGTCGAGTGACACGCTCTGCTTGATCAAGAATGCGAATTGGGTACTCTCGGTATGTGAGGTTATCTTGGAGATCAAGCGTTTCGTGGTCCACTCCACGGATAGGATCCGAGAAGCAACGCCTGAGTTGAGAGACGTGGAAGACATCATGAACTCGAGAAAGATGTGGGGGTAGTTCCAATTGGTAGGCAACCTCTCCTCGTTTAGCGAGAATGCGAAAAGGACCAATGTAACGAGGAGCCAACTTGCCCTTGATACCGAAACGATGGGTACCCTTCAAAGGAGTAACCCGAAGGTAAGCTTGGTCGCCAATTTCATAAGTCATATCCTTATGATGACGATCGTACTGACTTTTCTGACGAGACTGGGCTGTTTTCAAATTCTCACGAATGATGCGAACTTGCTCTTCTGCCTCCTGAATCATGTCCGGTCCAAAGAATTTTCTTTCACCGGTTTCTGACCAGTTCAAAGGTGTTCGACATCTTCGTCCATAGAGAACCTCAAAAGGAGCTTTCTTGAGGCTGGATTGGTAGCTATTGTTATAAGCGAACTCGGCGAAAGGAAGACATTTCTCCCAATCCATACCGAATGAGATAACGCAAGCTCTGAGCATGTCTTCGAGAATTTGATTGACCCGTTCCACCTGACCACTCGACTGAGGGTGGAAAGCGGTACTGAAGGAAAGATGGGTTCCCATGGCAGTTTGAAAACTCTCCCAGAAATGAGAAGTGAAAAGACTGCCACGGTCTGAATTGATCTCTAGTGGAACACCATGAAGTGATACTATTCGAGAAATGTATAAGTCAGCAAGCTGACTAGCAGTGATACTCTCTCGAACAAGAAGGAAGTGAGCCACTTTGGAGAGACGATCAATGACTACGAAGATAGCGTTATTCCCTCTCTTGGTCCTGGGAAAGCCGGTGATGAAGTCCATACCAACTTTATCCCATTTCCATTCAGGAATAGCCAAAGGCTGAAGGGTGCCAGCAGGTCTTTGATGCTCTGCCTTAACGCGACGACAAATGTCACATTTAGCAATGAACTCTGCGATTTCTCTCTTCATCCTAGTCCACCAGAACCTCTGGCGTAGGTCCTGATACATCTTAGTACTACCGGGATGAATCGTGAGAGGGGATTCATGCGCCTCCTTAAGAATCAATTGTCGTAGATGTTGATTCTTGGGAACCACCAAGCGATTCTCAAAGAAAACAACACCACGATCATCCATAGAGAAACATCCACCAACTCCCTTCTTAATGTTTCTCTTGATCCGGGAAATTCCTGTATCTTGCTTTTGAGCAGCGATAATCCGATCTTCAAGATCAGATTTCGCCACCAGGGTAGAAAGGAATCCGTGAGGAGCTATGTGAAGGTTAAGCTTACAGAATTCCTCATGGAGAAGTGATTGGCCTTGCTGCAACATGAGATTGTTGCAATAGGATTTACGGCTTAGAGCATCAGCCATGACATTGGCTTTGCCTGGGGTGTAGGTAATCCCTAGATCAAAATCTGTGATTAACTCCAACCAACGTCTTTGCCTAAGGTTCAGATCTGGTTGGGTGAAGATATACTTGAGACTCTGGTGATCGGTGTAGATCTCGCAACGTTTACCAAGGAGGTAATGTCGCCAGGTCTTGAGTGCATAGACTACGGCTGCAAGCTCTAGATCATGTGTAGGATAATTCTCCTCATGTGGATGCAACTGTCGAGATGCATAGGCAATCACATGACGATCCTGCATAAGAATGCAACCTAGTCCCTGTCGTGAGGCGTCGCAGTAGATAATAAAGTCTTTAGTGAAATCCGGTGGCACAAGTATGGGAGCAGAAGTCAGGCGTCTTTTCAGTTCCTGAAAACTGTACTCACACTGTGGGGACCACTCGAACCTTTTATCTTTCTTGAGAAGTTCCGTGAGGGGTTTGGCTACTTTGGAGAAGTTTTCAACAAAGCGGCGACAATAGCTGGCTAGACCAAGGAAACTCCTAACTTGTTTCACGGTCTCAGGTGGAGTCCAATCGAGAACGGCTTGAACTCTCTCGGGATTGACAGCAATGCCCTTACCAGAGATTACGTGGCCTAGGTAGGTCACTTCTGGCAACCAAAATTCACACTTGGAGAACTTGGCATAAAGGCGGTGTTCTCTGAGTTTTTCTAACACAAGTCTAAGATGTTCGGCATGCTCTTCCTCGTTCCTCGAGTAAATAAGAATATCATCGAGGTAAACCACGACGAACTTATCTAGGTATTCCATGAAGATCGAGTTCATCAAACGAGAGAATGTGGCTGGGGCGTTGGTTAGGCCAAAGGACATGACGGTGTACTCGTACTGGCCATAACGAGTGACAAAAGCTGTCTTGGGAATGTCCCCATTCCTGATCTTGATTTGATGGTAGCCTAACCTTAAATCCATCTTGGAAAAGACTGAGGATCCAGCGAGCTGATCATACAGGTCGTTGATCCTGGGAAGTGGATACTTGTTCTTTATCGTGACCAAATTAACGGGACGATAATCTACAACCATCCGGTCCGTACCGTCTTTCTTCTTGATGAAGAGGACGGGGCAAGCCCAAGGAGAAGAACTAGGACGGATGAAACCCTTTTGCAAGGACTCATCGAGTTGTTTCTTAAGCTCGGCTAGTTCTAGGGGTGCCATCTTGTAAGGTCTCCGGGAGATTGGAGCTGTTCCTGGGATAAGATCTATGACGAACTCTACATCTCTGTCAGGCGGAACACCTGGCAGTTCCTCTGGAAAGACATCCGGAAAGTCACGGACTACCGGGATATCTTCAAGGTCTGGAAGAGGGTTGGCATTAAGGGAATAGAGCTGACGCTTTGCAACTCTAGTGGAGACGATGGCTATCTTGCCAGATGGGTGTGTGAGCTGAACGGACCTGGTGAAACAATCAATCTTGGCATGATGAGCTGTCATCCAGTCCATACCCAAGATGATGTTAATATCCGAAGACTTGAGAGATATCAAGGAGGCAAGGAATGCAAGTCTGTCCACAAGGATTTGATTGCCATAACTTATCCTAGAAGTTTGCCATTTGGATCCAGGAGTTTGAATAAGTAGTGGAGAGGGCATGTCACAAAATGACATGTCGTGCAAACGGGCATAGCTTTCAGAAATGAAGGAATGAGACGCTCCAGTATCGAATAGAACTGATGCTGGGTGACAATTAACGAGGAGTGTGCTAAGAACGACATCTGGATCACCATGAGCGGCTTTAGCTGAGACATGATGCACACGACCATGTTCAGTGGGAGCTGACTTGGCACTGACCATCTTGCGTGATGGCTTACCATGGACAATAAACTTCTCGGGCTGGGGTGGAGCAACTCTGGTCTGAGTGCAAATACGGGCAATGTGGCCTGGCTCTCCACACTTGTAACAAATCTTGGAGGTAGGATGTGGACCTGTATTAGAAGGCGGTCCACCAATAGGCCTGGGTGGAGCATACTGCTGAGCTTGATGAGGTGCCACATAAGATGGCCTCGGTACATATTTGGGCGGAAGAGCAGAGTTTGGAACCCAAATCCGGCGCTTCTGAGAGCTAGAACCAGAGGAAGATCCCAAAGCACGAGTGTGCTTACGAGACTCCTCGTAAGTGAGTTGAGCTGTCTCTGCATTAATGGCCTTGTTCACAAGGGCTTGGAACGTATCACAATGATGCAGATGGAGATCACGACGCAACTTGGGGTTGAGACCCTTCCGGAACCTAGCCTGCTTCTTAGCATCCGTGGACACTTCTTCTGTGGCATAACGGGCAAGGTTCTCGAACTCTCTGCTATAAGCATCAACAACCATTTTATCCTGGGTGAAACTACAGAACTCTTCTCTCTTGCGATCAAGGAGGGCCTGGGGAATGTGATGCTCACGAAAAGACTCAGTGAAATCCTTCCAGGTAGGAATCTGGCAAGCTGGAAGCATAGCCTCATAGTTCTGCCACCAAAGACTAGCAGGACCTTCCAGGTGGTATGTGGCATAAGTGACCTTGTCATCTTCAGCTACGTTCGCGGAACACAGCTTATGGGTGATGCTACGGAGCCAGTCATCTGCATCGAGTGGCTCGATGGAATGATGAAAGGTAGGTGGATGCAAGCGGATGAAGTCATGAATGGTCACGGGCTTATTGGACTGATGTGCGGTGTTCTCCTCGATACGTGCCAACAAGCGGTTGGACTCACGCTTGTTCCTCTCCATCTCTAGCATGAACTCTGTCAACGAAGGCTGATCAGGAGGATCCTCATCCCTACCATCTCCGTGGTTCTGGCTACGAGCAACGGAGCTTCGCTTAGCTGATGACATCCTGAAAAACGAAACCAAGGACGAAATCAACATTAACTATGGGCTGTAGAATGTAGGACAAGGAATTAGTATCTCTCGAACTCCTAGGGAAATTTCGGCAGCATAACGGCAGTAAAATGCTCAAATTGAGGCATCCTACTAAAAATGGGGTGGTAACATACTCAAGGTTCTGAGATCATACTAACAAACTACACCGGAAATACTCAAAACTGGGTATGACTCTGATCAACCAGTCTTATGGAACTACGGTGTAGTAACACGTGATCCTGATAGACGGAAGAGAAGCCTATTTCCTTAACCCCGTCGGAAAGATAGGATGACTCAGATCAGAAGGCCATGAGGTAAAGGAGCAAAAAGAGCCTTACGTTCCATCCCACAATCAATTCCCTTATATAACTAAAGAATTTCTAGACTCAACTTCGACCAGGTTGGCTTGGTAAACCTACAGGCAGTCAAGCTCTGATACCAACGCTGTCAGGACCCCGACCCGATGCCACATCGATCTAGCATGTAACACCTCATATCACTTTGTGGCCTCACGCACGGCATCCCCACGGGTGTCGTCTTACCTTTGCCCGGGACCGTTTGCGCATTTTGGCACACGTATATGATGGTGTCGCTAGCATCCATATGATAAAGAGCCCGGGCTGACATGACTAGTCGTAAACCCAAAGTGGCACAGACTTACAGGGACAGGCATCCATGACCCAGCTTCGAACGTGCCGGTCATCAGCAAGTGGGTTCGGGCTGTAGCACTGGGCTAGCAGGACTCCGGTAAACCGGGCTGTAGCGGGCTAACAGGACTCCGGTACTCAAAGCGTGACATTTCCCCGAAGGGACAGACACAGGAACGAAGAAGGACACATGCCGGCCAGCCTAAGTGTTCTAGAGCAGTAGCAAGCTACCATGGCTCAGCGGTAACACTAGGAGACATTTCCCGGTAAGAGAGGCTACTAAGATAAACGACTAGATAGTCAGATCCCACACATAGCACTACACATTACACGTACGCATAACATGCAAGTATGTGCTGTACAACATGGCATCACAGCATAACTCAACAATTATATAGATAAAGGCTCAGAAGAGCCTTCACAGCATTGTTACAAACAGGGGTCACATGACCCAACAGTCAGAGCAATCAAGCAACGAGCGGAAGCATTACATGTCTGGGTACAGACATCTACAAATGGAAAAGGCTGAAGAGCCTGACTAACTACAACATCCGATCAGGATCGTAGCTGAGGTACTAGCTACTAGTCGAAGTCCATGAGAAACCTAGTAAGACCGAAGTCTCCGCTGCAAAAACATAAATAAAGCAACATGAGTACAAAGGTACTCAGCAAGACTTACATCAGATCCTATCATACATGCATCTGTATCAAGAGATAATGTGGGGTTTAGTTGCAGCAAGCCAGCTTTGACTCTGTGGCTATCCTGTTCTACGACTACCAGAAACTCTGGAGGTGAAACAACGTACACGAGTCCACTAATCACCACACAATACACTACTATGGATTCATCCCCGTCTCCCTACGAGAAGGCCATCCATAGCACTCACACTTGTCTTGAGCATTTTATAGTATCCACTTCAAGTTGTCTATGTACCATGTAAGCATCCAAGAAGTCCATAACCGCGGACCCGGCTATTCGAATAGATCATGTTAACCCTGCAGGGGTGTACTCTTCACACACGCTCTCGCCACTTACCGCCATGTACACGTCATGCATCTCGGCAACCTTCAAGCGGAAGCCTGGCGAGGGTGTCGGCCACGACCTGACTAACCACACAAGACTCTAGTCCAGGTTTATCGCCTATTCGGGTTCCATCCGCAAGGAGATCCGGCCGGGGTTTCACTCACGGCCCCAAACGATGTGTGCAGGGTTCCCAAGCCCACCTCGCCGGATGGATCTACGCTTGGTACACCGTGCCACTGGTGCCTAGTCTGTCCCAAGCCCACCTGGCCGGGTGCCACTTGGTAGACTACTAACACTACCTACAAATGCCAGAAACTAGTTGCGACTCCTGGACAGAGATCAAGTTGATTAATAAGTCGAGAGGGCTTGGAGCGCCCGGAGCCCAATGTGTGGTAGTATCGAGTCATTGGACAACATACATAGAACTCAGTGCTTAAGGACGGTTCCAGTGAGACAACCCACCATGTACTCCTACATGGCCTCTCACCGCTACCTTTACCAAATCGTGTTCACACACTTAACTCTCAGCATAGAACATATCGTGACACTCCAATTCATTCCTAATGAACCAGACCTGACACACTCTAAGCAATAGCAGGCATAGCATGGTAGGAACACATCAGTGGCTTCAATCAACTCCTACACATGCTAGTGGGTTTCAACTATTTACTGTGGCAATGACAGGTCATGCAGAGGAATGGGTTCAGCTACCGCAGCACAAAGTAGCAGATGAATCGTTGTTGTCCTAATGCAATAACTGAGAGCAGGAGCGAGAGAGTAGGGTTTTATCGAAATGAACAAGGGGGTTTGCTTGCCTGGTAAAACAACAGGGGAGGCACTGCTTCACGGACAGGTACTCTGGAACGTCTCCGGAGCAGGATCTATCGAGAAGGAACAGTGCCGGCAATCAATACACAATCATATGCAACAATATGATGCATGAACATGGCATGTAGATGTGATGCTGTTGAGCTAATTCAATTAGTGTTCAAATGGTTTGAAGTCCATTTGAACCAAAGGTTCAAATGCATTTCTAAATTAGGTCTCTTATATAAGCCATAATGTGTTTTCCCATATTCAGCATGTATAAGTTGGTTTTTCATGCATGAAACTAGTACAGATGGAAAGGTTGCATTTTTCTGATAATTTTTCATATATAATTTATTTAAATCTGAGCTACGGTTGAATTGATATGAATTTTTGAAGTTTAAATCAATTTCTGGATTTTCTGAATTATTTTAATTCCAGAAAATGAATAATTGCGTCAGCATGACGTCATCATTGCATCAGCGGTCAACTGGGCTGGTCCGGGTCAAACCTGACGTGTGGGACCCACACGTCAGTGACAGGGGGGTTAACAGGGGTTATTTTAATTTAATTAAATGGTTAGGGGGGGTCGGGCCCACTGGTCAGCCTCAGGGGGGGGGGTTAGCGCGGTTGGCCGGTCAATCCCGCCGGCGTTTAGCCGCCGGCGAGGCCCGAGACGGCGGAGGGGCTCGGGATCGCCGCTCCGGCCACCATTCGGGCGGCGGAGACCACCCACGCGAAGCCCAGACTCGCGCGCGTCTAGGGGTTCATGCGGGAGGCTGCGGGGGCGGCGGAGCTCGCCGGAGCAGAGCTCTGGGCGGCGGCCGGAGTTCGGCAACTTGTGGCCGCGGCGTTGTGGTGCACGGCGGTGGAGACGGAGGGTTCCTACGGGCTCCTGGCGCCACCAGGAACACGAGGACGCGCGCGGAAGGGACCGGCTTGGGCTCGTGCCACCGTGGCGCCATGGCCGGCGGCGAGGGGCTTACGGGCGCGGTGGCGAGCTAGCTAGACGGGGCAAACGGATACGAGGAGGAGGGGGTTCGGTGCGGGGGCTCACCGCGGAACTAGCGAGCGCGAGGGCGAGGTCGGGGATGCCCGGTAGCTCCCGAATCACCGGCGAGGATCCACGGCGGCCGGAGTCGAATTTGGCGACGGCGACGGCTCCACGGGGCACGCCGGCTTGCGTGGCTCGGCGAGGAGGTAGCTGGCGACGAGGCGGAGCTCCTGGGGACGACGGGGAGGCGAGGGGGAGGCGGTGGCTACGGCAACGGCGAGCGATGGCGGCGGCTGCGCTCGGGTGCGCTCGGGGAAGAGAGAAACAGGGAGGAGGGAGAGCGAGAGGGAGGGGAAAAAGACCGGGGCGGCTGCGTGGCGACGTGCGGTCCATCCAGAGCGAGAGAAGGAAGCAGGAGGTGGCCAGCAGGGGGGAGGTGGCACGGGCGTGTGCCCGACGCTCGCCGGCACGCGCGCGCGCCACCTCCCCCCTGCTGGCCACCTCCTGCTTCCTTCTCTCGCTCTGGATGGACCGCACGTCGCCATGCAGCCGCCCCGGTCTTTTTCCCCTCCCTCTCGCTCTCCCTCCTCCCTGTTTCTCTCTTCCCCGAGCGCACCCGAGCGCAGCCGCCGCCATCGCTCGCCGTTGCCGTAGCCACCGCCTCCCCCTCGCCTCCCCGTCGTCCCCAGGAGCTCCGCCTCGTCGCCAGCTACCTCCTCGCCGAGCCACGCAAGCCGGAGTGCCCCGTGGAGCCGTCGCCGTCGCCAAATTCGACTCCGGCCGCCGTGGATCCTCGCCGGTGATTCGGGAGCTACCGGGCATCCCCGACCTCGCCCTCACGCTCGCTAGTTCCGCAGTGAGCCCCCGCACCGAACCCCCTCCTCCCCGTATCCGTTTGCCCCGTCTAGCTAGCTCGCCACCGCGCCCGTAAGCCCCTCGCCGCCGGCCATGGCGCCACGGTGGCACGAGCCCAAGCCGGTCCCTTCCGCGCGCGTCCTCGTGTTCCTGGTGGCGCCAGGAGCCCGTAGGAACCCTCCGTCTCCACCGCCATGCACCACAACGCCGCGGCCACAAGTTGCCGAACTCCGGCCACCGCCCAGAGCTCTGCTCCGGCGAGCTCCGCCGCCCCCGCAGCCTCACGCATGAACCCCTAGACGCGCGCGAGTCTGGGCTTCGCGTGGGTGGTCTCCGCCGCCCGAATGGTCGCCGGAGCGGCGATCCCGAGCCCCTCCGCCGTCTCGGGCCTCGCCGGCGGCTAAACGCCGGCGGGATTGACCGGCCAACCGCGCTAACCCCCCCCTGAGGCTGACCAGTGGGCCCGACCCCCCCTAACCATTTAATTAAATTAAAATAACCCCTGTTAACCCCCCTGTCACTGACGTGTGGGTCCCACACGTCAGGTTTGACCCGGACCAGCCCAGTTGACCGCTGATGCAATGATGACGTCATGCTGACGCAATTATTCATTTTCTGTAATTAAAATAATTCAGAAAATCCAGAAATTGATTTAAACTTCAAAAATTCATATCAATTCAACCGTAGCTCAGATTTAAATAAATTATATATGAAAAATTATCAGAAAAATGCAACCTTTCCATCTGTACTAGTTTCATGCATGAAAAACCAACTTATACATGCTGAATATGGGAAAACACATTATGGCTTATATAAGAGACCTAATTTAGAAATGCATTTGAACCTTTGGTTCAAATGGACTTCAAACCATTTGAACACTAATTGCATTAGCTCAACAGCATCACATCTACATGCCATGTTCATGCATCATATTGTTGCATATGATTGTGTATTGATTGCCGGCACTGTTCCTTCTCGATAGATCCTGCTCCGGAGACGTTCCAGAGTACCTGTCCGTGAAGCAGTGCCTCCCCTGTTGTTTTACCAGGCAAGCAAACCCCCTTGTTCATTTCGATAAAACCCTACTCTCTCGCTCCTGCTCTCAGTTATTGCATTAGGACAACAACGATTCATCTGCTACTTTGTGCTGCGGTAGTTGAACCCATTCCTCTGCATGACCTGTCATTGCCACAGTAAATAGTTGAAACCCACTAGCATGTGTAGGAGTTGATTGAAGCCACTGATGTGTTCCTACCATGCTATGCCTGCTATTGCTTAGAGTGTGTCAGGTCTGGTTCATTGGGAATGAATTGGAGTGTCACGATATGTTCTATGCTGAGAGTTAAGTGTGTGAACACGATTTGGTAAAGGTAGCGGTGAGAGGCCATGTAGGAGTACATGGTGGGTTGTCTCACTGGAACCGTCCTTAAGCACTGAGTTCTATGTATGTTGTCCAATGACTCGATACTACCACACATTGGGCTCCGGGCGCTCCAAGCCCTCTCGACTTATTAATCAACTTGATCTCTGTCCAGGAGTCGCAACTAGTTTCTGGCGTTTGTAGGTAGTGTTAGTAGTCTACCAAGTGGCACCCGGCCAGGTGGGCTTGGGACAGACTAGGCACCAGTGGCACGGTGTACCAAGCGTAGATCCATCCGGCGAGGTGGGCTTGGGAACCCTGCACACATCGTTTGGGGCCGTGAGTGAAACCCCGGCCGGATCTCCTTGCGGATGGAACCCGAATAGGCGATAAACCTGGACTAGAGTCTTGTGTGGTTAGTCAGGTCGTGGCCGACACCCTCGCCAGGCTTCCGCTTGAAGGTTGCCGAGATGCATGACGTGTACATGGCGGTAAGTGGCGAGAGCGTGTGTGAAGAGGTACACCCCTGCAGGGTTAACATGATCTATTCGAATAGCCGGGTCCGCGGTTATGGACTTCTTGGATGCTTACATGGTACATAGACAACTTGAAGTGGATACTATAAAATGCTCAAGACAAGTGTGAGTGCTATGGATGGCCTTCTCGTAGGGAGACGGGGATGAATCCATAGTAGTGTATTGTGTGGTGATTAGTGGACACGTGTACGTTGTTTCACCTCCAGGGTTTCTGGTAGTCGTAGAACAGGATAGCCACAGAGTCAAAGCTGGCTTGCTGCAACTAAACCCCACATTATCTCTTGATACAGATGCATGTATGATAGGATCTGATGTAAGTCTTGCTGAGTACCTTTGTACTCATGTTGCTTTATTTATGTTTTTGCAGCGGAGACTTCGGTCTTACTAGGTTTCTCATGGACTTCGACTAGTAGCTAGTACCTCAGCTACGATCCTGATCGGATGTTGTAGTTAGTCAGGCTCTTCAGCCTTTTCCATTTGTAGATGTCTGTACCCAGACATGTAATGCTTCCGCTCGTTGCTTGATTGCTCTGACTGTTGGGTCATGTGACCCCTGTTTGTAACAATGCTGTGAAGGCTCTTCTGAGCCTTTATCTATATAATTGTTGAGTTATGCTGTGATGCCATGTTGTACAGCACATACTTGCATGTTATGCGTACGTGTAATGTGTAGTGCTATGTGTGGGATCTGACTATCTAGTCGTTTATCTTTAGTAGCCTCTCTTACCGGGAAATGTCTCCTAGTGTTACCGCTGAGCCATGGTAGCTTGCTACTGCTCTGGAACACTTAGGCTGGCCGGCATGTGTCCTTCTTCGTTCCTGTGTCTGTCCCTTCGGGGAAATGTCACGCTTTGAGTACCGGAGTCCTGTTAGCCCGATACAGCCCGGTTTACCGGAGTCCTGCTAGCCCAGTGCTACAGCCCGAACCCACTTGCTGATGACCGGCACGTTCGAAGCTGGGTCATGGATGCCTGTCCCTATAAGTCTGTGCCACTTTGGGTTTACGACTAGTCATGTCAGCCCGGGCTCTTTATCATATGGATGCTAGCGACACCATCATATACGTGTGCCAAAATGCGCAAACGGTCCCGGGCAAAGGTAAGACGACACCCGTGGGGATGCCGTGCGTGAGGCCACAAAGTGATATGAGGTGTTACATGCTAGATCGATGTGGCATCGGGTCGGGGTCCTGACAACTATCTATTTACACTAGAAGAAAAACCCCCATTCGTCCCGGTTGATAAGGGCCTTTTGTCCCGGTTTTTGAACCGGGACTAAAGGGTAGTTACTAATGCCCTAACCCTTTAGTCTCGGTTCTTACACGAACCGGGACAGATGGGCCTCCACGTGGCCGGTGCGCCAAGCCCAGGCAGGAGGGCCTTTGGTCCCGGTTGGTGGCACCAACCGGGACCAATAGGCATCCACGCGTCAGCATTTCAAGGGCTGGGGTTTTTGTTTTTTTTTTGAAGGTTGGGGGTTGGGGGGTTTGGGGGTTTAATTTAGGTGTTTCATATATTGTGTTAGTAGCTAATTAATAGAGAGAAGTGTCCTCTCTTATGTCCGTGCTTGGACGACGCTATATATACGGGTATATAGAGAGGACTAGACACGCTAGCTAGTAAGCAAATAAAGGAAACAGAAGGTCGTCATGAACATATATGCATACAGAGAGAAGTGATATTGAGCACCTCTCCTTCTCCAAGAGATTGGTCGAACAACAAGTTCTTGTATATCTATCCGACACTACAGGCTACATATATACAATAATTATCTCTTACAATATAATCTCCTAATTATATATGAACACATGGTCCACATAGTATTCGCCGTCTTCAGCGATCACGTGGTCAAGGAAGAATGCCGCCAATTCCTCTTGAATTGCTCGCATACGAACTGGTGCTAGGAGTTCATCCCGCATCCAAAACATCTAATTTGAACAAGGGGGTCAATACATATATATATATATATATATATATATATATATATATATATATATATATATATATGAATAAATGAAACTCAACACAAATGATGGTAATAAAATAAAATTTTGAATATTATTGCTTACGCACTTCATATTGTTCGTCAGAGTACCCTCGTTCACAGGTCGTGTGGCGGATGGACTCGCAAATGTAGTATCCACAGTAATTATTCCCGGGTTCCTGCCACAACCACTTTACAAGAAATAGAGGTCAATCAAACTGATAAGCAAGCATGCTATAAATGGTATTGATGAAACTAGTGCATGAATCACTAGGAGATGCGTGGAACATGTTACTATAGTACTTACTTTCGGGTGTCTAAATTGCAGCTTCTTCGGCAGTCCCGAAGCTTTTTTGGTGAATTTTCTCCAAACCCTGCCAGACAAAGAAAACAATTACTTGATATATCAGGAAATGAACAAAGTTGCTGATATGGTGGATAATGATCAATTTAACTTACTTCTCGAGCATTTGAGTCATGTCCGCATAGTCCTCGGGATCTTTTCGTCTCGAATCTAAGACGGTTACTAGTCCCTGCTCAAGATTAATATCGAGGAGAATATAGTGGAACCTGTGCACGCATACATAACTCATCAATTACATTACTATAACCTGGACTAATAAGGGAAACCGAATATGCACAAGCCAGTAACACTCACTTGAAGTTGTAAGGAAAGAGTATTATATCTTTGTTTTCATTTATTACCAACGATCGTAGCAAGTTGGCCTCAGTATCTTCGACACGATATTTAACCTAGTTTGCATCTATGAGATTTGTGTTAATGAACCCAATATCACCGATTTGTCTTTTCTTCAATTCGGCGATCTTCAATCTGCATAATATAGTGAGGATAATTATAAATACATGCAATGAAAGAGCTGACCTATATAGAGAGACTTAATGCTAGAAGTTGTACTAGTTACAGACAGTAGCAAGTGACCGTTGCTTTATCGAGGGCCTTTTGATTGAAAAACTGGAAGAACTCCTCAAATGGAACATTCAACAGTTCAATTCCAACGAGATCATGCTCCTCTCTAACTCTCAGCGTCAAAGTATTCCTCCCCAGACTCTCTGCAGGTTTTCATGTACCAATCATGGAATCTTCGCATCATCATTGTTAGAGATCTTTCATCTTTGACGAGAGGCTTCCCGTACTCGTATTTGTGTTCCTCCACCTCCAAGAACTCATAATGTACATTGTCGGGCAGGTAATCTCCAAGATTGCTATAACTGGGCACCATCCTCGAATCATTAGTAGGCACCTTGAGCGGGGTGCACGATTGGTTCGCTTGTTCGCCGAGCTGGGGAATTTTCTTCCTAGCTCGTCATTCTCTTAACCTTTGATCACTGACAGTACTTCCCGACCGCTCTGCTTTGACAAATGACTTTGCAATAATGCGGTCACAGTTGCCTTTTGGCGGAGACTTTGCTGGGTTTTTTAGGGAAGCCAGAGTGCACTTCGCTTTCACCGGATCTACCTTCTCCTCCAGAGGTGGATGTTTCTTTGCTTCCACCCCTTCAAAGAAGTTCCTCACTTCGGCTCGCGCGATCTTGGCGTTCTCCTCCGGGGTCCTCTTGTATGGTAACTTCTCTGGAGTCTTTAGAGAAGGACCGAATCTGTATTACCTCCCGCCTCTGGCTGTACTGCTAGACGCCGGCAGAGCAGACGGAGCGGTTGCGGCTGTCTTCTTTCCTTGCTTATGAGGCGGAGGAGAAGGACTACGATGCACTAGAGCAGCCGGAGCAGCGGCGGGTCTCTTCCACCCTTGCTGACGAGGCGGAGAAGGAGGAGGATGGCTGCTCGGGCGCACCGGCGCAGGCACAGAAGGAGGCGGAGTGCCTCCACATGCCAGAGAATGAGGCTAAGTGCCCTGATCACTCGCAGGAGGAGGAGGCGGAGTGCCCTGATTCGCTGGAGGAGGAGGCGGAGGTGTCCAGTTCAGAAGCTTGATGAGCGCCTTCCGCCATAGGCATGGAGTCCATAGACAAGAACTCAGCCGAGTCTCCCCTTCTCCGGTAGGGTAGTCAAGCTGGAGGTCCTCAAATCCCTCCATTATTTCATCCACCGTCACCCTGGCATATCCTTCTGGAATTGGACTATAGTAAAAGTTGCGCCGGGTTCAGTAGGTCGAACAGAGCTGACAGCCGCCTTGACTTTGAAGTTCTGCCATTGTGTCATAAGGTGGCAATGTTGAGAATCCGTGATAGCATCCACGGGGTAGCTAGTAGGAGTTGTCAAGACATGCTCCGGCTGAAGCAGCTCGGTGGAAGCCATGCTGCTTCTCCATTGAGATGGCGGGGTAGCTTCGGGGGTAGTTTCGGCAGGTCGCTTGCTGTGAGCTGCTTCTCATTCCTCTAGCGCTTGAACCCTTTTGTGCAACGTTTGAATTAGGGCATGCTCCACTTTTCTCTTCCTCTCATGGAATTTGTAACCACCTGCATTCGGAAAACCAACCTTCCACGGAACGGAGCCTGGCGTGCCTCGTGTCCGTCCAGGGTGCTCAAGATTCCCGAGGGCCATTGTGAGCTCGTCATTCTCTCTGTCTGGAATGAACGTCCCTTGCCGCGCTGCATCGATATAGTGCTTTAGCTTCTTCACTGGTATGTTCATTTGCTCGTCCATCGAAACGCATTTCCCTGATACAGGGTTCAAGGTTTCGCCAGCCCCGAAGAACCAAGTCCGGCAACGGTCTGGCCAGTTCATTGTCTCTGGTTTGATCCCTTTATCAAGGAGATCATTCTCAGTCTTGGACCACTTAGGCCGGGCTTTGAGGTAGCCACCTGACCCCGTGCGATGGTGAATCTTCTTCTTTGCAGCATTTTTCTTGTTTGTCGCTGACATCTTCTTACTCTTTTCTGATGTCTTGTAGGCCACAAATGCGGGCCAGTGATCTCTGATCTTCTCATATCTGCCGATGAATTCTGGTGTCTCTTCTTTGTCGACAAATGTTTTCAGCTCATTCTACCACCTCCTGAATAGGTCTGCCATCTTCTTAAGAGCATGAGACTTGATTAATTGCTCTTTAACTGGATTTTCCGGATCCTCCTCTGGCGGTAGGGTAAAATTTGCCTTCATCTCAGTCCAAAGATCATCTTTCTGCATATCATTGACATAAGACACCTCAGGTTCTTCGTTCTTAGGCTTATATCATTGCTGGATGCTGATCGGGATCTTGTCCCTAACAAGAACCCCGCACTGAGCAGAAAATTCTTCCTTTGTCCGGATGGGTTCAATCGGTTGGCCCTCGCGCGCGATTGCTGTGATCTCAAACCTTTCATCCGAGCGCAACTTTTTCTTCGGGCCTCGTCTCTTTACCAAAGTTGTGCTCGATCCGGAGGGCTAGAAAAAGGAAGAATTAGACGAGAGTTAATTAATATGTGTACATACCAAAACAATGAATGCATCAATTAGCTAGTCATCACATGCTTAACTAATATATTTACCTGGCCGGACTCT
Source organism: Triticum aestivum (assembly GCF_018294505.1). Classification (NCBI taxonomy): domain Eukaryota; kingdom Viridiplantae; phylum Streptophyta; class Magnoliopsida; order Poales; family Poaceae; genus Triticum; species Triticum aestivum. The sequence continues at coordinate 269,065,604 of NC_057797.1, read as the reverse complement.
GTTCGGTCACTTGAGCCATCACCACGGGCTCCTTCTTGCACGAGCATTGGGTCACCAGAGCCACCATAATCATGTATTTCCTCCTCCATTCTTCGATCACCGTAGCCTGCTTCTTCTTCACCCTATTCCGCTTCCAGACCATCATTGCCGTTAAGATACGACATGACATCACCTCCGACTAAGATTTTGTCCCCCAACACCTATTCTTGTTCCTCGTCTCGTCCGAACTCCATTGTTTCTACAAATATTACAACATGGCAATTATTTCACAAACATGACAGCATGTCGATGTATTAGTGGCAAACGTAGACCTAGCTTATTCTGGGTTTGGGGTGGCCTCGGCAACGCTTCATGGGTAGGAGCGAGGCGGGAGGGGGTAGGAGACCGATATCGTTTTTTCTAGGGTTTGGGTGTCCTCGAGAGTTTTGGTCAAGCGAGAGGGCCGGGGGGTGCTCCCGTGGTATAAGTTATCATGGTCGAAGTTATCCGGGAGGGGGTTATATCGACAACAACGACATACATACATGGGAAAATAATGTTATCGGGGAGGGGGTAGGTCGAACCCCCACTCATGTTGAAGTTATCGGGACACGGGGTATATCAACAACGACATATCCGATAAAAAAGAAGAAGACGAAGAAGAAATAAAAAGAGGAGAATAAGATATTAATAGGGGAGAAGATTGAAGAAAAAAAAGAAGAAGAAAAAAGAGGAGAAGAAGAAAGAAATAGAGGAGATTCTATTTTCTCTTCTTCTCCCCTATTCCTTTTTCTTCTCCTCTTCTTTTTCTTCTTTTTTCTTCTTCTTATTTATTTCTCCTCTTCTTCTCCTTTCTTCCTCTTCTTATTTTCCTTTTTCCTCTCATTCTTTTTCTTCTTCTTCCTTTCCTAGATAGATATATAAAACTTTTCTAAAAATGTAACTTTTGCCTACATACATGGGAAAATAATATTATCGGGGAGGGGGTAGGTCGAAGCCCCCCTTGTGTTGAAGTTATCGGGACACGGGGTATATCGACAACGACATATCCGATAAAAAATAAGAAGATGAAGAATAAATAAAAAGAGGAGAAGAAGATATTAATAGAGGAGAAGATTGAAGAAAAAAAAGAAGAAAAAAAAGAGGAGTAGAAGAAAGAAATAGAGGAGATTCTATTCTTTTTCTTCTTTTTTCTTCTCCTCTTCCTTTTCTTCTTTTTTCTTCTTCTTATTTATTTCTCCTCTTCTTCCTCTCCTCTTCTTCTCCTTTCTCCCACTTCTTATTTTCCTTTTTCCTCTCATTCTTTTTCTTCTTCTTCCTTTCCTAGCTAGATATATAAAACTTTTCTAAAAATGTAAATTTTTCATACATACATGGGAAAATAATATTATCGGGGAGGGGGTAGGTCGAACACCCCCTCGTGTTGAAGTTATCAGGACACAGGGTATATCGACGACGACAGACCCGATAAAAAATAAGAAGGCGAAGAAGAAATAAAAAGAGGAGAAGAAGAAAGGAATAGAGGTGGAAGATCGAAGAAAAAAAGAAGGAAAAAAAGAGGAGAAGAAGAAAGGAATAGAGGGGACGAAGAAAAACATAGAAATTCTATTTTTTCTTCTTCTCCTCCATTCCTTTCTTCTTCTCCTCTTTTTTTTGTTCTTTTTTCCTTTTCTTATTTATTTCTCCTCTTCTTCCTCTCCTCTCCTTCTCCTTTCTTCCTCTTCTTATTTCCTTTTTCCTCTCATTCTTTTTCTTCTTCTTCCTTCTTAAAAATACATGAAGTAGTATTGCTTGCTTTTTTTAAAATAATGTTCAAAAATAAAAGTAGTATTGCTTCCTTTTTCCTCTCATTCTTTGAAAATAAGGTTTTGCCTAATTCATTGTTCATATGAATATACAAACATTTGCATATTTACAATAATTAATATCCAAAAAATTCTATGAACAGAAAAAAATCCTAATTTTTCTAAAAATCTATCTTTTGCATATATACATGAACATATATATATATATATATATAGACACAGAGAACATATATACATACATATATACATTCTTATAAAAATGCAAAAATCAAAAAATCAAAAAAAGGCCATATAAACAGATATACACACGTATATATACTCATACATATACATATAATCAGGAAAAAACATCTATATATGTGCAAAAAAACAGGGAGGAAGAGGGGGGCGGTGCCGGCCCTGACCAAAGGGATGAGTTGCACGGCGTGGTCGGGGTAGGGGCGACCGCAGCGTGGTCGGGGAAGGGGTAGAGGCGACGATGGCGTGGTCGGCGCAGGGCGAGGCAGAGGCGACGGCGGCGCGGGGCAGCTGGGGCGACGACGACGTGGTCGGGGCAGGAGCACGCGGCGCGGTCGGGGCGGGCTGCCGGCGGCATGCTCGGGGCAGGGCGGCGACGGCGTCGACGAGGCAACACAGGGCGGCGACAATGTCGGTGAGCTCGATCGGGCATCCTGGCGGCGTCGTCGGGGCGGGGGAACTGATGCAGATGATGTCTGAAAAACGCCAAGTGCTTTCTTATATACTGAGAGCATTGGTCCCAGTTAGTGGCACCAACCGAGACCAATGCCACCCTTTAGTCCTGGTTGGTGGCACCAACCGGGACCAAAGGCCTCTTTTCAGCAGCCTATAGGGCGGGAAGCAGAGGCCTTTGGTACCGGTTAGTGGCACCAACCGGGACTAAAAGGGGGGTATTGGTCCCGGTTGGTTCCACCAACCGATACCAAAGGCAGCCTTTCGTCCCGGTTCGAGCCACGAACCGGGACCAATGACCTTGTGCTGGAAGTGGCGCGGTGTGGTGGGATGTTTAGTCCCACCTCGCTAGCCGAGAGCCTTTGACAGTGGTTTATAAGCGCTGCTGCGCTAACCACTTCGAGCTCCTCTCAAATGCAGGCTTACGGGCTTAAAGTCACTTTATCTGCATGTAGGCCTATTGGGCCTCCTGCGGGCCTGAATCCTGGCCCAAGGTAGGGTTTCTAGTCGTATTCAGGCTGTGGGGGCCTAGTAGGAGGCACTTTTTTGTTTTCTTTGTTGCTTTATTTATTTTATTTTGTTTCTACTTACAATAAAATACTTAATGTTGCTATTTTTATTTTTTTTCTAGTTTTTTTGTTTTGTTTTTTGCATTATTTATTTTCGTTTGTTTCTTGCTTTATTTTTTAATTCTTTTTGCTTTTAGGTCAGAAAAATTATAAACTTTCTGTTAGTGCCATTAGTTTTCAAATTTGAATAGTTAAAATTTGAATTCTTTGAAATTTGTTTGAATCACAAGTTTGTGATTAACTTTACTATAAAAATAGTTTTTTTCCATTTTTTTGTTTTGTTTTTTGCATTATTTATTTTATTTTATTTTTTTAATTTTTTTAATTCTTTTTGCTTTTAGGTCAGCAAAATTATAAACTTTCTGTTAGTGCCATTAGTTTTAGAAAAATTATACACTTTCTGTTAGTGCCATTAGTTTTCAAATTTGAATTGTTTGAAATTTTTGTGAGTCACAAGTTTGTGATTAACTTTACTATAAAAATAGTTTTTTTCTAGTTTTTTTGTTTTGTTTTTTGCATTATTTATTTTCTTTTGTTTTTTGCTTTAATTTTTAATTCTTTTTTCTATTAGGTTAGCAAAATTATAAACTTTCTGTTAGTGCCATTAGTTTTAGAAAAATTATAAACTTTTTGTTAGTGCCATTAGTTTTCAAATTTGAATAGTTAAAATTTGAATTCTTTGAAATTTGTGTGAATCACAAGTTTGTGATTAACTTACTAAAAAAATGAGCATAGATGCGCTTATAGAGAAAATTCAACCTAAATTCATAGTAAATTTCTATGAATTTCAGAGAAATTCACTCTGAATTAAGGTTAAGCTTTTCTCTATTAGGGCATATATTTTCACTTTGACAGGAGCTCAACAAGGCAGAGAGGGAAGGGCTTATAAACCGGTGTGAGCCCCTTCGGTTGGCGAGGTGGGACTAAACTCTGCCCGCAACGAGGACCAACCACTACTAGGGAAAAGCCTAGCAGCAGCGCGGGTTTTAGGCCTATCAGTAGTGCGGGGCGATGCCTTACTCATAAGGCGCTACAGCTAACGTATAGCAGTAGCGTGCCTCCACCCACGCTACTGCTAAATTGACTTAGTAGTACCGACTTCCCGAAGGAGCGCTACTTGTAATTAGTAGTAGCGCTTATCCCTGCCCGCGCTGCTACCATTATTTTGTATTTTATTTATTTTTTATTTCATGTTGTATTCGTACACCTTTACACAAGTTTTCATACAACAGGGATTTAGAAATTGTTTTTACATCATAATGAGTTATTACATCACGGGGTGAAAGAACCGTGGACTAGTTTCAAGTGGATGGACATCCACTTGAAACTAATCCACAGTTCTTTCACCCAATGATATAATAAATATCATCATCATCATATCATTAACAACTTATTATCATAATACATCATTGTCATATAACACCTCCTCAAGATCATCGTTTTCATCAATGAGACATCACATAGCAAATTGGTCACTAGTCGTAATCACAAGTACTCCTCATCATAAACTCTAACACATTGTATCACATAATAAACATATTGTACCTCATAGGACCTACTACATTCTCTTAGGACCTACTATATTCTCTTAGGTAAAATAGAGAAAAACAAGATAGCCCTTGACTCTCCATTATGGAGAATGGAGATTATCTTGTCTCCAATTCTTGCCTTTCGCTTAATGTTACTTCCAAGAACCTCCTTGCGAATGTCCAAACATTTTTTCCATTCTTTGATTAGCATGTGTTCACCGGTTTTAGAAATCTGATATGCACAGGTGAGCTCCTTAGATTGACCTGGCTGTATGTTCAGAACTGCAAGGCGACCATTCCGATACATCAGATGAGGCACACAATCCATCGGGATTTTCTGTTGAAAAACATAGTAATAATTTCGTAGTTAGCAATGATGTACTAGTTTTAGAAGTATGCAAAAGATGCGCGGATGTCGTAATAGTAAAAAATCTCACCAGGGTATCTCCATAGAAGTTACAGTGGTTCAACACGTGCACTAGTGGCACGTATTCACCATAATTTGGAGGAGTTCAATAATAGGTATTGTAATTCTCCAGATAAGTACAATAAGCAATCAGATGACTTTTCTCCTTATAAGTTAATTCGGAGCCATCAGTGTGGTGGGTTTTGTCTACCATCTTCTGCACATTCTTTGAAGATTCAAAATAAGCTGTCAATGGAAATAAGCTGTCAACTATTTTGAAATAAACAATATAAGTTAGTTAATAACTATGTTTGAGAAACTCACATTGCGGTAGAATCGGAAGCGTATCAACAAGGACCCAAATGTCCATATTGTCTTGCTCGATGTCAGGATCACAAAGATCCATGGTGACAATCATACCCTCATAAAAACATACATTTTGCAAAGTGCTTCCCAATTTTGGCAACCAAAATGGGTTACGCTCTGAGAATTGTACAGATTTACTTCAAAATCGATATCATGATGGGTCATTAGGTGTATTTTCTTTGTTTGAAAATTTTCATGGTCTTCAAAACCCATCCTCTCCAAGACATAGTGTCTTGCATGGCATGGGATAAGCTAGTCGAATTGTAAAATATGAAAATTAGACGTTGAAATAGTTGAAGTCATGCTTAATTACAAAAAAACACTTGTCGTTGTTGCGTACCGTTTCAACATCGAAGGTCTCCTCGAGCTTAATGCTGAAGCGCTGATCTTCGTCCAGCTCAATGAACATGTCGCACATACCTCGATCATCGTGGAACCAGCTGCACTCCCCCGGGAGACTATCGTCGTCCGAGTACGACATTTCCTACATTCATAATTCAAAGATTAAACTTGTATAGTTAAATATATGTACTAAAAAACCTAAATTAGATCATTAGTTTTCGAGAAAATCCAGGCCACTCGATATTTCCTACACATTCTAGCACAAGGCATGCCAGAATTCACGGAAAAATACGGCATGACCTTTTGCTAAAAAAGGACATATCGAGCGCCTGAAATTTGTCGGAACGGAAATTAATCAACACTCCGGCAAAACATAGGCCACTCGGAGGTGTAAACTGAACATGAATGGCCACTTGGGCAACCACATATCCTATTTGAGCAAATATGACATGTTCAACTAGTTTTATTAATTCAACTAGTTCTTACTAAATATAAACTTACTATAAATAGAAAAAAACTAGTTCTTTCTAAAAATAAAGTAGTTCAACAAGTTATATTAATTATCTTACTAAAAATACATTAGTTCTATTAATTCAACTAGTTCAACTAGTTTATTAATTTACTTACTAAACTAGTTCAACTACAACTAAAGTAGTTCAACTAGTTTATTATTTACTTAATAAAAATAAAATAGTTGCTTTAACTAAAAAAATAAACTAGTTCTATTAATTTTCGTACTAAAAATAAAATAGTTGTATTAACTCAACTAGTTCAATTAAGCACTTACTATGAATAAAAATAAACTAGTTGTTACTAAAAATAAACTAGTTCAACTAGTTATATTAATTTTCTTACTAATTCTATTAAACACTTACTAAAATTAAACCCTAACTAATTTGATGAACTCTAAAATTTAATCCTAACTATTTCGGTGAAATCTAAAACTATTCTACTTAACAACTACTGGCATAATTAGCATCTAATTTGATGAACCCTAACTAACTAGATGAACTCTGAAATTTAACCCTAAGAACCCTAGCTAGGCAGAGGTAGGGGAGGAGGAGGAGGAGGGCGTGCTCACCTCTGGCGCCGGCGGAGTTAGGGAGAGGGGCATGTGGCGTCGAGGTTGGGGACGGGGTCGGGGTGGCGCGCGCACGGCGGGGAGCGGCGATGTAGGGGGGGGTTGTCGAGGTCGGGGTCGGGGCCAGTGTCGAGGTCGTGGTCGGAGGTGGGGGCGGCGTCGAAGGTGTGCGGAGAGCGACGGGTCGCGCGCGGCGGCCGACGACGATGCAGGGCGGCCACAGCAGAGGAATAGGGATTTGGGGGAAGTGGCCATGGGGGAAGAATGAACCACGCGGTTAAGTTCAAAGTAGCAGTAGCGCGTTCCAGGAATTGCGTTCATGCTACGGTAGCTATAGCGCATTTCTTAACAAGCGCTACTGCTATTCCTTCACATTTTTATTTGCTTTCCATTTAATTTTATTTTCATTAGCAGTAGCGCCTTTGTTCGTAAATGCGCTACTACAAAACAAGTAGCGGTAGCGCGGTTCCATGTAGATCGCTACTACTATGTGTAGCCTATCGGCTAAGCCGTGGGAATTTTAGTAGTAGCGCTTTTGTACTCGGGCGCGCTACTGCTATAACTGTATCTATAGCGCAGTTTAAAATACCGCGTTGCTGCTAATTAGCACCAGCGTGTGTTTTTATCCCGCGCTACTGCTAATGTTCTGTGTATAAGGTTTTGCCTAGTTGTGAACCCTTTAGTCCCGGTTTGTGGCACAAACCGGGACTAATGGTCATGCACCAGGGGCGAGGAGCATTGGTCTCGGTTGGTGCCACGAACCGGGACCAAAGGCAACCTTTTGTCCCGGTTCGGACCACGAACCGGGACCAATGGCCTTGTGCTAGAACTGGCTCGGTGCGGTGGGATGTTTAGTCCCACCTCGCTAGCCAAGAGGCTTTGACAGTGGTTTATAAGCGTTGCTGCGCTGACCACTTCGAGCTCCGCTCAAATGCAGGCTTACGGGCCTAAAGTCACTTTATCTGCCTGTGGGCCTACTCAGCCTCCTGCGGGCGTGAATCCTGGCCCATGGTAGGGTTTCTAGTCGTATTCAGGCCGTGGGGGCCCAGTAGGTGGCACTTTTTTGTTTTTTTGTTTTCTTTGTTGCTTTATTTATTTCATATTGTTTCTACTTACAACAAAATACTTAATGTTGCAATTCTTATTTTTTTCCAGTTTTCTTGTTTTGTTTTTTGCATTATTTATTTTCTTTTGTTTCTTGCTTTATCTTTTAATTATTTTAGCTTTTAGGTCAGAAAAATTATAAACTTTCTGTTAGTGCCATTAGTTTTCAAATTTGAATAGTTAAAATTTGAATTCTTTGAAATTTGTGTGAATCACAAGTTTGTGATTAACTTTACTACAAAAATAGTTTTTTGTCCATTTTTTGTTTTGTTTTTTGCATTATTTATTTTCTTTTGTTTCTTGCTTTATTTTTTAATTCTTTTTGCTTTTAGGTCACAAAAATTTTAAACTTTCTGTTAGTGCCATTAGTTTCAGAAAAATTATAAACTTTCTGTTAGTGCCATTAGTTTTCAAATTTAAGTAGTTAAAATTTGAATTCTTTGAAATTTTGTGTGAATCACAAGTTTGTGACTAACTTTACTATAAAAATAGTTTTTTTCCAGTTTTTTTGTTTAGTTTTTTGCATTATTTATTTTCTTGTTTTTTTGCTTTATTTTTTAATTGTTTTTGCTTTTAGGTCAGAAAACTTATAAACTTTCTGTTAGTGCCTTTAGTTTTAGAAAAATTATAAACTTTCTGTTAGTGCCATTATTTTTCAAATTTGAATAGTTAAAATTTGAATAATGGTATTACGAGGGCCGAACCATAAGACATTAAAGCATTTCAAATGAACTCTAAAAAAGTTGAAAGTTGGCATGGTATCATAATTTCACCCACATAGCATGTGCATGTACAAAACGGACAATGGTATCATGCTCGCCTGTCACAAAGTTGGCATGGTATCATCATAATAGTTGCGGGAGAAAGTCTTCACTTTTTCTTCGCTTGTGTCATTTTCTTATTGCGTCGTAACCATGGATAATCTTCATCGTTTATTAGGATGCTTGGGTCAGCCTTGACTTTGAAGGGAGGAATTTCATGAAACTTTTCATAATCTTCAGACATGTCCGTCTTGCCCTCCACTCCCACGATGTCCCTTTTTCCTAAAAGAACTATGTGGCGCTTTGGGTCATCGTATGATGTCTTCGCTTCCTTATCTTTTCTTTTTCTCGGTTTGGCAGACATGTCCTTCACATAGATAACCTGTGCCACATCATTTGCTAGGACGAACGGTTCGTCAGTGTACCCAAGATTTTTCAGATCCACTGTTGTCATTCCATACTGTGGGTCTACCTGTACCCCTCCTCCTCACAGATTGACCCATTTGCACTTAAACAAAGGGACCTTAAAATCATGTCCGTAGTCAAATTCCCATATGTCCACTGTGTAACCATAATATGTGTCCTTTCCCCTCTCGGTTGCTGCATCAAAGCGGACACCGCTGTTTTGGTTGGTTTGCTTTTGATCTTGGGCGATCGTGTAAAATGTATTCCCATTTATCTCGTATCCTTTGTAAGTCAATACAATCAAAGATGGTCCCCTGGACAACAAGTACAACTCATCACAAATAGTGTTGTCACCTCCGAGACGTGTTTCCAACCAACTGCTGAAAGTCCTGATGTGTTCACATGTAATCTAGTCGTCGCACTGCTCCGGGTGTTTGGAGCGTAGGCTGTTCTTGTGTTCATCGACATACGGGGTCACCAAGGTAGAGTTCTGTAGAACTGTGTAGTGTGCTTGAGACCAAGAATATTCGTCCCTGCATATTATTGAGGCCCTGATGTCTACTACACAACCTTCTTCTTGTAGACATTGTTGGGCCTCCAAGTACAGAGGTTTGTAGGACAGTAGCAAATTTCCCTCAAGTGGATGACCTAAGGTTTATCAATCCGTAGGATACGTAGGATGAAGATGCTCTCTCTCAAGCAACCCTGCAACCAAATAACAAAGAGTCTCTTGTGTCCCCAACACACCCAATACAATGGTAAATTGTATAGGTGCACTAGTTCGGCGAAGAGATGGTGATACAAGTGGTATATGGATAGTAGATAATGGTTTTTGTAATCTGAAAATATAAAAACAGCAAGGTAAATAATGATAAAAATGAGCGTAAACGGTATTGCAATGCATTGAAACAAGGCCTAGGGTTCATACATTCGCTAGTGAAAGTCCTCTCAACAATAATAACATAACTGGATCATATAACTATCCCTCAACATGTGTAACATCCCCAGCATCACACTACAGAAATCTCCCCCTAATGAAGGTCATGTCATCATGATCATAATGCCAAAATGCCACTTGTCCAAAATCAGCTTTAAATTCTAATTCAAATTGCATGTCAAATATTTGTGTCTTCTTTCATGCAAATAAAATAGTTCATCCTATGGCAAATAATCCCTAGATATTTGTCATGTTGAAGCCAACATTTTTGGAATTCCCAAATTTGCCCCTGGGAATTTATTATCTGGTCCAGCAGTATTTAAGATGTCCTTTTCATTTTCTAAAATGCTTGGACAACTCCTGATGGCCCAAACTTTTTTTGGCAGTGCCCAATAATTGTTTAAAATTGTTTTGGCCAGTGGCCTATTTTTGCAAAGTCAATTGTGGCTAAAAGAAAATGCAAAATCTACTGAAAAGGAAAAGAAAAGGCAAAACAATAGCAAAAGGAAACGTTACCCCTCCCTGCTAGGCCTTGGCTTAGATGGTCAACCAACCCAACTGAAGAGGCCATAAGGCCGGCCCACCCCCAGCTTACACCTAACCCCTCCCCCTCACCCCGAAACCCTACCCACGATTCCCCACTCCCCCCATGAACTAGATCGGGGCAGCCGGCGCCCTGACCCTCGACGTGCTCATTGTCCCCGTCGCCAGCGCCGCCACTCGCCGCCCACGCCTAGCGCCACCTCGCCTTCCTCCAATCCTTCCCTCTCTGTGCTGGATCCGAGACATCCCCATTGCCCCTGACCCCGCCTCCGCCGACCTCGCCTCTCCCGCGCTGGCGCTGACCAGCGCCTACCATCGCCGCCCGACGACGATGGCCTTCCCCGACGCGCCCGACCTGGCAGCCATGGAGGCCCCATGCGCCCGCAGCTTCACCTCAAGCAGGCCACCACCTCGCGCCGTTCCCCTCTCCGCTCAACCTCAAGCGTGGCCACGCCTGAAGACCGCTACCTCCACCCCGCCGCTCTCCTCGCCGAGCTCGTCCACGCCCTCCTCGGGGTGAGCCGCACCCGTTCCCCTTCCTCCCCTTCGGTTGGTCACTGTTTAACCGCCGTCCCGCATTTTGGCCACCGTGGCCGGTCCGTCGGAGCCCTCCTGCTCCAGCACGCACTCGTGGTGTTCCCTGGCCTCTGGCTGCGCCCAGGCAGTCCCGCGCCTGCCCACGGTGGACCACTTCTGCCGCTGCCTGCAGCGGCCTCTGCTGCAGCCGGTGCCACACACACCCTGCTCGCCCCGGCCTACCTCCTCCACCTCCGATGGCCGTGCCCCTGCTAGCCCCGCCACCGCTAGAGCCCCCGTCGGGGACCGCCCTCGCTAGATCGTCGTCAAGGCCACGGCCTCCGCCGGCGCCCTCCATCACGCCTGTGCGTGTTCGGGCGGACGCCCACGCCAGGCGCCCGCAGCTGCTCCCGCTGGCTCCCAGCACCGCTCTCCCAGGGCCACTGCCAAAGGGGCCCCACCCCCCTGTGTTAAAAAAATAAAATAAATATATGTGTTAAAAATGATTAATTAATTGGTTGATTAATTAATTAACTTAATTAACTTTGTTTAATTAACCTAATGAACAATTTTGTCTAATTAAGCCTATTTAATTAAAATGTGCCAATGACAACAGGACCCACATGTAAGTTTGACTCAGTCAACTGCACTGTTGACTGCTGATGTCGTGATGATGTCATGCTGATTTAACAACCCCTTTTAGGTTTATTAAAAACTTTCGAAAATCATATTAAATAAACCGTAGCTCGGATGGAAAAACTTTATATATGAAAGTTGCTCAGAACGATGAGATGAACCTGAATACAAAACCCACATACCTTTCAGATGCCTCTAACTATCTAAACATGGAACTTTTCCCCTCCGGTCATCTGTCTGACACAGGTCCGGAACCAGGAAAACATTCCTGGCTGTTATCCCCCTTGACCATTATCGTGTTGCCATACGTTAGATCACACCCGGCACATCTTATTGCCATGTTATGCTTTGTGGTGCTATGTTGCTTATATTTACTGTTTCTTCCCCCTCTTCTCTTCTTAGACCCCGAGACCGATGTTGCCCCTGTGATCGACTACGTCGACGATGACCCCTCCTTGCCAGAGCAACCAGGCAAGCAAACCCCCCTTGAGCATTCCGATATGACCCATTTCTTTCCCTCTCATGCTTGCATTAGAACTGCTACTGCTTTCTGTATGATCCTTTCTGATGCATAGCCTGTTGTTGTTACCTGCTTTCATACCTTACCTGCTTATCCTAAACTGCTTAGTATAGGTTGGTTAGAGATCCATCACTGACCCCCACCTTGTCCCAGTTGCCCCGCTTTATGTTCGATGACGCGATCAACATGATCGACGTCCAGGCCCCGACACCGCACATCACCCCCCCTTAGTTGTATGACTCTGTAGAGTTACCATCGAGTGCCGAGGGTGGAACCTCTTACATCACTCCTGATGAGACCTCTGTAGTGTAGCTATCTGGTCGTGGTCATCGAGGGTGATTTCCTCCTTAACCACTTCCAATACGGCTCTATCGTGCAACCCCTCAAGAATGAACCTCGAGGGTGAATCCTCTTACGTTCACCTTGATGATAACATCGAGTGGAATTCACCGGGGTGATTCCTCGGGTTTTCCCCTTGGTGTTAGACACACAGTTACTATGGTTACTATGACTTTACACTGAGCCATGTTACTAGAGAAGGGTCGACATTGAGGGGTACCCGCGTGAGTTTAATAGCGAGTGATGTGGAGTCGGGTTGACCTGGAAGGTGCCCGCAAGATACTTACGAGGCGTGGCCGGGCATTCTTAGCCCTTGCTGCAAGTACTCGATACGGGGTGACGGGGTCACATCGATCGTGAGTCTCTGCTCGTTACCGCGTGTTCCTAATCCACTATGATTTGGATATTTGATCGGAGGGGCCTCTGGCCTGATAGCACTAACCATCACGTGGGCATAGTATGGGCGTTCTGCGTCGTATGCATCAGCCAAAGCTTAATAGACGTCAGCGACTGAGCGGCGCGCGCCGGGTTGGACTGCGTAAGCACCTGGCTTGTTGAAGGAGGTAGCTAGGTCTGCTCACCGGCCATGTATGCAACGTGCAGGAGTTCCCGGGGAGATCGCCCATGATCCCTGGGGGCATAGGTTTAGTCCGGCGTGCTGGCCTCTCTATTAAGTCTAGGTCGGGTTGCGGCGTATTGTTTGGCCGAGGCCGGGCATGACCCAGGAAAGTGTGTCTGGCCGGAGTTAATCGAGCGTGGTGGGTAAGTTGGTGCACCCCTCCAGGGAAGAAAACATCTATCAATAGCCTTTCCTACGGTAACGGACACTTGGAGTTGTATCCCGATCGATACAACTAGAACTGGATACTTGTGATGAGAACTGGATGGTGATGAGATTTGGAATGTGTTGACACTTGGATAGTATGGCTTTGGGATTGCTTTCTCGCAGGGAGTCGAGAAAGGATCTCTGGTCGAGGTTGATAACATTACTGCTACTTTACTTTATGCTACTCTACTCCCTCCTTTTGTTGCAAGATGGTGGTTTCCAGAAGATGCTAGTCTTCGATAGGCTAGGCTTTCCCCTTCCCTTCTGGAATTCTGCAGTTTAGTCCACAGATACAACCCATTTCCTTTGATAAAGATGCATACTTAGTTTAGATCTGATGTAAGTCTTGCGAGTACATTGGATGAGTACTCACGGCTACTTTGCTACCTCTTTTTCCCCATACCCGATTGTTGCGACCAGATGACGGATCCCAGGAGCTAGACGACACCAATGAAGACTACTACTACCCCGAGGGTGCCTACTACTACGTGATGGCCGCTGACGACTTGGAGTAGTTAGGAGGCTCCCAGGCAGGAGGCCTTGCCTTTTCGATCGTTGTTGCTTTTGTGCTAACCTTCTTAAGGCAAACTTGTTTAACTTATGTCTGTACTCAGATATTGTTGCTTCCGCTGACTCTTATGTATTCGAGCTTATGTATTCGATCCCTCGAGGCCCTTGGCTTGTAATATAAAGGTTGTATTATTTTATTTTGTGTCTAGAGTTGTGTTGTGATATCTTCCCGTGAGTCCTTGTTCTTGATCGTACACATTTGCGTGTATGATTAGTGTACGGTCAAATTGAGGGCGTCACAAGTTGGTATCAGAGCCAGGTTTCGATCCAGGGACCTGTGGGTTAGGGGCCCACGTCGCCATATGGGTGGTGTTAGGATATTTTACTCCTCGTCTATACTCTAGGACTCTGATCTCTCTTCTATTCGGGTTAAAAGGTTTTACTAACTCGAACATTAGGATCTCATAATCACATCCGTCCGGAGAGCCCCCTTATTTCAGATGATCGCCTGCTGCATCAAAAGATTCTGAAGATACTCTATGATATTCTCTCGAGACTTTGTCCCTGTTACCTTTGCAATTCCCTACCACCGAAATATCCTTATGGATAACTACACACACTTACGAATCTTACATTCCATCCCATTGATCTTGTTATTACAAGATGCCCTGAACTGCTCTCCTTTTTCTGAGAATCCTTGAGCTTACTGCCTTGCAGTTCCTTGTCATCTGAATACCCCTACAGATAACCTTGTGCACCTATCGAGTATCCGCTCATCCTCAGTTGACTCATGTACTTCACAAAATTCTTCGTAATACCATTTGTTGTTGTGAAAATCCTCAACAGCCCATTGTTCTTGAATTTCCTGCTTGCTTGCATTGTGGTTAATACCATAAGTCTAGTAATCTTATTGTCGGCCATTGTCATTATCATTTTGAGTACGTTGATACAATATGTTGCGAATGCTCGTAATCCTCAATCAGATCCTAGAATTCATCCTTCCGGCTCAGATGTCATTTTAACATGTGCTGAATCTTGATCAATCAAATCGCCATCGATTGTACCCCTAAGGCTATTCTACCTATCCATCCCTAATCAGAGCATTGCTTCTGATCCCTTGTCCTGGAAGTCATAATTCCTTTGCAATTGGGATTTGAGTTAGTCAGTTGTTTCTAGTTGAGTACTGATGCTCACATCAGATCCCTTGTGGACCACTAGACCCCTTTTTCGGATTTTATCCGACAACGTCCTTCATATAAAGTAACCTTGTAGCCTTTTCCTCAGATACATAATGCTTTTGGTAAATTGTATTCTCCGCTTTCTCAAACATGCCTCTGTGGTTCAAACTCAACTAGAACAAGTTGCTAAATCTTAAAGAGAATTGCTTGATGAAATGAACAATAATATCAATGATCATGCTGTTAGAGAAATGACTAGAGGAGGTAGAATGACCCAGGAACCACTTTATCCCAAGGGAGACCCCAAGAGTTAACACTCATGCACCTAGTCCTTCTAAAAAGGAAAAGAAGAAGAAAAATGATAGTACTTTGCATGCCTCTCATGAACCTGAAGTAGAAATCCTCCTGATAATCATAATGAAGTCTCTATCTCTGATGCTGAAACTCAATCTGGTAATGAACATTCACCTTCTGATAATGAAAAAGCTCATGATGAGGTTCATGAAGACAGTCAAACCAATAATAAAGAACGAGACAATGATGTTGAGATAGAACCAACAGTTGATCTTGATAACCCACAACCCAAGAATAAAAGATATGATAAAAGGGACTTTGTTGCTAGAAAATGCAGTAAGGAAAGAGAACCATGGGCTCAAAAACCTATGCCCTTTCCACCTAAGTCAACTAAGAAGAAAGATGATGAAGAATTTGAATGCTTTGCTAAAATTCTTAGGCCAGTCTTTTAGCATACCCGCTTGACTGAAGTCCATTAAGCAAAGTACATGAAGACATCATTACCAACAAGAGAAAAATACCGGAAGTCGAAATCTCCACCATGCTTGCTACTTATTCTTTTAAGGATGGAGTACCTAAAAAACTTGGAGATCTGGGATTACCAACTATACCTTCCTCCATTAAGAGAAACTATGTGAAAACTTCTTTATGTGATTTAGGAGTTGGTGTTAGTGTTATGCCTTTCTCTTTATATAAAAGACTTGATTTCAATGAACTCACGCCTACTGAAATATCTTTGTAAATGGCTGACAAATAAACTGCCATACCTATCAATATTTGTGAGCATGGGTAAGGGAGTCCTGGACTAAGGGGTCCTCGGGCGTTCGGCCTGTTGGCCATGGGCCAGACTGATGGGCTGTGATGATACGAAGACCCAAGACTGTACACGTGTCCGGATAGGAGTCTCCTTGGTGTGGAAGGCAAGCTTGGTGACGGAATATGTAGATTCCTTTCTTTGTAACCGACCTTGTGTAACCCTAGATCCTCCCGCTGTCTATATAAACCGTAGGTCATAGTCCGGAGAGTGAGAGATTCATTATCATAGCCATACAAGATAGACCTCTAGGGTTTAGCCATTACGATATCGAGGTAGATCAACTCTTGTAATACTCATATTCATCAATATCAATCAAGCAGGACATATTGTATTACCTCCATAGAGAGGGCCCGAACCTGGGTAAACATCGTGTCCCTTGTCTCCTGTTACCATCGACCTTAGACGCATAGTTCGGGACCCCCTACCCAAGACCTGGCAGTTTTTACACCGACATTGGTGCTTTCATTGAGAGTTCCACTGGGTCATCACAAAAAGGTTTGATGGCCCCTTCAATCGTCAATAATGACACTGTCCAAGGAGAAATCTTCTTCCCGGACAAATCTTTGTGTTCGGCAGCTTCGCATTGCGGGCCAATTCACTTGGCCATCTGGAGCAGATCGAAAGCTACGCCCCTGGCCATCAGGCCAGATTTGGGATCTTGAACTATGTTGCGGACATCCGTGGAGACTTGATCTTCGCCGGATTCAAGAGCACGGTAGCCGCTCCCGGTCACCCTGATGATCATGACCTAAATATGTCATCTGGCCGCATCCAAGAGATTGCTCCTGTAACCGCTCTGGCCGTAGATCTGGAGCAAGCTTTGCCATCCAAGGACGGGAGTATCAACCCCACCACGGAGGCCACAGATTCCACGGCGTTCGAGCCGCATATAGACCTAACCTCTCACGACGTTTTTGTGAGCAGAACTCCGGACTCGTCTCCGGCCGTAAGTTCCGAACCACATGATCCCGCGGACGCCGAGTTTGATCATTTGTCAATCTTCGAATTCAGCGCCGTAGACATCTTCCAGCACTCGCCTTTGCGTGATGTGCTAAACTCATTAAAAAAGTATCCTTGGTGTAGGACTCACAGCCGAACTATATCCGGCTCGAACTAGGGGCTCACGGTGGAAAATTTTGCTTCCCACAAGCCACCCACTTCATCGCCACGGTCGAGGATTGGACCGATGAACTTGATTACGACTCCGAGGACATCAACGGTATGGCCGACGATGTCGGAGAAGAAGAGGCCTAGAACCCGTCGTTCACCGAACGCTGGACAGCCACTTCCTTGTATGATGTATACATGGTGGATGCACCAAAGGAGAACAGCGAAGAGGACAAGGAAGATCCAGCTAAGGATAAACCTTCTGAAATACAGTCCAAGCGCCAGCGTCAGCGGCGCCGCTCTAAGTCATGCCGCAGTAAAGACAGCAACACCGACACAGGAGAAGATAACACTCCGGATGGTATTGAAGACAATGAAGACCCCATTGATACAGCTAATGAACAAGACGAATGGGAAGATGAGCAGGCTAGTACTGGTAAACAAGCCATGCATAAAAATTCGAAGGATGATAATTACCTTTTGCCCTCCGAGGACGAGGTGAGCCTCGGCACAGAGGATTTCGTCATGCCTGAGGAACCTCTTGAGCAGGAGCGCTTCAAAGCACCAGCTAATAGCCACGGCAAGGAGCCTGAAAAAGAAGCAGCAGCAGCTTCAAGCCGACCAAGATCTTCTCAATGATAAATGGATCGATGTCCTAGAAGCCTAAGAATATGGCGTCAAGTGCCCAACCACAAGCTATCCAAAGTGCAAATTGCTACCTCAGTTTGACAAGGAGGCGCCGGAATACATACCTCCATCGTTCAATGCGGCTGAACGACCACCATGTGGTCGAGACAAAACGACAACTCACACCGAACACCAGCCAGCCCTGCCTCAGCACACAAGTAGAGGTAAATTAGCCCACGGTCATACATATGACCTCCGGCAAAACCTGAACAATAAAGCAGGACATACAAGATCAATCTACGGATCGTGAGGACGTGCCTTGACACGCGACGACGACCACCTATTCGGACGTGACAAACTTAGTCATGCGCGGGCTGGAATCCGTAGACGAACTCCATCAGAGCTACGTCGCGATACAACCCGATATAGAGGCGCCGCACACCCTCATTGCTTCACTGATGAGGTCCTGGATCATGAATTCCCAGAGGGGTTCAAACCCGTGAATATAGAATCATATGATGGAACCACGGACCCCGCGGTGTGGATCGAAGACTTCATTCTCCACATTCATATGGCCCGCGGTGATGACCTCCATGCCATCAAATATCTCCCTTTAAAACTCAAGGGGCCAGCTCAGCACTGGCTCAACCAAATTCTATTTGCAACTTGGAGGACTTGGAAGAGGCCTTCCTCGATAACTTCCAAGGTACATATGTTCGTCCTCCGGACGCTGATGACTTAAGCCATATAGTTCAACAACCCGAAGAGTCCGCCAGGAAATTCTGGACTAGGTTCTTAACTAAAAAGAACCAAATCATCGATTGTCCGGATGCCGAAGCCCTAGCAGCCTTCAAACACAGCATCCGCGATGAATGGCTCGCTCGCCACCTCGGCCAAGAAAAGCCAACATCCATGGTAGGTTGAGGACAGTTGGTTGGCCCGTAGCAAAAACAATGCAAGCGACGCCGGCACCCCTTAAGCTAAAACTTGCAAAGACAAGTCTCGACGCAACAGATACAAGCGTCGAAACAATAGTGATAACATCAAGGACACGACAGTTAACGCTGGATTCAGGGGCTCTAAGTCCGGTCAGTGGAAGAAGCCATTCCAAAAGAACAATTCAGTCCCATCCAGTTTGGACCGCATACTTGATCATCCGTACTAGATTCATGGCACCCCAGACAAGCTACCCAATCATACAAATAGAGATTGTTGGGTTTTTTAATAGGCTGGCAAATTAAATGCTAAGACCAGGGAAAAGGGACAGCACAGCAAGGACGATGACGAAGATCCCCAGCAACCAAACATAGGGGGACAGAAGAGGTTTCCCCCTAGGTCAGAATGGTGAACATGATATACGCTACCCACATCACCAAGAGGGAGTGCAAGCGTGCACTCACGGATGTCTACACGATAGATCCAGTCGACCCAAAATTTAATACATGGCCGTCATATCACTTTTGATCGCCGGGATCATCTGACCAGTATTCGTCACGGTGGGTCAGCCGCACTGGTCCTAGACCCAATAATTGATGGGTTCCACCTGACTCGCGTCCATATGGATGGAGGTAGCAGCCTCAATCTGCTCTATCAGGATACGGTGCAAAAAATGGGCATTAACCAATATCGGATCAAGCCCACCAGGACTACCTTCAAAGGAGTCATACCAGGTGTAGAGGCCCACTGTACGGGCTCAATCACACTAGAGGTTGTCTTCGGATCTTCGAGCAACTTCCGAAGCGAGGAGCTAATCTTCGATATCGTCCCCTTCCGCAGCGGCTATCACGCGCTGCTCGGACGAACTGTGTTCGCTCAAGATGCTCAGTCCACGTGGCGTCATAACGTTCAATGGAAATACAGAACGATCCCTCCATACAGAAGAGTACATAGCTGCCTTAGCAGCAGAAGTACAAAGCGGCCTTCTGAAGCAGAACCTTAATTCGGCTGCCGAGCCCACGGACACCGTTAAGAGGGTCCGAACTGCTCTACAGCAGGAGAGCTCGGCTCATCAGGAGTTCGACTAGCAATCCGTCCTCTATCTCAGCCCCGATCAAGTGGTGGCATTCGTGCCGCGCGTACATAACTACGCACTCAAAAATCCCATGGGCATCGACGGAGGCATAGCTAGCTTGTGGCCCATAGTATGGCTCAACCGACATTGGATACACAAACACTTTCACTTTTACTTGTTTCCTTTTCAGGTCTCAGTCCCACAGGTACCATCTGGTGGCAGGTCATCAGTCCTCTTGAAGGATAAACATACCAAGACGACGAGAAACGTAGACATATGGGGGACTTTTTAGGTGATTCCGTTAACGATAACTCTACCTGTTTTTCAGGACCCACATGCAGCTCTCCTTTGGTTTCAACATGTCAAATAGCCTGTTGCTTATCACACTACCTGTATCAATGCGCCTTGACGTACTAATTTAATTACAATGAGAACAGTTTGCGGCTGGAGCTTTAGGTCTCCAGCTTTTTACCTTTGTACCTTTTCTGTTTTCTTTCTCTTTTTCAGCTCCCGTATGGATAATCCTATCAGGTAGCACCTGTACACTTTGGTACGCTTGATGGTTTCCAGGGGCTTCATAGCACCCCACATTAGAGAAAAAGTCTGAACACTTTTTATAAGTATAGTTTGGCACCTCGAATTTAGCATTATATGCATTGGCTCTGAGTCATGTCTTTGGACAATAGTTGTGTTGCCCGGCTCCTGTGCTTGCTACCTTATGTTCCGCTATATCGGCTAAGGTAGTAAAGGGAGAACTACTGCAATTGTGCCTTGGTTTATCCAAAGGAGCACCTCAGTAGAGAATGCCGAAAACTGACAGTCATGATGCGGCGAGAGCTGGTTAGCTATTCGGAGGTTGCAAATCGTTGGAGATTTCTTCCGCATTACGCGAAGATTGGTACTTCCTGATCAGACGATTATATCCCTCTAGTTCAGATACTAGGGGCTGCGCCCATGTTTTTATTGTCGCACTCTTATGGCTAAGTGAGGGCATTACAAACCGCATAGTATGGTTGCCTGGTTCGTTGCGCTAAACAACTCCTTCAAGGACCATCTAATTGGATCAAGATTGTTTAGATTCCATCCCGAACACCGCCGTACTATCTATGTGGGGGTAGAAGCCGATGACTGGTTAACCCTCAGATTTCATAAAACACGGCCGCACAGGAGGTAAAACTTTAAAAACACAATAAGCATTATATTGCGTAAACTCTTTCTTTCATCATACAGCAGAGGGAGCTCGCATACATTCATTCAAAGATAGTGTCTTTCGCACAGTGATCCGCAATAATGCGGGAACCCTCCAGGACACCATCAAAATACAACTCGGGTCGGCGGTGCTCCTTGCCCTCATGTGGCCCCTCGGTCATTACCTTCTTGGCATCCATCTTCGCCTAGTGCATTTTGACGCGGGCAAAGGCCATCTGTGCACCTTCAATATAGACCGACTACTTTATAACCTCAAGCCGGGGGCAGGCATCAACAAGCCGCTTAACAAGTCCGAATTAGCTGCTAGGTATCGACACGGCAGGCCATAGTCGGACTATCAGCACCTTCATGGCTAGCTGGGTCACCTTGGGCAGCTCGACCAGCTATTTCAGCTTCTCCTAGAACTCCCTTCCTCGGCTCGATAGAACCCGGTAGAGTCTAATATGTTGTGCGGAAAATCCGTAAACGCCCCTGGAGAGCTCCAAATTCGGGTAAGTAAAAGGAACACTTCCTTCACAGACTTGATTTGCATAATGAAAGCCTTACCCGCCATGATCTTCTGGGCCGCCTGGATTTCTTGAAGGGCGCTCTGGGCTTCGGCTCAAGCCTCCTGCACGCTCTGGAGGGCCTTCGCAAGTTTGAACGCTTGCGTCTTAGGATCATGCTCCAAGGACTGGCACTTCTTGAAGGCGTCCTAGAGCTCTTGCTGAACCTCGCCGACCCGGGCCTCGTGCTTGTCGCGTGCGGTGCGTTCCGTGGCCGCTTTGTCCTCGGCCTTCTCTACTGCCTTCTTGAGGGCCGCCACCTCGGTCATGGTCCCTAATAAAGTTCATGGCACTTTAGTCAGCACAAACCATTCCTCCTTCCTAAACTTACACGCATGTAACTGCATACCTTTGCTGTCCTCCAGCTGCTTCTTCACGATGCCAAGATCTTTCTCAGCCCGCTCCAGGTTCTGCTTCAGTCCGGAGACCTCTATAGTGTGAGTAGCAATAGCCAGCAGCAACGCCTGCTTATTCACATAGACATATTTTGTTAGACTCCTGCGAAAATTATTTTGATCCCCTGTTCGGCTTTTCCTTTCCGGACACCGAACAGAGCATCAGTGGCTATTGTCCACATTCTGATATTTTTTCTACAATTGTTACCTCAAAGCCTGTTAAAAGGCTAGTGCAAGCCTCGGTCAGTCTACTTTTGGCGGACTAAACCTTTTCGATCACCGTACCCATAAGGACACTGTGCTCATCCACAATGGAGGCGCCTCGTAGCGCTTCTCGCAGATTGTTTGGTGCCTCTGTTTGGACAGAGGTCATCGGTGGAACAGGCACACCTCCTCCTTTCGGGGAAGGCCATTCACTGGACTACGGAGCCATGTAGGTCTCCGGAATGGTATCCGGCTGTGGGCCGAAGAGAATTTGGCCCCCACTGCCAGTCCCCATGGGGGCTTTTCCCCCATGTGTTCGACAACCGAGGTGTCATCCTGCGGCGCCACCTTAACGATTTCTGTAATTTCCCTCGGGTCTAGGAAGATCCTTTGGGATGCCACCTCGCCATCACCCTTGGGTGAGGCAGAATGAGCGGGCGGCGGAGACATGCTAGCCATCTCCTTTGAGTCTAGCGACTCCTCTATCGAGGACCGCAGGGAGCCGTCGTGGGGCGGACTGTAATGGCATAGTTTAAACATATGAATATTATAAACTCGAAAGGCCAGATATTGGGAGGTGCATAGGGTTTTGGTACTTACGAGGCAGCCTGAGGCTTGGTCCGGGGCATTCGCTCCGGACTACTTTCGACATCCCATGCGGAGTTATCCATAAGGGAGCCCTTCCCCCTCTTGGGCGCCTTCGCCTCCAGATGTGTGGAGGCCTCTCTTTTCTTCTCCCCCCCCCCGTCCAGGGGGAAGCCGCCTTCTTCTTCCTCCTCGCCGTCGTCTTCGACGACCGAAGAGTCTGTCTCGTCTTCGGATGACATGTCTGAAGCACCCTTTCGGTGAAGGCCACTCCTGCTCCCTTTGGCCGTCTTCTTGGCCTTCTTCTTCAGCACATCATAAGGTGCCGGAAATAGCATCTTCATTAGGAGTTGGGGTTCCTTATCTTCGGGAAGTGGAGCTGGACAATAAATCCACACTGCTCTGTCGATCTGGGCCTGAAAATTGATAGGAAGGCTTAGACTCCTTCCCAAAATATGCCAGTAAAGGCTATACCTTGAAAACATGAAAGAACTTGCTGAATTGGCCTGACGCTTTAAGCTAAGCCCACGATCTTTGGTCATTGGCGGTGGTGTCTTGCCGGCCATGAAGAGCACTTTCTAGATATCTTCATGTGTTGTGCCGAAGAGCTCTAGTAGCGTCTGGTGCTTGGCCGGAAAGAACTACCACAAATAGCAAGTCCAGCGTTGGCACGGAAGGATCCCGCGAATGAGCATAACCTGGATCACATTGAAAAGTTTGATCCTCTTGGTTATCATGTTCTGAACGCACGTCTGGAGCCCAGTCAGCTCGCTCGAAGAGCCCCGGGCGAGGCCCTTCTCTTGCCAGGAGGTGAGCCGCAACGGAGCTCTGGATCGAACTTCGGGGGCCGCCGCCCAGTTGGTGTCGCGTGGCTCGGTGATGTAGAACCAACCCGACTGCTACCCCTTCAGCATCTCCACAAAGGAGCCTTCGGGCCTTGTAACGTTGGGCATCTTGGCCACCATGGCGCATGCGCACTCTGCCGGTTGAACTCTCACCACCTTCGGCTTTACATTGAAAGTCTTCAGCCATAGGCCAAAGTGAGGCGGGATACGAAGGAAGGCCTCGCAAACGACTATAAATGCTGAGATGTTGAGGACAAAGTTGGGGGCTAGATCATGGAAGTCTAGCCCATAGTAAAACATCAGTCCGCAGACAAATGAGTGGAGAGGGAATCCCAGCCTACGGACGAAATGTGCGAGAAACACAACCCTCTCATGGGGCTCTAGGGTAGGGCGGATCTATCCTTCGGCCGGGAGACTGTGAACGATCTCCTTGGCCAGGTATCCGGCCTCTCGAAGCTCCTTGATGTCTTTCTTCTTCTTAACAGAAGAAGCCATCCACTTGCCACCTGCTCCGGATCCGAACATGGTTGGCACCCACCGTGGGGCTATCGCACGATGGTTTGACGATCTTGGAGGGCAAGCTCAAGGGACTCGAAGGCTATGTTGTGGGCCGGATGACCAAGAGTCGTCGGGGCAGGATCTACATCGACGACGCAGGATGGGGTCCCGAGGCCGATTCAATCGAGTACGGGAACCGGGTCCCCTTTGGTGGCATACACGTTTTCATTGGCAAAATCGGTGAGCCTGGGCCTGAGCCGGACATCTGCACCAACCTCATCGAGACGGCTCAGCGTGCGAGATCTACCCGGGATAAACCGGCTGTGAAGCGTGTCTTCGTTGGAGTCGTCCACGAAGGTGAGCGTGAGGACGAGTCAGAACACGGTAATGAGACCGTTGTCTATTATGATGACGAGTCCTCGACCGGAGAGACCGAATCGCTATACAAGTTGCAAGACGACCAGATTAGGGGCTGTTCCGATGGCGACAGTATTCCGGACCCCCCGGGCCAGGTCAACCGGGTTGGAATATTCATGGCCGGTACACAGGCGGCGAATCACTCTTCGACCGCCGTAGCAATGCTCTCCGGATCAGCAGCGGCAGCCGCAGCAGGGGCAGGAGGCCTTGTGCGCCCGCCGGTTCAGGTACTATCTGATCTGTTTGATGCACTAGCCGCGCTTATGGCAGAGGATAATCCGGCGGATCAGGAGGCCCATAATGCAGAAATCGCGAAGGTGAAAGAGCAGATCGTGCAAGCCAAAGCGGATCTGGCAGCAGAAAAAGATAGAATGACTGCAGAACGGGCCGCTTTGGACGCCCAGGCCTATAAACTCATGCTTGACTAGAACGCATCACAGGAGGTTTTGAAGCGGAAGCACAGATCACGCCTGCCGTCAGGGTTTGACCCCCGAGATCTCTTCACACTCCAGGGGCTGGGCCTAGTAATCCGCCGCAGTACCCGGAGACACACCGGATTGAGGCACCAGGACTAGGGGAGCCGGTCCAACCTCGCCTGATGGAACCCCCTCAGCAGAACATTATGAATTTTCCGCCGGTCCAGACGCCCCCAGGTCATTATTCTAATCCTATGGACAACCTTGTTGCGGCCGCTGCACGGTTAGAGGCCATCCCAGTCGAAGGGGATTCTCCGCAAGCGATAGAGACACGCCGGGTTAAGGAGCTTCTCCGGACTGCGCTGATTCAGCAGGAGGCATACTCATACAGCCGTGATCGGATTCATTCTACGCCCCGTCCGAGCCGGAGCTATAGCAGGCGCATGGAGGAACCGGCCATATCAAGCAGTGCGCGAGGCCGTGAAGCGGCCCGTGGTAACGACCCGGCAGGTGGTGTTGGAGATGCTCAGGATGTGGTGGACCGGGCCCGGGCACAAAGGGAGGCCGAGTTAGCAGCACAGGATAATGCGGGCCAACTTACACCGGTTCGTTCTACAACCTTTGCCGGACGAGGGATCACATCCGCTTTGGGAGTGCCTTGCTTAATCCCAGCTTTACGTAATGTGCGCCTGCCCAAAGATTTCAAGGGTCCACGCAAGGTGCCGAATTACACCGCTGATTTACCCCCTGAAGCATGGGTAGAGAGTTATGAGATGGCCATGGAGATGCTGGACGTGGATGAGGCCGCATGTGCAAAATACTTCACCATGATGCTTGAGGGTACGGCTCGTACTTGGTTAAAGAGCCTGCCACCCAATTCTATCAGCTCATGGGCCCAGTTGCGGGCCCGGTTTATACAGAATTTTAAGGATACATGTAAGCAGCCCAAGTCCATAGTAGACCTGGCGGCTTGTGTCCAGGAGGAAGGAGAATCAATGACCCGTTGGGTGCGCCGCGTTTCGGAAATTTTGCACTCATCTAACAAGATTAATGCTGACTCTGCGATCTTAACTCTGGAAGGCAACTACCGGCTTGAGCCTCTAAAATTGAAATTGGGACGCATGAAGCGGTTCTGTAATGACATGGGAACCCTCATGGCTGCTTTAGTAAAGTATGCCGATTCGAACAGTACCAAGGATCCCGAACCTGATGATGATGAAACAGGGAAGGGAAGGAAGAATAGCAACTCTAAACAGCAGCAGTACAAACCGGCGGGTCATGGAAACGGAGGCAAACGCAAGGTGGAGGGTAGCATGGATTTTGTGGCCAATGCTAATGCACAGGACAGGGGGCAGCGGCGCAGAGGTAAAGTGGCAGATCGTAATGGGACCCCCAATCCTAACGCAAGCCGTTTGAATTATTTGTTGAATCAGCCTTGCCCAAAGCACGGGACGAAGGAGACACCAGCTAACCACCTTTGGAAGGATTGTTATATTATGCGGGAGTTTAAAAACTCTAATGCCTTCCGGTATGACCATGGGTCAGGTGGCGGTTCAGGATCCGGTTTACACGGCCCGGGTCACGATGGAGCTTCTGGTTCAGGTTTCAATCAGGGCGGTCACAATAGCCAGAATAATCAGAATGGCCAGCAGCAGCAGCAGCAGCAGTCAGGTTATCAGAGCCAGCCAAAGCAGTTGAGCAATGGGCAATACCATGTCTTCACAACTGGCTTGGATAAGCGCGACTGAAAACTCCACAAGCGAGCGGTGAATTCTGTTGAACCGGCCTTACCACGTTACTTACGCTGGTCAGAGCAGCCCATCGTGTGGAGCAGAGAAGATCACCCGCCCTGGGTTGATAATCCGGGCCAGTTAGCATTAGTAGTGGACCCTCAGGTGGGGGGTTATAAGTTCACCAAGGTGCTCATGGATGGAGGAAGCAGTATTAACATACTATACTATGAGACATTTCAGCGCATGGGACTAACAGACAAGGATCTCAGACCGTCGAATACGGTATTCCATGGTGTTGTGCGAGGCAAATCTGCATATCCTGTTGGCAAGATAGCCCTAGATGTGGCTTTTGGGAACGAGCACGATTCTCGGTCGGAAAAATTAAACTTCGAAGTGGTGAAGATCCGGAGCCCGTATCACGCCCTGTTTGGGCGGCCGGCTTACGCCAAATTCATGGCGCGGCCTTGTTATATCTATTTACAGCTCAAGATGCCGGGTTACAAGGGGACGATAACAGTTCACGGGAACCATAGGATCGCTTTGGAATGTGAAGAGGGTGATGCAGCTTATGCAGAGTCAGTCTGTGCCACGGAGGAGTTGAAGTATTATAAGGACAATGTTGATCCGGCGGATATGACCCCTTTAAAGAAACCAACTACAGAGCATGATTCAGATCTGAAGTTCAAATCGGCAGCTGAGACCAAGCTTGTTGACTTCGTGCCCGGCGATTCGTCCAAGCAGTTCACTATCAGTGCCAACCTGGATCCCAAATAGGAAAGCGCGCTCATCGAGTTCATCCGTGAGAATCGGGACATTTTTGCATGGAAGCCGTCTGACATGCCAGGTGTACCGAGGGAACTCGCTGAGCACACTCTTAATGTGGATCCTAAGTATAAACCGGTGAAACAGTTCCTCTGCCGGTTTAACGAAGAAAGACGCAAAGCCATTGGAGAGGAAGTG
Organism: Triticum aestivum; assembly: GCF_018294505.1. Classification (NCBI taxonomy): domain Eukaryota; kingdom Viridiplantae; phylum Streptophyta; class Magnoliopsida; order Poales; family Poaceae; genus Triticum; species Triticum aestivum. The sequence goes on along the minus strand of NC_057797.1, from coordinate 269,037,899 downwards.
GCCAGGCTTTTAGCAGCTGGTTTTATTATTGAGGTGTTCCATCCAGAGTGGCTTGCTAATCCGGTGCTGGTTCTTAATAAAAACGGCACTTGGCGTATGTGTGTGGATTACACAGATCTTAACAAAGCCTGTCCGGCAGATCCTTTTGCCCTCCCCCATATTGATCAGATCATTGATGCCACGGCGGGTTGTGAGCGTTTGAGTTTTTTGGATGCATACTCTGGATATCATCAGATCAAGATGGCGGTTAAGGACCAGGAGAAAACAGCATTTATTACTCCCTTTGGAGCCTTCTGCTATGTATCTATGCTCTTCAGGCTCAAGAGTGCCCAAGCCACCTATCAATGGTGTGTACAGAATTTCCTGCATGAGCAGATCGGCCGCAATGTGCACGCCTATGTGGATGATATTGTAGTAAAATCAAGATAGAAGGAGACGCTGGTGGATGATTTGAAGGAGACCTTTGACAACTTGCGAGCTTACAGGATGATGCTTAATCCGGCCAAGTGTGTTTTTGGTGTTCCAGCAGGCAAGTTACTGGGTTTCCTGGTGTCTAACAGAGGAATTGAGGCTAATCTGGAGAAGATTACGGCTATTACATCTCTAGCTAAACCGAAGTGTATCAACGATGTTCAGCGTTTGGCGGGCCGAATCACTGCGCTGAGCCGGTTTATCAGCCGCCTCGGGGAGAAGGCTATCCCTTTGTACCAAATGCTGAGGAAGACAGACAATTTCGTCTGGAGTCCAGCATCTGATGAGGCATTTGAGGACCTGAAGCGGCAGTTAGCCAATCCGCCTGTTCTTGTAGCTCCGGTCGACAAGGAGCCACTATTATTATACGTAGCGGCCAATGCTCGGGCAGTTAGCGTGGCTATTGTGGTGGAACGCAAAGAGGCACGCAAGGAATATCCAGTTCAGCGGCCGGTTTATTATATCAGCGAGGTGCTTATTGAATCCCAGCAAAGGTATCCGCATTGGCAGAAGCTGGTCTATGGTGTTTTTATGGCCAGTCGGAAGTTGAAGCAGTATTTTCAAGGGCACCCCATCACAGTGGTCAGTTCAGCTCCCTTGGGTGATATTATACAGAATCGGGAGGCGACTGGCCGGATTGCCAAGTGGGCTATAGAGCTTGGGCCACACGGACTGAAATACGTGCCTCGGACAGCAGTGAAGTCTCAAGCGCTTGTTGATTTCATCAATGATTGGACGGAGTTACAAGCACCAGAGGAGAAGCCGGATCACACGTATTGGACTATTCATTTTGACGGATCCAGACAATTGGAAGGCTCGGGGGCTGGAGTCGTATTAACTTCCCCACGAGGTGATAAGTTTTGTTATGTTCTCCGCTTGATGTTCCCTTGTACTAATAATGCAGCTGAGTACGAAGCCTTGCTCCATGGTCTCCGGATGGCTAAAGAGATGAATTTAAGCCGGGTTAAGTGCTTTGGTGACTCGGACCTAGTGGCTCAACAAGTGTCTGGCACTTGGGATTCTAAGGACCTGCTCATGGCTGCATATCGTCGGGAAGTGGATAATATTGCAGGTTGTTTCAAGGGTTATCAAGTGGATCATGTGGACCGTCGGAAGAATGAAGTGGCGGATGCTTTAAGCCGGTTGGGCTCTCAGCGTAAACCGGTCCCGCCTAACGTCTTTTTGGACGTGTTGCACAACCCGTCAGTCAAACTCCCAGGTGAGATGGATTTGGCTATCCCTGATTCGGAGGCTCAGTTGGTGGTAGCCCTGCATGTTATTCCGGATTGGACAGTTCCTTATCTTGCGTACATGAACCGGGGAGAGTTACCAGAGGATGAGATTCTGGCCAGGCAGATAGTCCGGCGATCCAAGTCTATGACGATTGTCAATGGCGAATTACATCATTGCAGTATATCAGGGGCGTTTCAACGTTGTGTTTCTCCTGAGGAAGGCTGTGAAATCTTAAGAGAAATCCATGAAGGGGATTGTGGACACCACGCCAGTTCAAAGTCTCTGGTGGCAAAGGCGTTTCGTCACGGGTTCTACTGGTTGACAGCGCATGCTGATGCAGAGGACTTGGTTAAACGGTGTGATGGATGTCAGAAATTTTCAAGGCGTGCTCATGTGCCGGCTCAAGAATTGAGGATGATCCCAATAACATGGCCGTTTGCAACTTGGGGGCTGGATATGGTTGGGCCTTTTAAAAGATCCAAGGATAAGAAAACTCACCTTTTGGTGGCAGTTGACAAATTTACCAAGTGGGTTGAAGCAGAGCCTGTCAGCAAGTGTGATGCAGCAACAGTGGTGCAGTTCATCAAGAAGGTGATTTTCCGGTTTGGTTTTCCACACAGTATCATTACTGACAATGGTACCAATTTATCCAAAGGCGCTATGAAGGAGTTCTGTGAACGTGAGCACATCCAACTTGATGTATCATCAGTGGCACACCCCCAGTCCAATGGACAGGCAGAACGAGCTAATCAGGAAATCTTACGAGGCATCAAACCCCGGCTTTTGGTCCCATTGCAAAGAACACCAGGATGTTAGCTACCATCTGTATTATGGAGTATCAATACTACGCCAAACCGGTCCACAGGATACACGCCACCGAAGTTCAAATTTTTCTGATTGCAGAAACTATGGATAACTAGTTATGCAGAAACAAATTTCACAAAATCGTGTTACAGCCGCGGATCTACAGCAAGCTCACAAAAACAGGAAATATTTCGAAAACTAAGGCGGAAACAGAAGTGAACCATTGAGCAGATATGTGCGGGAGATTTATGAGCTTGGATGAGAAATAGCAAGCGGATACTAAAGGGATTGCTATTAAGCACAGCAAGAGTTCACAGATGCATTCAAGGTCAGAGAACAGCCATGAACACGCAATGAACATAGCAAGAACATGGAACCCTAAGAACAGATCTAGGTTAAGAAGGAGAGAGAACTTACCGAGAACGGAGAAGATGCGGAAAGACGCCGCAACACTCTGGTACGTTCAGGATGATGCAGCGGCCCGAGACGAGGCAGAGGTCGATGGTGGTGGCGGAGCTCCAAAGCCGGCAACGTGAGGAAGAAGAAGAAGAAGGGACGAAGGGAAGAAAAAGGAAATGACCCTTCGGTCTTATTTATAAGGCAATCGAGCTAGGTCAAACGCGCGAATCCAGGAGCTGTCATTAAGAGGGTGTTATGAATTTCATAATGACGTCATGCCGGTTTACAGTAACCAAAACTAATGACGTCATGCCGGTTTACAGCAACCAAAAAAGATGACGACATGGAGATTTGGCAATTAACAGAAGATATCCAAGACGCAAGATGGTGTGAAGGATTGACATGAACCAGTTCAAATCAATCTGGGGCCTAATGTTGGGGATATTACCACTAGGCGTAAACCGGCCTACTTGGGCCGGGTTAACTTCATTAGTGGTGTAAACAGATGAAGGCCCAAGGCCTGTAGTCGGTTAGAGCATGTAGCCGTAAACCGGCCTGATGTATGACTTGTATTGTAAGTAAGGAATAGAGAGATAGCAACCGGAGTACGAGTATGAACCGGTTAGGACTCTATGGACCGACGGGCGCCACCCGTGTATATAAGGGGCGACCCGGTGGCGGTTCAAGGCAGACAACCACAACTCGAGCCTAGGCGAAGCTTGTTTGCACCCTAGCCATCGAGATCATATCAATTCCATCACAACTAGACGTAGGCTTTTACCTTCATCGAAGGGGCCGAACTAGTATAAAACCCTCGTGTCTTTGTGTCCGCTTTAAACCCCTTCAAGTAAACTCGTAGCGATGGCTCCACGATTAAGTCCTTTCGCTAGGACATCTGCCGTGACAAATCCACGACAGTTGGAGTGTTTTCTCCGGCAAGGGAAGCTAGGGCTTGGGCGCCGGAGCTCAAGAATCGATGGGCAGAGGAAGGAGAAGGCAGGGTGAGTGAGGACGAATCCGTATCCCCTTATAAAGGCAACGGATATCAAATGCCTCCCTGCTCGCCTTAAAACTCACCTGCTCCCAAGGGTTGTATAAACAGCACGGTTGGGTTACCCACGCCCGTATTGATGAGAATCCCGCGATAAGGGGGCATGATCTCTGCTTTGACAAGATGTGCCAATGACAACCGCGTCTCGAAACATGGAGCGGCAGGCAAAAAACGGTTCGAAATTATGACCGGATGGACTTGATGTCATGTTGTAAAAGTTGTCAGCGGATTGGACTCGTGTATTATTATATTCTCTCTACGGTTGTGTGTGGTGTGTGTTATCGGTCCAGAAACGATCAATTCATCCGAAGACTATTTTGGAGTTCGGAAGGAGGAACCCACCTTGCAATGCCGAAGATAGCACTACGCGCTGGATACCTTATCATTGAAGCCAGGTTCAGGGGCTACTGAGGGAGTCCTGGACTAAGGGGTCCTCAGGCGTCCGGCCTGTTGGCCATGGGACGGACTGATGGGTTGTGAAGATACGAAGACCGAAGACTGTACCCGTGTCCGGATAGGACACTCCTTGGTGTGGAAGGCAAGCTTGGCGACGAAATATGTAGATTCCTTTCTTTGTAACCAACCTTGTGTCACCCTATATCCTCCCATTGTCTATATAAACTATAGGACTTAGTCCGAAGAGGGAGAGATTCATTATCATAGACATACAAACTAGACCTCTAGTGTTTAGCCATTAGGATCTCGAGGTAGATCAACTCTTGTAATACTCATATTCATCAATATCAATCAAGCAGGTAGTAGGTATTACCTCCATAGAGAGGGCCTGAACCTGGGTAAACATTGTGTCCCTTGTCTCCTATTACCATCAACCTTAAACGCACAGTTTGGGACCCCCAACCCGAGATCCGCTGGTTTTGACACCGACAATGTGCCCGTTGTTGTTGCTAATGTTACTATCTTAACTGACTTTGTTATACTTGAGATGCCCGAGGATGACAACATGTCGATTATCCTTGGTAGACCCTTTTTGAATATTACAGGGGCTATTATTGATTGTAATAAAAGCAAGTTCGCTTTTTTGACAGAAAGACTCTAAGGGAACCCCCTATAGTATAATTGGTGCAACAAACCCAAATTGCAAGTACCATGCCTTGTACCTGGGTCGGTGGGAAGGTAGCAACCCCTACCTACCAATAGGCTATGCCTTAGTCTGCAAGCAAGTTCGCTTTTCATATAAATGGTAACGAGCACACGGTGCACATCCCGAAGAAACAATTCCAAGTGAATGGTATTAATGTTATTAAAAATCCCCAACAATCACTATTGGAAGTTTTCAACTACCTCTACCTATTCCCAAAAAGAAATATGAAATGCGTATTGTTGGGGACATTCATATCCCCATTGAGGTAACTTTGTGATTTACGAAAGTTCTTCGGTTTCATGCTAATCGAAAGTGGTTGTTAATAAGACTTGATCAACCTTATTAATGGATCGTTTTTAGAGGTATGAAGTTGACGAATTTAGTAAGCACTACCATCTGACCCTACCTTTTGTTTTCTATTTTTATTAGTTGAATAAAATAAAATGCCATGTTTTTTATATTTTCTGAATTTCCCGTGCAATAAAAAATGACCCAAAAATAAAAGTTCTCAGAATGCTCTGAAAAATTGATACGATTTTTTCTGAATATTTCTGAATTTTTGATGCAAATAAAATCAGAGAGGGGTGCACCAGGTGGGCAGAACCCACCTGGGTGCGCCAGCACCCCCAGCCGAGACCTGGTGGGTTGTGGCCCCCACGTGGGCCCCTCACTTATCTCTTTAGCCCATGTCACTACCTGCCTCCAGAAAAAATTCACCATTGCTCTCTCCCTCTCTCATGTTCTTGCTCTCAAACCCACGTATTTCGATCTCTTTGATCGAAGCTCCAATTTCGAAACTGTCTCGGGTGATTGTTGCTTGGTAAGTGATTCCTCCATTAGTCCAATTAGTTTTTGCTTTAATGGTTTATATTTCAAATAATTAGTTACTCTTGGTGCTTCTGGAGATGAGCTTGCATGTTGAAGTCTTAGAGTTCTAAGTAGTTGGAATGCTTGATATGGCCTCTATGCATCCCTATGAGTAGTACTATCAATCTTGTGAAGTGTGGCTGAGGAAAATTTTGTGGACTAAATATTTCAGAATTTTGTTCATAGGAAAAACATGAGTGTCTTTAGGAAGTTTTCTTCTAAGAAGAACTCCATGGGAGTTATTGGGGCGTCCTCTAACAATGACCCCCACACCCTGAGAATGGCGGAGGTACGGCCATGCAAATGTCCGTACACCCCATTCATGGATGGAGCTGGAATCCGTCAAGAGTTTGCACAATATGCTGCTAATGCTGGCCTCCACAACTTTGTCGCAACTGAGTGTGAACAATATCATCTCCTCAGAAATTGCTTTGTGCAAAGTTTTCATTTCATAAGTAGGGATAATCCTCATGAGGTGCAATTTAATTTATATGATGAAACCCGTCAGATACCACTCACTGAATTTTCTGACATATGCTTGATCCCTTTTGACGGGGAATTAAGAGAGCCTACGCCTGCAGAGTTTGATGGTTTTTACCGCACTCTCAAAGTTCGTGATGAGAGAGGGGTGTCAGGTGTGGCCGCCACTAGCTTACACTTTCCTGCTGCCATCATTTTGCTCTATTCATTATGGAGTGTTTACTTGCTAGAGAGAAGGTAGGGGCATTCAGTGCCCCCGACTTCTCTGTTTTACGCCGTGCACTTTACGGCGACAACACTTATAGCATGAGAGCTATTGTGGCGTGTGATACGTCTCCAAGGTCTCTATAATTTTTATTGTTCCATGCTATTATATTATCAGTTTTGGAAGTTTTATATGCATTAATATGCTATTTTATATTATTTTTGGGACTAACCTATGAACCTAGAGCCCAGTGATAGATTTTGTTTATTCCTTGTTTTTGAGCTTCGTAGAAAAGGAATACCAGACGGAATAAAACCTTCGCGATGATTTTTCTTGGAACAGAAGACACCCAGGAGACATGGAGATCACGTCAGAAGAGCCACGAGGTGGCCACAAGGGGGGAGGGTGCGCCTATGGGGTAGGTCGCGCCCCTACCTTGTGGGCCCCTTGTGACTCCACTAACCTAATTCTGCCTCCTATATATTTACATATATTCCCAAACCACGCGAGGAATCCACGAAAACACTTTTGCATCGCACAACATTCCGTTCCCATGAGATCCCATCTTGGGGCCTTTTATGGAATCTTGTCGGAGGGGGATTCGATCACAGAGGGCTTCTACATCAACTCTATTGCCCTTCCGATGAAGTGTGAGTAGTTTACCTCAGAACTACGGGTCCATAACTTGTAGCTAGATGCCTTCTTCTCTCTCTTTGATTCTCAATAGCATGTTCTCCTCGATGTTCTTGGAGATCTATCTGATGTAATCTTCTTTTTTGGGTGCTTGACTAGATCCGATGAATTGTGGATTTATGATCAACTTATTTATTCTTTTATGCATGATTTGTTATCTTTGTAATTCTCTTCAAACTATTGGTTTGGTTTGGCCAACTAGATTGGTTTTTCTTGCAATGGGAGAAGTGCTTAGCTTTGGGTTCAATCTTGCATCGTCCTTTCCCAGTGACAATAGGGGTAGCAAGGCACATATTGTATTGTTTCCATCGAGGACAAAAAGATGTATGGAGTAATACTAGTAAACGCAGGTAGGCGTCGGGCTACTTGACATGGACATGATGCCTATATTTCATAAACATTGCCTTAGATATGGCCATAACTTTGCACTTTTCTATCAATTGCTAGATAGTAATTTGTTTACCCACCGTATTATTTTCTATCTTCAGAGAAGCCTCTAGTGAAACCTACGGCTCCCGGGTCTATTTTCCATCATATAAGTTTTTGATCTACTACTTTGCAATCTTTTACTCTTCGATCAATAAACAAAAAAACCCAAAAAATTTTACTTTACCTTTTATTTACATTCATCTTTGTCTATCAGATTTCACTTTTGCAACTAACTGTTAAGGGATTGACAACCACTTTATCGTGTAGGGTGCAAGTTGTTTGATTGTTTATGCATGTATTGGTGATTTGTGCGTTGTCTCCCACTAGATTGATACCTTGGTTCTCTAACTGAGTGAAATACTTATCGCTACTTTGCTGCATCACCCTTTCATCTTCAAGGGAAAAACCAACGCAAGCAGGAAGAATTTCTGGCACCATTGCCGGGGAGATATACCCTAAGTCAAGGCATACCAAGTACCCATCATACACTCTATCTCTTGCATTACATTATTTGTCATTTGCCTCTCGTTGTCCTCTCCCCCACTTCTAAAACAATTTTCGAAAAGATTTGCCTTTTTCTTCACCCTTCTTTATTTCGTCTTTTCATTTGCCTTTATGTCTTACCTGGCTTGTTTGCTTGTTTGGTTCGAATAATTATGTATTTATTGAAAATCAGAAACCAAAGAGTTTATGGATCCTCATCCACTTGCTAATATTTTTAAGGGATCCAATTATGCTGAACCAATTGCTCGTGAGTTATGTGCACTAGATTATCTTTATGAAGTTTTGCTTGAAATTCGTGAATCTGAAAATTGTGATGAAGAAATTTATGAAGTGATTCAAGACAGTTCCTTGGATAAAAAGCATGATTGCAATGGTTCTACTATAAATTCTATTAATGTTAATTGTTCTAATAATATGCAAAACCCTATGCTTCGGGATGCTAATTTTGGTATGTCCACTACTTATTGTAATGATCATGATTGGGGTGATTCTTCTTATGATCTTGAAAATTTATTTAAGCCTCATGATGAATATGTTATCTATAATATTGAAAGTCGGTTTGGAAGAGTGTCAACTTTAGGAAATAATGATCCCACTATGTTGGAGTTTGATCAATCTTGTGATTTTTTTTACAAAAGTGGGTTTGGAGAGGTCATGACTTTATCTGATCATAATCCCACTATTTTGGAAGAGTGTCAAATTTGCATGCATGTGGATCATGTAGACAATATTTTAAGTGATAATTATATAGTTGAATTTGATTATGATCCTACATGTAATTGTTATGAGAGAGGGAAATATGGTTGTGGTAATCTTCATGTTACTAAATTACCTCTCGTTATGTTGAGATTGTTATTGTTTCTTTCTTCTTCTTTGCATATGCTAGGATTTTCTTGCCTTGATAATTTGTTTGGCTATGAGAATCCTATGCATAGGGAGTATGTTACACTTAGATGTGTTTTTCACCTGCGCTATGATGCTCTCTTTGTGCCTCAATTCTTGTCTTTCATGTGAGCATCATCGAAATTATCAATGCCTAGCTAAAAGGCTTTAAAGAAAAGTGCTTGTTGGGAGAAAACCCAATATTTTTATTTCCTCTTTTGAATAAACAATTCATATAGCCTCTAGTTAGATGTGTTTTTGTGTTTTAATTAGTGTTTGTGCCAAGTAAGTCCTTTGGGATGGCTTATAGTGATAGTTGTTTTCATCTTGCTGAAAAACAGAAACTTTTGCACACAGGAAAATAATTTTCATTTTTTACGGAAGTATGCTTTTGATATGATTATTTTTGAACAAGATTGGTACACAAATTTCCTAGGTTTTCCGAAATTTTCAGTATTTTTGAAGTAGTGAAATCCTGTGATGCTTACCATGTGTACATACCTATGTTTTCCCTTCAGCAATCAATAGCTAGAATAATATGCTCACAAAATTTTTTCCCACAGAACATGAGTATATAACAATGCATGGTCTGTTAGTTTCCTTGAAGAATTTGTTTGTGAGGACAGAACATGATTACATAACATGCATGACGTGGTAGTTTCCTGTGAAGAATCGATTGTGAGACAACACGAGTATAACGATGCATGACACTTCTATATTTTCGAACCCAATATACATTTCCCTGTATTTTCCTCCCAGTTCCAACAGGGACATATCAATGCTATTTCTTGCATTATCCTACTCATACTCTAAACAATGCTGATCTTACATTAACAATGCATGTCCTTTTTGATATGATGTAGTGTCCCTACAGTTACCGCCCTTTGTAGTCACACCACCTTTTCCAAAAACAGGGAAGCACAACTCGTTCCTCGCGCGAACAGAGGATGGCAAAAGATAGATGATTATTCGGACACATGAGGCGTAAAAGTTATATTGCACAAACCCCACTGTATGCAAGCACCATGAAATACGTGAGTATCTGGACAGTGGCTATTGCGTCCATGAGCAGGATACCAGCTTGTTGGGGCCTACAGGATTTTTGAGTTGGAGGCGGGTAAATAGCCTTGGTTCATACTCTTTGTTTCTCGGAATGAATTATCCGATTAACCAGGAGATCATAGTTGGCAAGGACCTTAATGGCAGAGAGGCTCTATTCCCTATGGAAAACTGTGTCTACATGGCGAGCCCTAGGAGTTTGGGAGAAAACTCCCCTCATTGTCAATGATACAGCCTACAACCAAAAGAAGGTGAGAATGACAAAGGTATCTGGATTAACTTTGATCCCTGGATGTGTCGAGTTCGACAGGCAGTGATGTGGTTCAAGCCTTCAGGTCGATTGGTAATTGGGCTGTTGTGCCGAAAGGGTGGAGTACTGGTGTCTCCGGATCACTGGTGGCTGAACTAGGGCTGTAAATTATTATGGTGTTGGATCATCCCTCTTTGAATGACTTGTTGTCTTTGCTGCTTGCTCTAGATGGGTGGTAGTCTCTTTTGTTATGCATATTCCTTGTCATTTGGTCATCCTCGTCTATCTCACTCTTACTATGCAATAGTTGCCTCTATTTAGAATGTCATTCTCGTCTGGATCACGAGAGTCTGAGCGCTGCAGATGGGTGCGTTTTGGTGGTGTAGCAAGACTTCTTATGAACTATAATGTCTTGCTCTTTATGTCAGTAGTAGTCATTAATTAGTGTTTGAATGTTTTATATATCATTGTTTCAAACTGTTTATTGTCTCGAACTGCTGGTGGGCTAAATGAGGGCATCACCATTCTCAAGTGTTCAGAGTATATGTCCTTTTTTCAAGTTATAATTTGAGCTCAGTGTCTTTTCGATGATGTACACTTGTTTGGGCCAGTGAGGTGTCATTAAATATGGGCTGAGTAGTAATGCAATGCCAAATAGGTCAATTATGACTCTCAGGCCGGGCTCTCAAAAGATCCTCAAAAAAAGGTCAGGCTCTCAAAAAAAGAATAAGGACTCTTAGGACGACATGTGGGCGCCAACAGTGTTTTCGTGCGCTTGCGCGCCGAGAGCATATTGGCGCGTGTTCGAAATTCATGCTACCTTTTCATCCCCAATCAACTGCCCCTCCCCCACCTCTGGAATCTCGATTCCTACTCCAGCTCCCCCAAATCGCCCTCCTATACTCCATGTACTTCAGCGCAATATCATGTCACCGGTCAATGTGGATCTCCGAGCCGGAGATCCTGAGGTCTGTCCTACCTTCGGGCGCTGCATGCTGTCACTCAACAGTGGCATGGCGGCGCTCGACGACCAGTTTGCCGGCAAAGTGCTGATGGTAACCATCAACGGCGACCGGCCTCCCATCTCGCCGGACGACCTTGTCAAAGCTCTTTGTCAGGTTCCGAACAACTTTCGACTGCAGTCGTGTGTTCGAATCTTCCTGGTGTTTGTTCTGCGATGGCGCGCTGGTGAGCTTTCATCGGTGGCACCCAGGATGGGGCTTGGTGCCCTGTGAGCTTGAGCTTTTAACAAAGCTTACCTTCCACGGCATGCCTCGACGTGCTTGGAATAGCGAGTCCATGAATGAGCTTATCAACGACATTGGAGGTGAGCTCATAAGTATGTTTGTTCCTCCAGACAGCTGGGCTCTGATGGTAATGGCATGGATGAAGAAGCCGTCCACCATACCGAAGGTGACTGGTGTTGAGATACCGGTGCATGAACCGGGGTTGTACTATTCGTCGCCACCAAGGCTGTCGTGGACCATGTTAGGGATGTACCTGTATCGAGTGTTCGTGCATGTCGAAGAAGTGGTCAATCCATCAATCAAAGTCCTGCCGCCGCCGCTGGTGCCCGGGTCCGTCAACGACGTCCAATACAGGAGTCAACGTCAGACTTTCCCCATGTTGCTCGGAATGATGGATGGCACAGGGCCTACTCCATCGTGCGGCGGAGGCCACTTCTTCTTTGGGAGAAGATGTAGGGCTTGCTGCATGGATGTGCTCTAATTTGAGGTAACAACTGAATCTTGTCAGATGACCTGTTCTATTTTTTTACCTGAACATTTTTTTGAATGGGTTGTACGTCAACTTAATGTTCTAGAATAACTTATATATTGTGTTGTTTGTCTGTTTTCTTTGCACAACATTCAAGATATTTCCCCGTCATTGATAAAGATGATGAACTGTTATGTACGAGTACGTTGGTTTGAACATAGCCCTACCCATAGTGATCCACTACTTCCACCCTGATTGTGCCGCCTGCGTGAAATTTTTGTATGCAAGTTTAGTGTGCTATGATGTTCTATATGATTGTGTCGACTATATAAGTATTTACTAAGCATCATCAATGCATATGGCTGAAAGATGTATTTACGAGCATTGACCGATCGGACTCTCTCTCTCTCACACACACACACACACACGCATACACACACACACACACACGTGCGCGCGCGCACACCCACAAGTGGGACCCGTTGAATTATTTCTTCGCCCGTGACAGCTTTTAATTAGGTTCCACTATACTCTAACTTTTTCTTAAGATATTAATTGAGCTTAGTGACTTCATAAAGTTGTACATAAGCCTTGTTTGGGCCTTTCCGGGGTCATTGAATATGGGCTGAGTAGCCATGTAAGGTTCTACTGTACTACACAGGCCTTTTCTTTCAACATCAGCAATGCAACTAGGCCGATAGTTGTACATAATCCGGGTCAACTTGTTATTCCCCGCCCTGCTGGGCTGCAAATCTTTCCTAGGAGGGATGCATTAGGCTTAACAAGAAAATGGGATGTAATTATAAAAAATGGGCAGTAACTATAAAAAATGCACCAAACACGTAATTATTTTATAAAATATTACTTTTGGATTTTGAAAATTTTAATTTCATTAATTGTTGCGCGCGCAATGTTTCATTGGATATTTACATAATAGAAATTTATATTGAAATTGTATTTAATCTAACTAGACATTTCATGACAAAAATATTTCGGATCCTATCAAAATGTGGGAAATTTTATTAAATTCTGTTTTGAACGGTTGGTTGAAATTATTATTCGTTGTCCTAGCTAGAAAATGGGTTGTACTTTTAACAAACTGTAAATGGGTTGTAGTAAATTCCATTAGAATTCAAAAATGGCATGTGCATTCTTACAAATCACAAATGGGCTATAAGTTCTCTACCACACACTTGTGGGCCTACTAAGTAAACACGTATGCAAGGCTTTGTCAACTTATAGTCAACACACAGTTCTAGAAGCAGTGTCCGTTGGATGTCCATCCAACGAATGTCGTGCTTCTTATTCAATCTCGGATATTCTAGCTTTAGCTGCCCAAAAAATGATTCCTCCCCCTGACATCTGGGACGCACCTTTTTGAAGGCTGACCTGTGGGCCTACTAAGTTGACGCATACCAAGGGCTTTGTCAACTTAGTCATTATAAATGATTCTACCTGCAGTGATCATACGATGTCCATCCAACGGCCGTTGTGATTCTACAACCTCCGGTCTTCTTGCTCCAGCCGCCCAAAGTAGCGCCGGTCGTGGCGCCTGCTCCTGCCTCCCGTGGCCAGCTGTGCTGCCGCGGAGGCCTCACCTCCCCCTACCACTCCCACCGCTGGCCAGGCCCTTCGGTGACGACATCCTCACACCGTAGCCGAACCATTGAACCCTCGTACTCCTCTCCGCGTCGGCATCCACTGCCGTGTCTTCCCCTTCCTAGGCCTCGCCGACATCCACCTCCTTGGTGCTCTCGACGCGGCGTGGTCAACGTGGTCAAGGAACAACTTCCATCGGAAGAGTACTGTACGTGGAGAGGCTGACAGCTCGGTCCACGGCCGCAGCAAGGAAGTGCTTCCTTATTACAAGCAAAATAATGATTCCTCCACCTAACAGTAGGGACCCATTGGACGGGCCACTGTATTTGGCAAAAAAAACATCCCCCCTTGACTGGTGGAACCCACCAGCTACATGTTCGCACGCAAGGAAGTGCGTCCATATTACGGGCAAAAAAATTGATTCGCCCTCACTGCTGGGACCCACCAGCTACATCTACGCACGCAAGGAAGTGCGTCCATATTACGGGCAAAAAAAACAATTCGCCCCCAGATTACTAGGACCCACCAGCTACATCTTTACACGCAAGGAAGTGCCTGACAGTCGGGACCCACCCAGTCGAAGCGTACATTGCGTTGTCATTCTGGTCGTGAACGTGTACATACACATTGGTCGATCGGTCTGTCTACACGCTATAGCGATGAACCGTGGTCGTGTATGGAAGGGCATGTGTGGTAGTAGGGGCACGCACGTGTGGTAGTAGAGGTGCACATGTAGCATGTACACGTACGTACAACGGCCAGGGTGCAAGAAAGAAAATACGGCCACATATATACATACGGGCGGGGTCTCGAATGCCTACTCGTGCATATGTATGGCCATGGCTCCCGTACATGGCTGGGTCGGAACAGAGAAACTGCATCGTCGTCGTATTCATGGGGAGCCAACCGGCTAGGTCAGAACGGAATGCATCGTTGTGTTCATCGGGAGCCAACCGGCTTGGATGGAACAGGCAATTGAAACGAGGCCTGGCTTACCGCAGAACAGAGGAAACGACCTTGTGTTCAACTGGCCATGGTGGAAACGGGATCCTGTTCATCAGGAGGGGTCTGGCGTACCGCAAAACGGAGAAAATGGTCCTCCTACGGTCGAAACGGGTTCCTGTTGATCGGGAGGGGTGTGGCACAGCGTAAAACAGAGGAAACAGACTTGTGTTGGAGCGCTACAGTCGAAACGGGGGTCCTGTTCATCAGGAGGGGTGTGGCGTACCGCAAAACGGGACTCCACGGGATATTGTTCATCTCCATCGTCGACTGCCTCCACGGGCTACTGTTCATCCACCATCGACCTCCTCCAGCCTCCACTTGCGACTATTCATCCACGGGCTCCTGTTCATCCAGCCTCCACCGTGCGCTCCTCCACCGGCTACTGTTTAACCAGCCCTCTCCACGGGGTCTTGTTCAACCACCCCGCCACGGGCTACTGTTCATCTAGCCCTTCACCAGCTACTGTTCAACCAGCCCTCCACTGGCCACTGTTCAACCAGCCCTCCACAGGGTCCTATTCATCCAGCCCTCCATGGGGTACTGTTCATCTAGCGGCAACAACCTCTACTACCATGGGTTCCTGTTCATCCAACCCCCCACCAGGAACTGTTCATCCAAACCCCCTCAACAACGCTCACTATTCATATAGGGAAGGAGGCAGCAGTGTTCGATCGGCTTTAGTTAGCAGCAGTAGCGAAGGAATCACTCGGGTTCAGTTAACAGCAAGGGATCGATTGATTGCTCGGGTTCAGTAACGCGTAGCCTGCAGTGTAATAGCTCAGGTTTAGTTAGAGCCCAATGCATCTATGATGATACCGGGGTTTGTCAAAATTATCGTCATAGAAGTGTCATAAGTATGAAAGAAAAAAAAATTGTTCGGCCCAAAATGTCACGGATGTGTCTTTTTTTTGTAGTGCGGGAAGATCTTGTTCTTCTCAAATAGCAAGGGTGCATAGAAGTTCATTTGCATATTGCTCCAAAAGCACAGAAGCCTGATCTTGATAGAGCCATAAGGAGGCCTTATGGTGGTGGCAGCTTCGACAACGGCGACCTTGCTAGGGTTTTGAGCGAGGGAGAGGTTGTGGGGTGTGTCTCTGTGTGTGTGCTCGTAGATTTTTGGGGTATGTGTGTGGAGTGGGGGTGGTGTTTTAGGAAATGACACGGCTACTGAAAATTTTACAACATGGGAGTAAAATAGCGAGGCTATTGAAAATTTGGATGATGCATCGCACATGGTCCCGAGATAACAACCGTGTGTTATCAAACAAAAAACCCTCGAGCCAGGCAGATATTTTCGATGGATGCAGGCGGGAGCGGGAATAACATATATCACAAACGTTCGAAACATAATAACCATGTAGGTGGGTAGATATTTTTTATATTGTGAGGGAAGCCTCGTGGAACCAATGTACTGCGCTAATGTGAGTGACAGGGGCACGGGCATGGCACATGGGTTGTGTGTGAACCGTGTCTGTTGCGTCATCCGACTTGTCTAATGTTTATACATTTGGTGAAAATAATGCGGGAAAGGGTCAGAACACAGACACACTTGCATGTGGACCAAAAATATGTATGCAAAGGGTGGTTTGATGTTAAAATACCAAATGCAAAACTTCAATGTGGCACCTGTCTTAGAAAGCGCATGGTATTGCTTGTCCCTCCCCCTTTCCTGTCGGCAGGAGGTGAATCCTAGCTATGAACGCATGCCCCCAAATAGCTAGATCTAACATATCACCCTACCATAACACTAAACCTATGGGTGTTCATCATGGTCAAACCCCGCCCCCCTTTCGCTTCCAGTGAAAGGTGGACCGTGTGCGGGCCCGCAAATGTATGCTTCCGGTGCGAAATGGGGTGAGACCACATACGAACCACCTGCGGCTAGCCCAACTATATGTACGAAAATTGTGGTGTGATATTTGAATACCCAATTCACAACTTTGATGTGGCACATGTGCCTCGCAAATTAACCAGACATCCCCGGCCCCCATGGAGGTTCACCTAGCAAAGTGCGATGTAGTCCCTCAAACACACACACACACACACACACACACACACACACACACACACACACACACACACACACACACACATGCACGTGCGCGCACACACACCCACCCACCCACACACACTCTTTGAGTTGGCGAGAGAGGGAATCTCACCAAGATGTATCGTAAAACATACCAAGAAGAATCCACCTCGATCGTACAACCCCTCTCTTGTTGTTGGTCAATGTGATGGACGCCCATCCGACCCCAGAGATGGGCTAGGTCGCCAATAATCATGCAAGTAGTGCCCGAAGACAACCATTACCTGAACATGGCCCAAACACATGTTTGGAGTGTTGATGTTCGAATACTTGTAGGATCGAAAGTATGTCTAGAGGGGGGTGATTAGACTACTTGACCAAATAAAAATCTTTCCTTTTCCCAATTTTAGTTCTTGGCAGATTTTAGCAACTTAGAACAAGTCAAGAAATCTTAATACAATTCAAGCAAGCATGCAAAGAGTATATGAGCAGCGGAAAGTAAAGCATGCAACTTGCAAGAATGTAAAGGGAAGGGTTTGGAGGATTCAAACGCAATTGGAGACACGGATGTTTTTGTCGTGGTTCCGATAGGTAGTGCTATCGTATATCCACGTTGATGGAGACTTCAACCCACGAAGGGTAACGGTTGCGCGAGTCCACGGAGGGCTCCACCCATGAAGGGTCCACGAAGAAGCAACCTTGTCTATCCCACCATGGCGATCGCCCACGAAGGACTTGCCTCACTAGTGGTAGATCTTCACGACGTATGCGATCTCCTTTCCCTTACAAACTCCTTGGTTCAAGTCCACAATCTTGTCGGAGGATCCCAAGTGACACCTAGCCAATCTAGGAGACACCACTCTCTAAGAAGTAACAAATGGCGTGTTGATGATGAACTCCTTGCTCTTGTGCTTCAAATGATAGTCTCCCCAACACTCAACTCTCTCTCACATGATTTGTATTTGGTGGGAAGAAGATTTGAGTGGAAAGCAACTTGGGGAAGGATAGAGATCAAGATTCATATGGTAGGAATGGAATATCTTGGTCTCAACACAAGGTGGTTCTCTCTCAGAAAAAGTAAGATGGAAGTGTAGGTTCCTTCTGATGGCTCTCTCCATGAATGAAGAGCTGGTGGAGGGATATATATAGCCTCCACACAAAATCTAACCGTTACACATAACTTTCCAAACTCGGTGAGACCGAATGGTTAAACTCGGTCGGACCAATTCAGCAAAGCTAGTGACCGTTAGGGTGTTCGATGGGACCGACATGCAACTCGGTAGGACTGATATAATTAGGGTTAGGGCTTAAAATAATCTCGGTGAGACCCATTACACAAACTTGATGGGACCGATTTTGGTAATAAGCTAACCAGAGAGTTGATCATGTAAACTCGGTGGGACCAATCACTCATTTTGGTGAGGCCAAAATGTTACGAAGGGGAAACAGAGAGTCTACGTTGCAATCTCGGTGGGACCGATCGCTCATCTCGGTGAGACCAAAATGTTACGAAGGGAAACAAAGAGATTACAACCCCATCTCGGTGAGACCGAGATCCCTATCGGTGATACCGATTTGCCTAGGGTTTGTGGCAGTGGCTATGACATTTGAAACCCGATGCCGCCAGATAGGAAGAATCGGTGGTGCCGAGTTTGACTTTTGGTTTAGGTCATATGTGGATGTGAGAAAGTAGTTGAGGGTTTTGGAGCATATCACTAAGCATTTGAGCAAGAGCCTCATTAAGCAACACCTCATCCCTCCTTGATAGTATTGGCTTTTCCTATAGACTCAATGTGATCTTGGATCACTAAAATGGAAAATGTATAGTCTTGAGCTTTGAGCTTGAGCCAATCCTTTGTCCTTAGCATTTTGAGGGGTCCACTTTTCTCCTCCATGCCATGCCAATCACTGAGCTTTCCTGAGATATTAATCTTGAAATAGCATTAGCTCCATGAGCTATATGTTGTTAGGAATTACCAAAACCACCTAGGGATAGTTGCACTTTCAATCTCCCCCTTTTTGGTAATTGATGACAACATATAGATCAAAGCTTCGACAAATGATAATAAGAGTGAAAAACGTTGTCGCTTTGAGAAGTATGTGAAAAGCAAGAGCTCCCCCTAAATTTGTGCATACTTTAAGATTTGCTTTGGACTGCAAATGCACAAAGAGTTAGGATCATGGGTTACTCTTCCATGTCACATACATCTTGGTGGAGCGCTCCAAATGGTAATAATTAAAATACAGGCACTCATCACCAAGCAAAGTGAGTCATCATATGGAATATAAAAGGATAATGTCATCCAACATGCATTAAGGTATCATATGATCAAACACATGATCATCCAAGTATCACACACAAGCATAAAGTATAAAGTATCTCAACCAAGCAAATAAACGAAGTTCAACCACCAAGGAGAAACGCAAGAGAGAACAAAAGCAACACTCTCTCTCGAAGCCTATGATCTATACATTTTCTCCCCCTTTTGCAACAAGTTACCAAAAAGTTCATAAAAATTGCATAGTGCTAGATTGACTCTCAGGCTTGGTCTTCAGGTGGTGGTGTAGACAGAACTCCAAGGACGAAGGCATTAGTTGATGTAGATGGAGCTGGTGGAGTAGGTGCCAGAGCTGGTGGCACTGAAGCTGTAGCTGGTGTAGATGAAGTTGCTCTGGTGTCTGTGACAGGCATAGCAGCAGACCTCTGACCTCTGGGCACTCTAGAAAAAGCATCAGTGGTTGTCTTGCCCTTCTTTTCCTGCACTTCATCCTGAAGTTGCTCAACAGCAGACTGTATCTTAGTGACCTTCACATCTAAGTCATAGAATTTTTGCTCCATGATCCTCTCCCAGCTCTCCTGGTTTTGAGTCAGGGTGGCCAGTCCCTTCTCAATCCTCAGAGTGGAGGAAATCAAGTAGCCAAGCTGATCTTGCTTGCTCTTCAGAAGATACTGAGATGCCTCATCCATTGTTGGCATCTTTGCAGCCTTTTCAGCCCTTGCCTTCTCCTTCTTGGCTTGTGCGTGCACAGAAGATGGTTCATTCTCATCCATCACCATAGTGTTGTCCTCAAAGTCTGGGTAGATGGGCAGGTGCTCCTTGTCTAGCAGATATGTGCCAGTGCCCATCTTGGAGTTGATTAGCTCCTGGATGTCTGGGGCATACCCACAACTCCTCTTCTGATTTGCAGCTGTCCTCTTTATGGTTTCCACGATTAGGCTCATGACCTTGAACTTCTATGGAACATAAAAAATGTGCAGCAAGTTGATGGAGTGACCTCTGATCATCTTGTGATCACCTGACTTTGGCAAGAGAGTGTGCCTGAGGATCCAGTTGATTGTTGGCAAGACTGACAGAAGGTAATGTACTGATCCAAACTTGTTTGTCTCAAGAGCAGCATCTGGGATCTCTTTGTACATGTGTGCCATGGTGTTGTGATCCTTATTCTTCTTGACATAGACATCCAAGTCATCTTCTTGTTCTTCTTGGGCATTGATTAACTGAGCCCATTCTGCAACTATTGACTAGTACCTAGTGCCTTCAGACATCCAGACAATCCTTCCATCTGGGTAGAAATGAGTTGTGGAGTAGAACTGCATGATGAGCTCATCATTCCACTTTGTAAGCTTCTGAGCCACAAACTCATCAACTCCACAAGCCTTGAAGCTGTCATATACACTAGGGAAGTGATCCTCATTTTCCTCAATGAATGTCCAATCGACCCATCTCATGCCACACACTATTGGCTTCTTGTCAAGCACCACTGTCTCATAAAAGTACTGATGTTCCTTGGTGGATGTTCTCTTGGCAGGAACCTTTTGCTTCATCCCTGGCTTAGTGGCAGCAGCTGTGCCATATTCCTTTTTGAGGACTTTCCTCTTTGAGATGGCCTCTTCGTCAGCAGCCACATAGTCCTCATCCACTGAATCTGAGGTTTTCTTCTTTCTGGCCCTTGTGGCAGCCTTTGCCAAGTTGTTGGGTGTGCTCCTGCTTCCATCATCTGAGCTACTGGAGGGACTAGTGCCCTCACTCATGTTCACTTGCTCCTCAGACTTGTTCAGACTGTCACTCTGATCTGACATGATGCAAACACTGACAGCAGACCCTGTGAATAGATTATAGATGAGGTAGAGTGGGTGAGCATCACAAAGTGCAGATGTTTTTGCAAAAGAATGAATCAAAAACTTAGTTTTAGTTTTCCACAGAAAGCATTTCGGATCTACCAATTTGAAATCTCGGTGATATCGAAGCAGCTGTTGTAACCTAAACTAGTGAACTCAGTCAGACCGAGTGACAGTTCGGTGGCACCGAGACTGCTAGGGTTTCACAAAGACTCGAACTCGGTCACACCGATTTGCAATTCTCGGTCAGACCAAGAATCACATGTGCAATGGCCTGAGCCAAATCGGTGGAACCGATTTCAACAACTCGGTCGGTCCGAGATGGTTTCGGCGGAAACCTAACCCTAAATTTTCAATCCTCGTCTAAACTATGGTCTGTTTTCATTGGATAAAGTGATCTCAATCATGGCAAGATACATGGCAAAACAATGTGATGGGGAATCGGAGTGAGAATCAACACAAAGATCAAGTCCATACCCTAGTTCAGCGGTGGACTTGCTATGGCGGCAACGGCGGAGATGATCCCGTTGACGGTGGCGGAGACAAGCGACTAGAGGCGGCTGGCGATGAGGAGGATGATCCAGAGACCTCGAGAGGTAGAGCAGGCTGAGCACGGGCGAAGAGGTTTAGAAAGTTTTCCAAATTTTGGCCCGTGGGTATATATAGCCTGACCCTGTCGGTGTGACCGAGTGGAACAACTTGTGGCACAGAGATGCATAACCGCGAGCAGTCACTGCAACTCGGTGTGACCGAAAAGTTCAAATCAGTTGCACTGAAATTAAAAACCTAGAACGACTTAGTGATCTCGGTATGACCGAAATGGATGAATCAGTCAGACCGAAACGCACAAAGAAGTTTTGGAAGTTTAAGTCTATGACGAATCGGGGACCCCGAGTCCTCCTCACACTGAGTGGTTCGAATCTGACTTGATTAAACTTTGTGATGCAGCATGAATAGAGTTTGAGACGAGAAGAGCATAGATAGCTAGAGAAGGTTCTTAGGCATTCTTGTCCATCCACTTGGCAAGAGAAAAAGAAACCAACCAATCAAAACAACAAGTGGATGTCCTTGAATGATTCAATTATGCAACCAACATGCTCACACAATAAAATGACAAATGAAATATGTGGCAAATCATGCACAAACAATTCTAGGATCTATCAAGCAATTGGCGATGGCTAGTCATCTATATATGAGTATGTTGACTTAGGAGTCAAATGAGAACATTTGATCATAGGTCGTACTCATCGTTTAAGCACAACTGGGGTTACCACTTTTACATAAAGCGTTGTTATGTTCACACCATTAGAGTTGCTTTAGCTCAATTCTTAGAGTAAAGGTCCCCCTAGATGTGAGATCCCCCATGAGGGGGATGAAATAACCTTGGGTTTTGTCGATGATGACTTGATGTAGGTGTTGAAGATGTGGATGCTCAAAGTTGATGTAGATCATTTGGAGCAATCCTTTGGAGTGAGTTGCACTTTCAATACGTACACGGGTTAGTCCCACAAGGAATGAACAAGGATATCCATTGACATAGAGTGATGCACACACAAAATGATGTCTATGAGAGCATTAGGTTACCATGTCCCTTGTCTTACCAACAAGAGGGTTTGTGACTCCTTGAACTAGTGCAAGATGTGGAAGTTGATTGCACTTGTTCTTGCCAAAATGATAAGAGTGAAGTATGTTGGCGGAGTCACCCTGAAGAACTCTCTAGTTCTTCTTCTTAGGGATCCACATCATCTTGATGGGAATCCTTGGAGTTGTAGTCGTACTTGATGAAGTAGAACATGATGTAGTCTTGGGAACCCACTTGACCAAGGCCTTAGGAGCTTCTTCAAATGCATCAATTTCCTCTTGAAGCTTGTCCTTGCCTTTTTCCTTGTGGTCTTGTGGTGGAAGATCATCTTGAGGTTGTGTGCCTTTGAAAGAAGTAGGATCATACTTCTCTTGTTGAGGAACAAAATTCGTCTTGGGGTATTGATCTTCTTCCCACTCAACTCCATTGGCATTGAGCTTTCGTTCAAAACCAATACCTTGATTCTTCCGGTGCCTTCCTTGCTTGCATACAATTTCCTCGAATTGCTTACTCCCGACAAGGCTCTTGTAAACACCTTTATCTATGATTCCCTTCAATAAGCTATTTTCTTGCTCAAGTGTAACTTGTCTAAGAGAATCATTAGTGGAATCAATAGAACTACTAGAAGCAACAATATTGGATTTAGCATGATTATTGTTACTACTAGAGGAAGAATCCTTCTTGTTCTTGTTACTAGAATTGACTTGAGGCATGTAAGTGGATAAGAGTAAACGATTAGCAATGTAAGAAGAACTTTTCTTGCGAAGATCATCATTGATTGCCTTTAAGAACTCATGCTCTCTCTCAAGATTGAGCTTCTCAAAATGTAATTTCTCATGAGTCCTTAAAAGTTCTCGATGATCTCCTAAGATAGTTTCATGAGCTAACTTAAGAGTGTTTAGTTCTTTAGTTAGAAACTCAATCTTCTCCTTATCATTGTCATTCGTTTTATCTTGATTAGCATGATTAATTGATGTTTCATCATAGTATTCAACACTAGAGTTGTCAACAAGTAAATCATCATCACCTAACAAGTCATCTTCATCACTATTAAAATCAACATACTCGGGTGTGATAACTTTGGACCTTTGGCCATGAAGCATCTTCCATTCCTTCATTTGGTGAATCAAATATGTCATAGGAGTTGGTTGACACAAGTGCTAGACCGGAAACACATTCATCTTGAGTATATTTGGAGTCGGAGTGATAGCTTCTCTCGGAGTGATTGTCGGAGTCGAAGCCGGATACCCATTCACCAACATGAGCTTGATGTCTTCGTTTTGTGTAGCTCCTTGATGATTTGTCCTTCCTTTCCGAATCCTTGCTTCTCCGGGATGTTCTTCGTTCATAACGATCATCTTTACTCCTTCTCTCTCTTGATGGTGATTCTTCTCTTCTACTTCTTCTTTTTGGAGAATCTTCTCTTCTCTTGTAGGATGTCGTACACTCATTGGAATAGTGTCTGGGTCTTCCACAATTGTAGCAGTTTCGCTCTCGACTAGAAGATCTTTTGTCATTGTAGGACCTTGACTTGGAACTTTTCTCTTTGCTTCTACTCTTGTAGAACTTGTTGAAGGTCTTCACCATTAGGCTCAATTCTTCATTGAAGGTTTGTTTCTCACTTCATGAAGTGGGATCTTGACATGAGTCTTTGTAAGCTCCACTTGACTTGTTATGGAGCTCCTCCTTATCCTAGTGTGACGTCTCATGAGCAACAATTCTTCCAATGACTTCCGTTGGCTTGAGATCTTTGTAATTTGGCATCATTTGGATCAATGTGCATATGGTATCATATTTTCCATCCAAGGCTCTTAGGATCTTCTTGATGATGAATTTGTCGGTCATCTCTTCACTACCTAAGCCGGCAATCTCATTTGTGATAAGAGCAAGCCTAGAGTACATTTCAGCGACACCTTCAGCATCCTTCATTTTGAACTTGTCAAGTTGACTTTGAAGAACATCCAACTTGGATTCCTTGACGGAGTCGGTACCTTTGTGCATATCAATCAAAGTATCCCAAATTTCCTTTGCATTCTCAAGACGGCTGATTTTGTTGAATTCTTCGGGGCACAATCCTTTGAAGAGGATATCACAAGCTTGAGCATTGTATTGTAGCATCTTCAATTCTTCTGCGGTAGCTTCACGGTTCGGTTCTCTCCCATCAAAGAATTCACCTTGCAAGCCAATACACACAATAGCCCAAACGGCGGGGTTATGTCCAAGAATATGCATTTTCATCTTATGCTTCCAACTAGCAAAATTAGTACCATCAAAGTAAGGACCTCTACGGTGGTAATTTCCCTCGCTAGACACCATACTGTCCTAGGTTGTGAAACCAAAGCTATGACCAACAAAAGCTATGGAAATCAAAGCAAATGGAGACCAAAGCTCTGATACCACTTGTAGGATCGAAAGTATGTCTAGAGGGGGTGATTAGACTACTTGACCAAATAAAAATCTAGCCTTTTCCCAATTCTAGTTCTTGGCAGATTTTAGCAATTTAGAACAAGTCAAACAATCTTAATACAATTCAAGCAAGCATGCAAAGATTATATGAGCAGCGGAAAGTAAAGCATGCAACTTGCAAGAATGTAAAGGGAAGGGTTTGGAGGATTCAAATGCAATTGGAGACACAGATGTTTTTGTCGTGGTTCCGATAAGTGGTGCTATCATACATCCACGTTGATGGAGACTTCAAGCCACGAAGGGTAACGATTGCGCGAGTCCACGGAGGGCTCCACCCACGAAGGGTCCACGAAGAAGCAACCTTGCCTATCCCACCATGGCAATCGCCCACGAAGGACTTGCCTCACTAGCGGTAGATCTTCACGAAGTAGGCGATCTCCTTGCCCTTACAAACTCTTTGGTTCAACTCCACAATCTTGTCGGAGGCTCCCAAGTGACACCTAGCCAATCTAGGAGACACCACTCTCCAAGAAGTAAAAATGGTGTGTTGATGATAAACTCCTTGCTCTTGTGCTTCAAATGATAGTTTCCCCAACACTCAACTCTCTCTCGCAGGATTTGGATTTGGTGGAAGAAGATTTGAGTGGAAGAATCTTGGGGAAGGCTATAGATCAAGATTCATATGGTAGGAATGGAATATCTTGGACTCAACACAAGTGTAGATGGTTCTCTCTCAGAAAAAGTAAGTTGGAAGTGTGGGTTCATTCTGATGGCTTTCTCCATGAATGAAGAGGTGGTGGAGGGGTATATAAAGCCTCCACACAAAATCTAACCATTACACATAACTTTACAAACTCGGTGAGACCGAATGGTTAAACTCGGTTAGACCGATTCAACAAAGCTAGTGACCGTTAGGGTTTTCGGTGGGACTGACATGCAACTCGGTTGGACCGATATCATTAGGGTTAGGGCATAACGTAATATCGGTGCGACCGATTTTGGTAATAAGCTAACCAGAGAGTTGGTCAGGTAAACTCGGTGGGACCGATCTCTCATTTCGGTGAGACCGAAATGTTACGAAGGGAAAACAGAGAGTCTACATTGCAATCTCGGTGGGACCGATCGCTCATCTCGTTGAGACCGAAATGTTACGAAGGGAAACAGAGAGATTACAACCCCATCTCGATGAGAACGAGATCCCTATCGGTGAGACCGACTTGCCTAGGGTTTGTGGCAGTGGCTATGACATTTGAAACTCGGTGGCGCCGGATAGGAAGAATCGGTGGGGCCGAGTTTGACTTTTGGTTTAGGTCATATGTGGATGTGAGAAAGTAGTTGAGGGTTTTGGAGCATATCACTAAGCATTTGAGCAAGAGCCTCATTAAGCAACACCTCATCCCTACTTGATAGTATTGGCTTTTCCTATAGACTCAATGTGATCTTGGATCACTAAAATGGAAAATGTAGAGTCTTGAGCTTTGAGCTTGAGCCAATCCTTTGTCCTTAGCATTATGAGGGGTCCACTTTTCTCATCCATGCCATGCCAATCCTTGAGCTTTCCTGAGATATTAATCTTGAAATAGCATTAGCTCAATGAGCTATATGTTGTTAGGAATTACCAAAACCACCTAGGGATAGTTGCACTTTCAATACCCAAATGCACAACTTTGATGTGGCACCGTGCTTTCGAACCAGAATCCCCACACGGAGCAAGGGTTAGTTGATGATACATCCATTTTGCATCATGTTGTTATGTTAATATTTATTGCATTATGGGCTATTATTTCACATGATGGTACAATACATATGCATTTTCTCTCTTATTTTACAAGATTTACATGAAGAGGGAGAATGCCGACAGCTGGAATTCTAGACCAGAAAGGAGAAAATCTGAGAGACCTATTCTGCATAACTCCAAATGTCCTTAAACTTTACGGAGAATTATTTTGGAATATATAAAAAATATTGGGTGAAGGAGTTACAGAAGGGGGCCCACTAGGAGGCCACAAGCATAGTGGGCACGCCCTACCCCCTAGGGCACACCCCGAGGGCTTGTCGACCCCCTGGCCATTGTCTGGCAACCATCTTCTTCTATATGCAGTGTTTTAACCTAGAAAAAATAATCAGAAGAGAGCATTCGGGACGAATCGCCGCCGTCTTGAGGCAAAAGCAGGGCAAAAGCAATATACGGCTTCGGTGGAGCTATTCTACCAGGGAAACTTCCCTCCTGAAAGGGGAAATCGAAGCCATAGTCATCACCAACGATCCTCTCATTGAGGGAGGTTCATCAACATCTTTACTAGCACCATCTCCTCTCAAACCCTAGTTCATCTCTTGTATTCAATCTTTATCCCAAAACTTCGTATTGGTACCTATGTGTTGCTAGTAGTGTTGGTTACTCCTTGTAGTTGATGCTAGTTGGTTTATTTGGTGGAAGATTGATACGTCTCCATCGTACTACTTTTCCTAACGCTTTCCTCTTGTTTTGGACTCTAGTTTACATGATTTGAGTGAAACTAACCCAGACTGACGCTGTTTTCAGCAGAATTGCCTATATGCAGTATTACTGCTTGTGAATCAAAATCCTGAAACCCAAGTTATTCCAGATGAGTGCACCATACCTACCTATATGCGGTATTACCCGGCCATCCTAAGTAAGTTTGCATGTGCTACCTCAAAAAACTTCTAGTAAATATCCTTTTTTTGTGTGTGCCTAGATTGTTCATAGAGCGACAGGATGTAGTCAATATCTTCCAAGCTAAGTGGGTTATTCTCATGATGAGTGTTTATTCACTCGTCCTTGCACGATAGGGGTGTTAATAGGGATTCCCAGTCCTGAATTCAAATTGCAAATAATTAAACAAAACTCCCCCAGGACTGTTTTTGGTATGGACGGTACCATTGTTTCGGACCAGCCGTGGAGTGTATTGTCGGTGGAGGGGGAGTAAACTTTTACTTTTATCGCTTAGGAACTGCCACTAATGTGTTTACCATGGAAGATACCGATAACTAATGGTCGTGAAGTAAACAAGAAAGGTGCATTTCTCAAAATTTAATTTACCTTTGTTTTCAAAAGTTGAGCTCTGGCACCGCTGCAAATCACTGCTTTCCTCTGCGAAGGGATTATCTATTTACTTTTATGTTGTATCATCACCTTCTCAAATAAGCGCTAGAACCTGAGAGCACTATTGTCATCCTCATGCATTCTGTGTAGCTAATGTTGGGTACACCATGACTGGATCTTTTCTACCATGAATTACAATGTTTAGTCACCGCTTGAACTTTGGAGGTGCTGTGCAATTATGTTTTGCGGTGTCATAAAGGGCTAGTGAGATACCACTATTGTCATATTATATCATGGTAGTTTTGATAAAGTGTTGCCATTTGAGATATCTTATTAGTGCTCGCTAGTTGATTATGTAATTGATATGAGTTAATATAATTTTTAGGAGTTATTGTCGACATGGTTAGTCATGATCTTGGCTGAAAACCTGGGTGCTACTGAAGCTTATTTATGTAAACAAGAGCAAAAGTGTTCGTAAAAGTTTTACTTTTTCACTATCTGTTTATCAATTGAATTGCTTGAGGACAAGGAAAGGTTTAAGCTTGGGGGAGTTGATATGTCTCAGTCGTATCTACTTTTCTGAACGCTTTTCCTCTTGCTTTTACTCTAATGTGCATGATTTGAATGAAACTAACCCGGACTGACACTATTTTTTAGGAGAACTACCATGGTGTTGTTTTTGTGGAGAAATAAAAGTTCTCAGATTGGAACAAAACTTTGCGAGGAATTGTTAAACAATAAAACATAATTTCTGGATCCAAGAACCACCGGAGGGGGCAACTGGGCGGGCACAACCCACCAGGACGCGCCCCCCTTCAGGCGCACCAAGGTGGGTTGTCCCACCTGGTGGCCCCGCATGCCTCAACTGTGATACTACAAAATCACATTTTTAGAGAAAAAAAATTGAGGAGGAAGAATTATCACGTTTCATGAGATGGAGCCGCCGACACCTCCTGTTCTTCATCAGGAGGCCAGATCTGGAGTCTGTTTGGGCCTCCGGAGAGGGGGATCTTCGATCTATGTCATCACCAACCCTTTTCCATCACCAATTCCATGATGCTCCCCACCGGGAGTGAGTAATTCCTTCGTAGGCTCGCTGGTCGGTGAGGAGTTGGATGAGATTCATCGTGTAATCGAGTTAGTTTTGTTAGGGCTTGATCCCTAGTATCCATTATGTTCTGATATTGATGTTGCTATGACTTTCCCATGCATAATGCTTGTCACTTTGGGCCCCAGTGCCATGATTTCAGATCTGAACCATTTATGTCATCGCCATTATATCGATGTTCTAGATCCGATCTTGCAAGTTATAGTCACCTACTACTTGTTATGATCCGGCAACCTCAGACTGACAGAAGCTGGGACACTTCCCGGTGATGACCGTAGTTTGAGGAGTTCATGTATTCACTATTTGTTAATGGTTTGTTCCGGTTCACTATTAAAAGGAGACCTTAGTATCCCTTAGTTTCCAACAGGACCCCGATGCCACGGGAGGGTAGGACAAAAGATTTCATGGAAGTTCTTTCCATAAGCACGTATGACTATTTACGGAATACATGCCTGAATTATATTTATGAACTGGAGCTAGTGTCGTATAGCCATAGGTCATGACAATTATATGATGAATATCATCCAACGAATTCACCGATCCTATGCCTACGAATTTCCCTTATATTTTTTCTGCTAAGTTACTACTACTACTGTTGTTGTTACACTGGCTATAAAATCATTGCTATCACTGTTACTGTTACTATTGCTGTTGCTACTACTGTCAAAACTATTATACTACTTTTCTACTAATCACTTTGCTGCAGATAATTGATCTCTAGGAGTGGTTGAATTGACAACTTAGCTACTAATACTTGCAAATATTCTTTGGCTCCGCCTATGTTGAATCAATAAATTTGGATTGAATACTCTACCCTCGGAAACTGTTGCGATCCCCTATACTTGTGGGTTATCAAGACCTTTTTCTAGCACTGTTGCTTGGGAGCATAGCAATATTTGTTGAGTCACTTGGGATTATTATCAAATTATCACTATGAAGAATCTGAAGGATGCTAAGACTATGATTTTCCCCTCCAAGACAAGGGGAGGTGAGGACTTGCCATCTAGCTGTGCACTTGATTCACCTTCTATTATAGGTAGACTTGCAACGCCACCACATGCTATTAATCCAGATATCTCACAAGTTATTGATGATGCTACTTCTACTATGAATGATATTTATGATGATGCTAGTACCATGCTTGATGATAATGTGCCACTTGGTGAATTTCTTGATTAGCAACTTGCTAGAACTAAAGCTTTTGAAAATGCTGAAACTGATGAAGAGCTGGAAACTGAAAATCTTGAAACACATATTAGAACTAGTTCTCCTAGATATGAATTGCATAAGATACCGGAAGGTTATGTTATGGATGAGGAGACAACTAGAGAATTTCTTGCTTGCAATGATAGGGATGATCATAAGAAATTATTATGCAAACTGAAAGAAAAATCTTTGAATCCTAGTACGAAATGTGATCCTAAGTTTGCTACTTCACCTATCTTCGTAGATGAAAGGGATTATGAATTCTCTGTCGATCCAGAGTTAATTACTTTGGTTGAATCTGATGCTAAGACTTTGTATAATACTCTTGCTCCTAATTGTGTGTGTAGTCCCCAGGATATGATTTATTACTTCTCTAAAAATATTTTCCTTCTCATAAGAAACAAGCTTCCTTACAAGAAATATTTAACTTTGTGCAAATTGAAAAAGAGAGTCTCCCACAAGCTTGGGGGAAGCTTCTCCAATTGCTTAATGCTTTGCCTGATCATCCTCTTAAGAAAAATGAACTACTTGATATCTTCTATAATGGACTAATCGATGCTTCTAGGGATTTCCTAGATAGTTGTGCTGGTTGTGGTTTCAGGGAACGAACTATTGAACAAGCTGAATAATTATTAAATATCATATTGAAAA
This sequence comes from Triticum aestivum, assembly GCF_018294505.1. Taxonomy (NCBI): domain Eukaryota; kingdom Viridiplantae; phylum Streptophyta; class Magnoliopsida; order Poales; family Poaceae; genus Triticum; species Triticum aestivum. The sequence goes on along the minus strand of NC_057797.1, from coordinate 269,006,984 downwards.
ATTATGATGATTGGACTCTTCCCGAACCACCGCTCATACCTACTCCAAAGAAGAGGGGTATCTTATATCTCAGTCCCGAAGATATGCAAGAGGCAAAAAAATCTATGAAGGAAAAAGATATGAAAGACAAGGATGTCAAAAATTTACCTCCTGTTGATGAAATACATGGGCTTGATACACCACCACCACCTAAGGTGGTAGAGGTAAATTCTTTAATGAAATTCAATGACAATGACAATCCTTGTAATATGCATCCTAGTCAATGCCTTTATGAGTTTGACAATATACATTAGAAAGCAAGATCACTTGAATGCAAATGTTATGAAACAATTGAAATACAGTTCTGATATGATTGCTCGCTTGAGTGACTTGCTATTTAGAATTACCAATGATGTTAGAGGTGTAGGAAAACATGCCTCTGTGGTTCAAACTCAACTAGAACAAGTTGCTAAATCTCAAAGAGAATTGCTTGATGAAATGAACAATAATATCAATGATCATGTTGTTAGAGTAATGACTAGAGGAGGTAGAATGACTCAGGAACCACTTTATCCTAAGGGACACCCAAAAAGAATTGAACAAGACTCTCCAAGAGTTAACACTGATGCACCTAGTCCTTCTAAAAAGGAAAACAAGAAGAAAAATGATAGTACTTTGCATGCCTCTAGTGAACCTGAAGTAGAAATCCTCCTGATAATGATAATGAAGTCTCTATCTCTGTTGCTAAAACTCAATCTAGTAATGAACATTTACCTTCTGATAATGAAAAAGTTAATGATGAGGTTCATGAATACACTAAAACAAATAATAAAGAACCAGACAATGATATTGAGATAGAACCAACAGTTGATCTTGATAACCCACAACCCAAGAATAAAAGATATGATAAAAGGGACTTTGTTGCTAGAAAATGCAGTAAGGAAAGAGAACCATGGGTTCAAAAACCTATGCCCTTTCCACCTAAGTCAACTAAGAAGAAAGATGATGAAGAATTTGAATGCTTTACTAAAATGCTTAGGCCAGTCTTTTTGCATACCCACTTGATTGATATCCTAAAAATGGCCCATTATGCAAAGTACATGAAAGACATCATCACCAACAAGAGAAAAACACTGGAAGTCGAAATCTCCACCATGCTTGCTAATTATTCTTTTACGGATGGAGTACCTAAAAAACTTGGAGATCTGGGAATACCAACTATACCTTGCTCCATTAAGAGAAACTATGTGAAAACTGCTTTATGTGATTTAGGAGCTGGTGTTAGTGTTATGCCTTTCTCTTTATATAAAAGACTTGATTTGAATGAACTCACGCCTACTGAAATATCTTTGTAAATGGCTGAAAAATAAACTGCCATACCTATCGGTATTTGTGAGGATGTGTGAGGGAGTCCTGGACTAAGGGGTCCTCGGGCGTCAGGCATGTTGGCCATGGGCCAGACTGATGGGCTGTGAAGATACGAAGACCGAAGAATGAACCCGTGTCCGGATAGGACTCTCCTTCGTGTGGAAGGCAAGCTTGGTGACGGAATATGTAGATTCCTTTCTTTGTAACCGACCTTGTGTAACCCTAGATCCTCCCGGTGTCTATATAAACCAGAGGACATAGTCCGGAGAGGGAGAGATTCATTATCATAGCCATACAAGCTAGACCTCTAGGGTTTAGCCATTATGATCTTGAGGTAGATCAACTCTTGTAATACTCATATTCATCAATATCAATCAAGCATGACGTAGGGTATTACCTCCATAGAGAGGGCCCGAACCTGGGTAAACATCGTGTCCCTTGTCTCCTGTTACCATTGACCTTAGATGCACAGCTCGGGACCCCCTATCCGAGATCTGCTGGTTTTTACACCGACATTGGTGCTTTCATTGAGAGTTCCACTGTGCACTCGCCAAAAGGTTTGATGGCCCCTTCAATCATCAATAATGACGATGTCCAAGGAGAAATCTTCCTCCCTGGACAAATCTTTGTGTTCGGCGGCTTCGCATTGTGGGCCAATTCGCTTGGCCATCTGGAGCAGATCGAAATCTACGCCCCTGGACATCAGGTCAGATTTGGGAGCTTGAACTACGTTGCGGACCTTCGTGGAGACTTGATCTTCACTGGGTTCGAGGCCGCGGTAGCTGCTCCCAGTCACCCTGATGATCATGACCTAAATTTGTCATCTGGCCGCATCCAGGAGATTGCTCATGTAACCGCTCTGGCCCTAGATCTGGAGCAAGCCGTGCCATCCAAGGACGGCAGGATCAACTCAACCACGTAGGCCATAGATTCCACGGTGTTGGAGCCGCACATAGACTTAATCTCTCACGATGTTTTTGTCAGCGGAACTCCGGACTCGTCTCCGGCCGTAAGTTCCGAACCATGTGAGTCCGCGGACGCCGAGCTTGATCATTTGACGATCTTCAAATTCAGCATCGTAGACATCTTCTAGCACTCGCCTTTGGGCAATGTGCTAAACTCACAACCGAACTATATCCGGATCGAACTAGGGGCTCACGATGGAAAATTTTGCTTCCCACCCGCCACCCACTTCATAGCCACAGTCGAGGATTTGACCGAAGAACTTGATTACGACTTCGAGGAAAATGACAGTATGGACAACGATGCCAGAGAAGAAGAGGCCCAGAACCCTCCGTTCACCGAACACTGGACGGCCACTTCCTCGTATGATGTATACATGGTGGATGCACCAAAGGAGAACAGCGGTGAGGACAAGGAAGATCCAGCTGAGGAAAAACCTTCTGAAATATAGTCCAAGTGCCAGCGTCAGCGGCGCCGCTCTAAGTCACGCTGCTGTAAAGACAGCAACACCGGCACAGGAGAAGATAACACTCCAGAAGGTGCCGAAGACAATGAAGACCCCGTTGATACAGCTAATGAACAAGATGAACGGGAAGATGCGGAAGGTAATCCTAGTAAACAGGCCACGCACAAAGATTCGGAGGACGATAATTACCTTCTGCTCTCTGAGGACGAGGTTAGCCTCGGCAATGAGGATTTCGTCTTGCCTGAGGAACCTCTTGAGCAGGAGTGCTTCAAAGTGCCAGCTAATAGCCATGGCAAGGAGCCTGAAAAATAAGCAACAGTAGCTTCAAGCTGACCAAGATCTGCTCAATGATAAATGGACCGATGTCCTAGCAGCCAAAGAATACGACCTCAAGCGCCCAACCAAAAGCTATCCAAAGCGCAAATTTCTACCTCAGTTTGACGAGGAGGTGCCGGAATACATAGCTCCATCGTATAGTGCGGCTGACCGACCACCACGTGGTCGAGACAGAACGGCAACTCACACCGAACACCAGCCAGCCCCGCCTCAGCACACAGGTAGAGGTAAAATAGCCCACGGTCATACATATGACCTCCGGCAAAATCTGAACAATAAAGCAGGACATACAAGATCAATCTATGGATCGCGAGGATGTGCCTCGACACACGACGACAACCACATATTTGGACGTGACAAACATAGTCACGCGGGGGCTGAAAACCACAGATGGAGTCCATGGGAGCTACGTCGCGATATGGCCTGATATAGAGGCGCCGCACACCCTCATTGCTTCACTGATGAGGTCCTGGATCATGAATTCCCAGAGGGGTTCAAACCCGTGAAAATAGATTCATATGATGGAACCACGGACCCCACGGTGTGGATCGAAGACTTTATTTTCCACATTCATATGGCCCGCGGCGATGATCTCCACGCCATCAAATATCGCCCTTTAAAACTCAAGGGGCCAGCTCGGCACTGGCTCAACAGTCTACCTGCAAATTCTATTTGCAGCTGGGAGGACTTGGAAGAGACCTTACTCGATAACCTCCAAGGTACATATGTTCGACCTCCGGACGCTGATGACTTAAGCCATATAGTTCAACAACCTGGAGAGTCCACCAGGAAATTCTGGACTAGGTTCTTAACTAAAAAGAACCAAATCGTTGATTGTCCGGATGCCGAAGCCCTAGCATCCTTCAAACACAGCGTCCGCGACGAATGGCTCACTCGCCACCTCGGCCAAGAAAAGCCAAAATCCATGGCAGCCCTCACGACACTCATGACTCACTTTTGTGCGGGCGAGGACAGTTGGTTGTCCCGTAGCAAAAAACAATGCAAGCGACGCCGGCACCCCGTAAGCTAAAACTAGCAAAGACAAGTCTCGACGCAACAGATACAAGCGTTGAAAAAACAGTGATAACAACGAGGACACGACAGTCAATGCCAGATTCAGGGGCTCTATGTCTGGTCAGTGGACGAAGCCATTCAAAAAGAAAAATTCAGGCCCATCCAGTTTGGACCGCATACTTGATCGTTCGTGCCAGATTCATGGCACCCTAAACAAGCCACCCAATCATACAAATAGAGATTGCTGGGTTTTTAAATAGGCTGGCAAATTAAATGCCGACAACAGGGAAAAGGGACCGCACAGCGAGGATGATGACGATGAGCCCCAGCAACCGAACACAGGGGGACAGAAGAAGTTTCCCCCACATCCCCAAGAGCGAGAGCAAGCGTGCACTCAGGGACGTCTACGCGATAGAGCCAGTCGCCCCAAAATTTAATACATGGTCGTCATGCCCGATCACTTTAGATCGCCGGGATCATCCGACCAGTATCCGTCACTGTGGCTTAGCCGCACTGGTCCTAGAACCAATAATTGATGGGTTCCACCTGACTCGCGTCCATATGGACGGAGGTAGCCGCCTCAATATGCTCTATTAGGATACAGTGCGAAAAATAGGCATTAACCCATCTTGGATCAAGCCCACCAGGACTACCTTCAAAGGAGTCATACCAGGTGTAGAGGCCCGCTGTACGGGCTCAATCACACTAGAGGTTGTCTTCGGATCTTCGGACAACTTCCGAAGCGAGGAGCTAATCTTCGATATCGTCCCCTTCCGCAGCGGCTATCACACACTGCCCGGACGAACTGCGTTCGCTCGATTTAACGTAGTACCACACTATGCTTATCTCAAGCTCAAGATGCTCAGTCCACGTGGCGTCCTAACGTTCAATGGAAATACGGAACGCTCCGTCCATAAAGATGAGTACACAGCTGCCATAGCAGCAGAAGCACAGAGCGGCCTTCTCAAGCAGAACCTTAATTCGGCTGCCAAGCCCACGGACACCATTAAGAGGGTCTGAACTACTCTGCAGCAGGAGAGCTCAGCTCTTCAGGAGTTCGACTAGCAATCCAGCCTCCATCTCAGCCCCGATCAAGTGGTGGCATTCGTGCCGCGCGTACATAACTACGCACTCAAAATCCATGGGCATCGACGGAGGCATAGCTAGCTTGTGGTCCACAATATGGCTCAACCGACATCGGATAGACACACACTTTCACTTTTACATTTTTCCTTTTCAGGTCTCAATCCCACAGGTACCATCTGGTGGTCGGGTCATCGGTCCTCTTGAAGGATAAACACACCAAGACGATAAGAAACGCAGACATATGGGGGACTTTTTAGGTGATTCCGTAAACGATAACTCTACCTGTTTTTCAGGACCCACATGTAGCTCTCCTTTGGTTTCGACATGTCAAATAGCCTGTTGCTTATCGCACTACATGTATCAATGTGTCTTGACGTACTAATTAAATTACAATGAGAATTGTTTGTGGCTGCAGCTTTAGGGCCCCAACTTTTTACCTTTGTACCCTTTCTGTTTTCTTTCTCTTTTTCAGCTCCCCTATGGGTAATCCTATCTGGTAGCACCTGTACACTTTGGTATGCTTGATGTTTGCCAGGGGCTTCATAGCACCCCACATTAGGGCAAAAGTCAGAAAACTTTTTATAAGTATAGTTTGGCACCCCAAATTTAGCATTATATGCATTGGCTCTGAATCATGTCTTTGATCAATAGTTGGGTTGCCCGGCTCCTGTGCTTGCTACCTTACATTCCGCTATATCGGCTAAGGTAGTAAAGGGAGAACTACTGCGATTGTGCCTTGGTTTATCCAAAGGAGCACCTTAGTAGAGAAAGCCGAAAACTGACTGTCATGATGCAGCGAGAGCCAGATAGCTGTTCGAAGGTTGCAAATCGTTGGAGATTTCTTCCGCATTACGCGAAGGATTGGTACTTGCCGATCAGACGCTTATACCACTCTGGTTCAGATACTAGGGGCAGCACCCATGTTTTTATTGTCGCACTCCTATGGCTAAGTGAGGGTGTTATAGCTGCATAGTATGGTTGCCTGGTTCGTTGCGCTAAACAACTCCTTCAAGGACCATCTAATTGGATCAAGATTGTTTAGATTCCATCCCGAACACCCCCGTACTACCTACGTGGGGGCAGAAGCCGACGACTGGTTAACCCTCGGATTTCATACAACACGGCCGCATAGGAAGTAAAAATTTAAAAACATAATAAATATTATATTGGATAAACTCTTTGTTTCATCGTATAGCAAAGGGAGCTCGCATACATTCATTCAAAGATAGTGTCTTTCACACAGTGATCCACAACAATGCGGGATCCCTCTAGGACACCATCAAAATACAACTCGGGTCGGTGGTGCTCCTTGCCGTCATGTGGCCCCTCGGTCATTAGCTTCTTGGCATCCAACTTCGCCCAGTGCATTTTGACGCGGGCAAAGGCCATCCGTGCACCTTCGATACAGATCGACCGCTTTATAACCTCAAGCAGGGGGCAGGCATCAACAAGCCGCTTCACAAGTCTGAAGTAGCTGCTAGGTATCGGTGCGGCAGGCCATAGTTGGACTATCAGCTCCTTCATGGCTAGCTCGGCCGCCTTGTGCAGCTCGACCAGCTATTTCAGCTGGTCGCTAAAGGACACCGGATGTTCGGGTCCAAGATATTGAGACCAGAACAGCTTCTCTGTAGAACTCCCTTCCTCGGCTCGATAGAACCCGACAGAGTCTGATATGCTGCACGGCAAATCCGTAAATGCCCCTGGAGAGCTCCAAATTCGGGTAAGTAAAAGGAACGCTTCCTTCACCGACTTGCTTTGCATAATGAAAGCCTTACCCGCTGCGATCTTCCAGGCCGCCTGGATTTATTGAAGGGCGCTCTAGGCTTCGGCTCGACCCTCCTACGTGCTCTGTAGGGCCTTCGCAAGTTTGGACGCTTGCGTCTTAGAATCACGCTCCAAGGATTGGCAGTTCTTGACGGCGTCCTGGAGCTCTTGCTGAAACACGCTGACCCGGGCCTCGTGCTTCTCGCACGTGGTGCGTTCCTTGGCCACTTTGTCATCGTCCTTCTCTACTACCTTCTTGAGGGCCGCCACCTCGGTCGTGGCCCCTAATAAAGTTCATGGCACTTTAGTCAGCACAAACCATTCCTCCTTCCTAAACATACACGCAGGTTACTGCATACCTTTGCTTCCCTGCAGCTGCTTCTTCACAAGGTTCTCCTTCAGTCTGGAGACCTCCGCAGTGTGAGCGGCAACAGCCAGCAGCGACGCCTTCTTATTCACAGACATATTTTGTTAGACTCCTGCGAAAATTATTTTGATCCCCTATTCGGCTTTTCCCTTCCGGACACCGAACAGAGCATCAGGTGCTACTGTCCACATTGTGATATTTTTTATACAATTGTTAGCTCAAAGCCTGTTAAAAGGCTAGTGCAGGCCTCGGTCAGTCCACTTTTGGCGGACTGAACCTTTTCGATCACCGTGCCCATAAGGACAATGTGTTCATCCAGAATGGAGGAGCCTCGCAGCGCTTCCCACAGATTGTCCGGTGCCTCTGGTTGGACAGAGGCCATCGGTGGAATAGGCACACCTCCTCCTTTCAGGGAAGGCCGTTCACTGGACTCCATAGCAGTGTAGGTCTCCGGAATGGTATCCGACTTAGGGCCGAAGAGAACTTGGCCCCCACTGCCAGTCCCCATGGGGGCTTTCCCCCCGTATGTCCGATTGCCGAGGAGTCATCCTGCGGCGCCACCTTAACGATTTCTAGAATCTCCCCCGGGTTTGGTAAGATACTTTGGGACGCCACCTCGTCATCACCCTTGGGTGAGGCAGAATGAGCGGGCGTCAGAGACATGCTAGCCATCTCCTTTGAGTCTGGCGACTCCTCTGTCGAGGACTGCAGGTAGCCATCGCCGGGCGGACTGTAATGTCATAGTTTAAACATATTAATATTATAAACTGGAAAGGCCAGATATTGGGAGGTGCATAGGGTTTTGGTACTTACGAGGCAACCCGAGGCTTGGTCCGAGGCATTCGCTTCGGACTGCTTTCGACATCCCATGCAGAGTTATCCGTAAGGGAGCCCTTCCCCCTCTTGGGCGCCTTCGCCTCCAGATTCGTGGAGGCCTCTTGTTTCTTCTTTCCGCCCTCCGGGGCGAAGCTGCCTTCTTCTTCCTCCTCGCCGTCGTCTTCGACGACCGAAGAGTCCGTCTCGTCATCGGACGACATGTTCGAAGCACCCTTTCAGCGAAGGCCACTCCTGCTCCCTTTGGCCGTCTTCTTGGCCTTCTTCTCTGACACATCATAAGGCGCCGGAAATAGCATCTTCATTAGGAGTTGGGTTTCCTCATCTTCAGGAAGTAGAGCTAGACAATTAATTCGCCCCGCTATTTCGATCCAGGCCTGAAAATTGATAGGAATGCTTAGACTCCTTCCCAAAATATGCTAGTAAAGGCTATACCTTGAATACATGAAAGAACTTACCAAATTGGTCTGACGCTTTAAGTTGATCCCATGATCTTCGATCGTGGGCGGTGTTGTCTTGCCGGCCTTGAAGAGCACTTTCTAGATATGTTCATGTGTTGTGTCGAAGAGCTCTAGTAGCGTCTGGTGCTTGGCCGGATCGAACTCCCACAAATAGCAAGTCCGATGTTAGCATGGAAGGATCCGGCGAATGAGCATAACCTGAATCACGTCGAAGAGTCCGATCCTCTTGGTTATCATGTTCTAAACGCATGTCTGGAGCCCAGTCAGCTCGCTCGAAGAGCCCCAGGCAAGGCCCTTCTGTTGCCAGGAGGTGAGCCACAGTGGAGCTCCAGATCGAAATTCGGGGGCCGCCGCCCAGTTGGTGTCGCGCGGCTCGGTGATGTAGAACCACCACGACTGCCACCCCTTCACCGTATCCACAAAGGGGCCTTCGGGCCATGTAACGTTGGGCATCTTGCCCACCATGGCGCATGCGCACTCTATCGGTTGGCCTCTCACCACCTTCGGCTTTACATTGAAAGTCGTGAGCCATAGGCCGAAGTGAGGCGAGATACGGAGGAAGGCCTCGCAAATGACTATAAATGCTAAGATGTTGAGGACAAAGTTGGCGGCTAGATCATGGAAGTCTAGACCATAGTAAAACATCAGTCCGCGGACAAACGGGTGGAGAGGGAATCCCAACCCATAGACGAAATGTGGGAGAAACACAACCCTCTCATGGGGCTCCGGGGTAGGGACGATCTGTCCTTCGGCCGGGAGACGGTGAATGATCTCCTTGGCAAGGTATCCAGCATCTCGAAGCTCCTTGATGTCTTTCTTCTTAACAGAAGAAGCCATCCACTTGCCACCTGCTCTAGATCCGGACATAGTTGGAGTGTTTTCTCCCGCAAGGGAAGCTAGGGCTTGGGTGCTGGAGCTCTAGAATTGATGGGCAGGGGAAGGAGAAGGCAGGGTGAGTGAGGACGAATCCTTATCCCCTTATAAAGGCTGTGAATATCAAATGCCTCCCTGCTCGCCTTAAAACTCGCCTGCTCCCAAGGGCTGTATAAATGACACGGTTGGGTTACCCATGCCCATATTGATGAGAATCCTACGATAAGGGGGCACGACCTCTGCTTCGACAAGATGTTTCAATGACAACCGCGTCTCGAAACATGCAGCGGCAGGCAAAAAAACGGTTCGAAATTATGACCGGATGGACGTGATGTCATGTTGTAAAAGTTGTCACCGGATTGGGCTCGTGTATTATTATGTTCTCTCTATGGTTGTGTGTGGTGTGTGATACAGGTCCAGACACGATCAATTCATCCGAAGACTATTTTGGAGATCGGAAGGAGCAATCCGCCTTGCAATGCTGAAGACAGCACTACGCGATGGATACCTTGTCATTGAAGCCATGTTCAGGGGCTACTGAGGGAGTCCTAGACTAAGGGGTCCTGGACTAAGGGGTCCTGGGGCGTCCGGACTGATGGGCTGTGAAGATACGAAGACCGAAGACTGTACCCGTGTCCGGATAGGACTCTCCTTGGTGTGGAAGGAAAGCTTGGCGACATAATATGTAGATTCCTTTATTTGTAACTGACCTTGTGTAACCGGTGTCTATATAAACCAGAGGACTTAGTCTGAAGAGGGAGAGATTCATTATCATAGCTATACAAACTAGACCTCTAGGGTTTAGCCATTACGATCTCAAGGTAGATCAACTCTTGTAATACTCATATTCATCAATATCAATCAAGCAGGACGTAGGGTATTACCTCCATAGAGAGGGCCCGAACTTGGGTAAACATCATGTCCATTGTCTCCTGTTACCATCGACCTTAGACGCACGGTTCGGGACCCCCTACCCGAGATCCACCGGTTTTGACACCGACAATGTGCCCGTTGTTGTTGCTAATGTTACTATCTTAACTGACTTTGTTATACTTGAAGTGCCCGAGGACGACAACATGTCGATTATCCTTGGTAGACCATTTTTGAATACTACAGAGGCTATTGTTGATTCTAAAAAAGCAAGTTCACTTTTTTGACAGAAAGACTATAAGGGAACCCCCTATAGTATAATTGGTGCAACAAACCCAAATTGCAGGTACCATGCCTTGTACCTGGGTGGGTGGGAAGGCATCAAACCCTTCCTACCAATAGGCTGTGCCTTTGTCTGCAAGCAAGTTTGCTTTTCATATAAATGGTAATGAGCACACATTGCACTTCCCGAAGAAACAATTCCAAGTGAATGGTATTAATGTTATTGAAAAATCTCCAACAATCACTATTGGAAGTTTTCAACTACCTCTACCTATTACCAAAAAGAAATATGAAATTCTTATTGTTGGGGACATTCATATCCCCGTTGAGGTAACTTAGTGATTTACGAAAGTTCTTTGGTTTCATGCTAATCGAAAGTGGTTGTTAATAAGACTTGATCAACCTTATTAATGGATCATTTTTTAGAGGTATGAAGTTGATGAATTTAGTAAGCACTACCATCTAACCCTACCTTTTGTTTTCTGTTTTTATTAGTTAAATAAAATAAGATGCCATGTTTTTTCTGTTTTCTGAATTTCCTGTGCAATAAAAAATGACCCAAAAATAAAAGTTCTCAGAATGCTCTAAAACTTTGATACGATTTTTTCTGAATATTTCTGAATTTTTGATGCAAATAAAATCAGAGAGGGGTGTACCAGGTGGGCAAAACCCACCTGGGTGCGCCGGCACCCCCAGCCGAGCCCTGGTGGGTTGTGGCCCCCACGTGGGCCCCTCACTTATCTCTTTAGCCCATGTCTCCTCCTGCCTCCAGAAAAAATTCACAATTGCTCTCTCCCTCTCTCGTGTTCTTGCTCTCAAACCCACGGATTTCGATCTCTTTGCTCGAAGCTCCATTTCCGAAACTGTCTCGGGCGATTGTTGCTTGGTATGTGACTCCTCCATTAGTCCAATTAGTTGTTGCTTTAACGGTTTATATTTTGAATAATTAGTTACTCTTGGTGCTATTGCAGTTGAGCTTGCATTTAGAATTCTTAGAGTTCTAAGTAGTTGGAATGCTTGATATGGCCTCTATGCATCCCTACGAGTAGTACTATCAATCCTGTGAAGTTTGGCTGAGGAAAATTTGGTGGACTAAAAATTTCAGAATTTTGTTCATAGGAAGATGATGAGTATCTTTAGGAAGTTCGCTTCTAAGAAGAACTCCATGGGAGTTATTGGGGAGTTCTTTGACAATGACCTCCACACCCTGAGAATGGCGGAGGTACGGCCGTGCAAATGGCCATACAACCCATTCATGGATGGATCTGGAATCCGTCAAGACTTTGCACAATATGCTTCTAATGCCGGCCTCCCCAACTTCGTTGCAACTGAGTGTGAACAATATCATCTCCTCAAAAATTCCTTTGTGCAAAGTTTTCATTTCATAAGTAGGAATAATCCTCGTGAGGTGCAATTTAATTTATATGCTGAAACCCGTCAGATACCACACACCGAATTTTGTGACATATGCTTGATCCCTTTTGACGGGGAATTAAGAGAGCAAACGCCTGCAGAGTTTGATGGTTTTTACCGCACTCTGACAGTGCGTGATGAGAGAGGGGTGTCAGGTGTCGCCGCCACTAACTTACACTTTCCTGATGCCATCATTTTGCTCTATTCATTACGGAGTGTTTGCTTGCTAGAGATAAGGTAGGGGCACTCAGTGCCCTAGACTTTGCTGTTTTACGCCATGCACTTTACGGCGACAACACTTATAGCTTGAGAGCTATTGTGGCATGTGATACGTCTCCAACGGCTCTATAAATTTTATTGTTCCATGCTACTATATTATCTGTTTTGGATGTTTTATATGCATTAATATGCTATTTTATATTATTTTTGGGACTAATCTATTAACCTCGAGCCCAGTGCCAGATTTTGTTTATTCCTTGTTTTTGAGCTTCGTGGAAAAGGAATACCAAACGGAATAAAACCTTTGCGATGATTTTTCTTGGACCAGAAGACACCCAGGAGACGTGGAGATCAAGTCAGAAGAGCCACGAGGCGGCCGCAAGGGGGGAGGGTGCGCCTATGGGGTAGGTCATTCCCCCTACCTTGTGGGCCCCTCATGACTCCACTAACCTAATTCTGCCTCCTATATATTCACATATATTCCCAAACCACGCGAGGCATCCACGAAAACACTTTTGCATCGCACAACCTTCCGTTCCTGTGAGATCCCTTCTTGGGGCCTTTTACGGCATCCCGCCGGAGGGGGATTAAATCATAGAGGGCTTCTACATCAACTCTATTGCCCTTCCGATGAAGTGTGAGTAGTTTACCTCATACCTACGGGTCCATCACTTGTAGCTAGATGTCTTCTTCTCTCTCTTTGATTCTCAATAGCATGTTCTCCTCGATGTTCTTCGAGATCTATTTGATGTAAACTTCTTTTTGGTGTGCTTGTCTAGATCCGATGAATTGTGGATTTATGATCAGCTTATTTATGAATATTATTTGAATATTCTATGTATTCTTTTATGCATGATTTGATATGTTTGTAATTCTCTTTGAACTATTGGTTTGGTTTGGCCAACTAGATTGGTTTTTCTTGCAATGGGAGAAGTGCTTAGCTTTGGGTTCAATCTTGCAGCGTCCTTTCCCAGTCACAGTAGGGGTAGCAAGGCACATATTGTATTGTTGCCATCGAGGATAAAAAGATGTATGGAGTAATAGTAGTAGATGCAGGTAGGAGTCGGGCTACTTGACACAAACATGATGCCTATATTTCATAAAGATTTCCTTATATATCACCATGACTTTGCGCTTTTCTATCAATTGCTCGATAGTAATTTGTTTACCCACCATATTACTTGCTATCTCGAGAGAAGCCTATAGTGAAACATATGGCTCCCGGGTCTATTTTCCATCATATATGTTTCTGATCTACTACTTTGCAATATTTTACTCTCCGATCAATAAACCAAAAAACACAAAATATTTACTTTACCTTTTATTTACATTCATCTATGTCTATCAGATCTCACTTTTGCAACTAACTTTGAACGGATTGACAAACCCTTTATTGCGTAGGGTGCAAGTTGTTTGATTATTGGTGCATGTATTGGTGATTTGTGCTATGTCTCCTACTGGATTGATACCTTGGTTCTCTAACTAAGTGAAATACTTACCTCTACTTTGCTGCATCACCCTTTCCTCTCCAAGGGAAAAACCAATGCAAGCAGGAAGAATTTCTGGCACCGTTGCCGCGGAGATCTTCCCCAAGTCAAGACATACCAAGTACCCATCATACACTCATCTCTTGCATTACATTATTCGTCATTTTCCTCTCGTTGTCCTCTCCCCCACTTCTAAAACAATTTTCGAAAAGATTTGCCTTTTTCTTCGTCCATCTTTAGTTCGTCTTTTCGTTTGCCTTTATGTCTTACTTGGCTTGTTTGCTTGTTTGGTTGGAATAATTGTGTATTTATTGAAAATCAGAAACCAAAGAGTTTATGGATCCTCATCCACTTTCTAATCTTTTTAAGAGATCCAACTATGTTGAACCAATTGCTCGTGAGTTATGTGCACTAGATTATCTTTATGAAGTTTTGCTTGAAATTCGTGAATCTGAAAATTGTGATGAAGAAATTTATGAAGTGATTCACGATAGTTCCTTGGATAAAAAGCATGATTGCAATGGTTCTACAAAAAATTCTATTAATGTTACTTGTGCTAATAATATCCAAAACTCTATTCTTGGGGATGCTAATTTTGCTATGTCCACTACTTATTGTAATGATCATGATTGGGGTGATTCTTCTTATGATCTTGAAAATTTATTTAAGCCTCATGATGAATATGTTTTCTATAATATTGAAAGTCAGTTTGGAAGAGTGTCAACTTTAGGAAATAATGATCCCACTACTTTGGAGTTTGATCAATCTTGCGATTTTTTTATAAAAGTTTGTTTGGAGAGGTCATGACTTTATCTGATCATAATCCCACTATTTTGGAAGAGTGTCAACTTTGCATGCATGTGGATCATGTAGAAAATATTTTATGTGATAATTATATTGTTGAATTTGATTATGATCCTACATTTAATTATTATGAGAGAGGGAAATATGGTTGTGGAAATCTTCATGTTACTAAATTACCTCTTGTTATGTTGAGATTGTTATTGTTTCTTTCTTCTTCTTTCAATATGCTAGGATTTTCTGCCTTGATAATTTGTTTGCCTATAAGAATCCTATGCATATGTCGGGGGAAACTGATCCACGAACACCTATGGGGCTGGCGGACCGGGCCCCTTTCGGTTTGGTGGGGGGCGGAGATAGCACGAAGAGCGGATCGAGGCGAAGCACATGAGCAGTTTACCCAGCTTCGGAGCTCTCCGGAGAGATAAAACTCCTACTGCTGCTTGTCTGGTGGTATTATCTTGTGTTCTTGCTCTCGAGAGAGAGCGTGGTATTTTCTGGGCTATGAATGAATCGAAGAGAACTGTCCAAACCCCCTTTACGTTGTGCATGGGCCTCCTTTTATACGCTAAAGGGGTCACCGACAGGTGGCAACGCAGAGGAGGGTACAAATGTAAAAAGTGAGGTGGTTGGTACAGTTGCTTGTACAGTGTACCCTACCTAACCCTGATGGCAGGGGACAAGGGCATTAAATGCTCGTCTGAGTCGCCCAAACAGTGCAGAAAAGGACCGTTAGGGGCGCCACCGTTCGCCACGATGGCGATCTTGTCAGGTTCGCATGCCACTGCGCACCGCTGGCTGCACAGCCTCCCGCCACGCGCGCCTGGAGAGGCCCTCAGGGCGACACATTGGTGGATGTGCTGGAGCGTGGGCACAGAGTGGCCGCCTGCCGCGGCGAGCGCCTTGCCGCTGCTGTTATCTTGTCGGGTCCGGAAGGTTGTCGCTCACCGGGCCTCGAGGTACCTGGGCTGGTCTTCCCGGCAAGCTCCTCTTGCCGGGGCCTTGTTGCCTTGCTGGAGCGCGTGGCGCGTCGCGGCAAGTTCCTTGGCGTGCCTTGGTTGGCCTTCCCGGCAAGCTCCTCTTGCCGGGGCCTTGTCTCCTGAGTTTAAATACTTTGTTCTTGAATGGCTCCAAGGGGACCATGGAGGATCTTGGTGTTCGCCCGGCAAGCCTTGCCGCGGGGTGCTGCAACTGCCCGTGCACAAGTTCGGGGTTCTAGGGTACCCCTATTCTAGTACACACTTGTGCTTTAAAGTAGCACCAAGATCTTCATGATAGAGAGTCTCCTATGTTGTCACTTTGATATACCAGTGGGAATTTTTCATTATAGAACTTGGCTTGTATATTCAACGATGGGCTTCCTCAAATTGCCCTAGGTCTTCATGAGAAAGCAAGTTCGATGCACACCCACTTAGTTTTCTTTTGAGCTTTCATAAAGTTATAGCTCTAG
Source organism: Triticum aestivum (assembly GCF_018294505.1). Classification (NCBI taxonomy): domain Eukaryota; kingdom Viridiplantae; phylum Streptophyta; class Magnoliopsida; order Poales; family Poaceae; genus Triticum; species Triticum aestivum. The sequence goes on along the minus strand of NC_057797.1, from coordinate 268,990,951 downwards.
TGCATCTATTGCATGGCAATCCCTACTCACTCACGTTGATATCTATTGATAGGCATCTCCATAGCCCGTTGATTCGCCAAGTTGATTTGAGACTATCTCCTTCTTTTTGTCTTCTCCACAACCACCATATTCTATTCCACCTATAGTGCTATGTCCATGGCTCACGCTCATGTATTTGCGTGAAAGTTGAAAAGCCTTGAGAACATCAAAAGTATGAAACAATTGCTTGGATTGTCATCGGGGTTGTGCATGATTTGAATATTTTGTGTGATGAAGATGGAGCATAGCTAGACTATATGATTTTGTAGGGATAAGCTTTCTTTGGACATGTTATTTTGAGAAGACATAATTGTCTTGTTAGTATGTTTGAAGTATTATTGTTTTTATGTCAATATTAAACTTTTGTTTTGAATCTTATGGATCTGAACATTCACGCCACAATAAAGAAAAATTACATGGATAAATATGTTAGGTAGTATTCCACATCAAAAATTCTGTTTTTATCATTTACCTACTCGAGGACAAGCAGGAATTAAGCTTTGGGATGCTTGATACGTCTCCAATGTATCTATATATTTTGATTGTTCCATGCTATTATATTATCTATTTTGGATGTTTTATATGCATTCATATGCTATTTATATTATTTTTAAGACTAACCTATTAACCTAGAGCCCAGTGCCAGTTGCTGTTTTTTCCTTGTTTTTGAGCTTCGTAGAAAAGGAATACCAATTGGATCCAAATGGAATAAAACCTTCGCGATGATTTTTCTTGGACCAGAAGACACCCAGGAGACTTGGATATCAAGTTGGAAGAGCCATGAGGTGGACACAAGGGGGAGGGCACGCCCAGGGGGTAGGGCGCACCCCCTACCTTGTGAGCCCGTCATGACACTACTGGCCTAATTCTACCTCCTATATATTCACATATATTCCCAAACCATGAGTGGCATGCACGAAAACACTTTTCCACAGTTGCAACCTTCTGTTCCCGTGAGATCCCATGTTGGGGCCTTTTCCGGCATCCTGTCGGAGGGGCATTCGATCACAGAGGGCTTTGATGTCTACTACACAACCTTCTTCTTGTAGACGTCGTTGGGCCTCCAAGTGCAGTGGTTTGTAGGATAGTAGCAAATTTCCCTCAAGTGGATGACCTAAGGTTTATCAATCCGTAGGAGGCGTAGGATGAAGATGGCCTCTCTCAAGCAACCGTGCAACCAAATAACAAACAGTCTCTTGTGTCCCCAACACACCCAATACAATGGTAAATTGTATAGGTTCACTAGTTTGGCAAAGAGATGGTGATACAAGTGGTATATGGATGCTGGATAAAGGTTTTTGTAATCTGAAAATATAAAAACAGCAAGGTAACTAATGATAAAAGTGAGCACAAACGGTATTGCAATGCGTTGAAACAAGGCCTAGGGTTCATACTTTCACTAGTGCAAGTTCTCTCAACAATAATAACATAATTGGATCATATAACTATCCCTCAACATGGAAAAAAGAGTCACTCCAAAGTCACTAATAGAGGAGAACAAACGAAGAGATTATGGTAGGGTACGAAACCACCTCAAAGTTATCCTTTCTGATCGATCTATTCAAGAGTTCGTAGTATAATAACAAGAAGCTATTCTTTCCATTCAATCTATCATAGAGTTCGTACTAGAATAACACCTTAAGAAATAAATCAAGCAAAACCCTAATGTCACCTAGATACTCCAATGTCACCTCAAGTATCCATTGGTATGAATATACGATATGCATCACACAATCTCAGATTCATCTATTAAAACCAACACAAAGTATTTCAAAGAGTGCCCCAAAGTTTCTACCGGAGAGTCAAGATGAAAACGTGTGCAAACCCATATGCATAAGTTCACGTGGTCACGGAACTCACAAGTTGATCACCAAAACATACATCAAATGGATCACATGATATCCCGTTGTCACCACAGATAAGCATGTGCAAGACATACATCAAGTGTTCTCAAATCCTTAAATACTCAATACGATAAGATAACTTCAAAGGGAAAAGTCAATCCATTACAAGAGAGTAGAGGGGGAGAAACATCATAAGATCCAACTATAATAGCAAAGCTCGCGATACATCAAGATCGTACCACCTCAAGAACACGAGAGAGAGAGAGAGAGAGATCAAACACATAGCTACTGGTACATGCCCTCAGCCCTGAGGGAGAACTACTCCCTCCTCGTCATGGAGAGCACCGGGATGACGAAGATGGCCACCGGAGAGGGATTCCCCCTCAAGCAGAGTGTCGGAATGGGTCTAGATTGGTTTTTCGTGGCTACGGAGGCTTCTGGCGGCGAAACTCCCGATCTATTGTGCTCCTCGAAGTTTTTAGGGTATATGGGTATATATAGGAGGAAGAAGTACGTCGGTGGATCTCCGGGTTGTCCACGAGGCAGGGGGCACGCCCAGGGGGGTGGGCGCGCCCCCACCCTCGTCGGCAGCCCGGGACTCTCCTGGTCCATCTCCGATACTCCGTGGGCTTCTTCTAGTCCAAAAATAAGTTCCGTGAAGTTTCAAGTCAATTGGACTCCGTTTGATTTTCCTTTTTTGCGATACTCTAAAACAAGGAAAAAACAGAAACTGGCACTGGGCTCTAGGTTAATAGGTTAGTCTCAAAAATCATATAAAATAGCATATAAATGCATATAAAACATCCAAGGTTGATAATATAATAGCATGGAACAATCAAAAATTATAGATACGTTGGATACGTATCAGCATCCCCAAGCTTAATTCCTGCTCGTCCTCGAGTAGGTAAATGATAAAAACAGAATTTTTGATGTGGAATGCTACCTAACATATTTATCCATGTAATTCTTTATTATGGAAAGAATATTCATATCCATAAGATTCAAGAAAAAAGTTTAATATTGACATAAAAACAATAGTACTTCAAGCATACTAACAAAGCAATCCAACTTGCTTGCTCACGAAGACCTAGGGCATTTTGAGGAATCCCATCATTGGAATATACAAGCCAAGTTCTATAATGAAAGGTTCCCACTAGTATATGAAAGTGACAACATAGGAAACTCTCTGTCATGAAGATCATGGTGCTACTTTGAAGCACAAGTGTGGTAAAAGGATAGTAGCATTGCCCCTTCTCTCTTTTTCTCTCATTTTTTTGTTTGGGCCTTTTCCCTTTCTTGTAGCCTTTTTTTATTTGGGCCTTTTCTCTTTTTATGGCCTTTTTTATTTTTCTTTTTTATTTTGTCCAGAGTCTCATCCCGACTTGTGGGCGAATCATAGTCTCCATCATCCTTTCTTCACTGGGACAATGCTCTAATAATGATGATCATCACACTTTTATTTACTTACAACTCAAGAATTACAAATCGATACTTAGAACAAGATATGACTCTATATGAAAGCCTCCGGTGGTGTACCGAGATGTGCAATGATGCATGAGTGACATGTATGAAAGAATTATGAACGGTGGCTTTGCCACAAATACAATGTCAGCTACATGATCATGCAAAGCAATATGACAATGATGGAGCGTGTCATAATAAACGGAACAGTGAAAAGTTGCATGGCAATATATCTCGGAATGGCTATGGAAATGCCATGATAGGTAGGTATGGTGGCTGTTTTGAGGAAGGTATATTGTGGGTTTATGGTACCGGGGAAAGTTGCCCGGTACTAGAGAGGCTAGCAATGGTGGAAGGGTGAGAGTGTGTATAATCCATGGACTCAACATTAGTCATAAAGAACTCACATACTTATTGCAAAAATCTATTAGTTATCGAAACAAAGTACTACGCGCATGCTCCTAGGGGGATAGATTGGTAGGAAAAGACCATCGCTCGTCCCCGACCGCCACTCATATGGAAGACAATCAATAAATAAATCATGCTCCGACTTCATCACATAACGGTTCACCATACGTGCATGCTACGGGAATCACAAACTTTAACACAAGTATCTCTCAAATTCACAACTACTCAACTAGCATGTCTCTAATATCACCATCTTTATATCTCAAAACAATCATCAAGTATCAAACTTCTCATAATATTCAATGCACTTTATATGAAAGTTTTTTATTATATTCCTCTTGGACGCCCATCATATTAGGACTAAATTCATAACCAAATAAACTACCATGCTGTTTAGAGACTCTCAAAATGATATAGGTGAAGCATGAGAATTCATCTATTTATATAAAATAAAACCACAAGCGTGCTCTCAAAAATATAAGTGAAGCACTAGAGCAAATAACAAACTACTCCAAAAGATATAAGTGAAGATCAATGAGTAGTAGAATAATTACGCAACTATATGAAGACTCTCTAACATTTAAGAATTTGAGATCTCGGTATTTTATTCAAACAGAAAGCAAAACTAAATAAAATAAAATGACGCTCCAAGCAAAACACATATCATGTGGTGAATAAAAATATAGCTCCAAGTAAAGTTACCGATGAACGAAGACGAAAGAGGGGATGCCTTCCGGGGCATCCCCAAACTTAGGCTTTTTGTTGTCCTTGAATATTACCTTGGGGTGCCTTGGTAATCCCCAAGCTTAGGCTCTTGCCACTCCTTGTTCCATAGTCCATATAATCTTTACCCAAAACTTGAAAACTTCACAACACAAAACTTAACAGAAAACTCGTAAGCTCCGTTAGCGAAAGAAAACAAAACACCACTTCAAGGTACTGTAATGAACTCATTCTTTATTTATATTGGTGTTAAACCTACTGTATTCCAACTTCTCTATGGTTTATAAACTCTTTTACTAGCCATAGATTCATTAAAATAAGCAAACAACACAAGAAAAACAGAATCTGTGAAAAACAGAACAGTCTGTAGTAATCTCTAACTAACGCAAACTTATGGAACCCCAAAAATTCAAAAATAAATTTATGGACGTGAGTAATTTATCTATTAATCATCTTCAAAAAGAATTAACTAAATATCACTCTCCAGTAAAAGATGGCAGCAATTCTCGTGAGCGCTAAAGTTTCTGTTTTTTACAGCAAGATCGCAAAGACTTTCCCCAAGTCTTCCCAAAGATTCTACTTGGCACAAACACTAATTAAAAGCATAAAACCACATATAAAGAGAGGCTATATGAATTATTTATTACTAAACAGGAATAAAAAGCAAGGAACAAAAATAAAATTGGGTTGCCTCCCAACAAGCGCTATCGTTTAACGCCCCTAGCTAGGCATGATGATTTCAATGATGCTCACATAAAAGATAAGAATTGTAACATAAAGAGAGCATCATGAAGAATATGACTAGCACATTTAAGTCTAACCCACTTCCTATGCATATGTATTTTGTGAGAAAACAATTTATGGGAGCAATAATCAACTAGCATAGGGAGGCAAAACAAGCATAACTTTAAAACTTTAAGCACATAGCGAGGAAACTTGGTATTATTGCAATTCCAACAAGCATATGTTCCTCCATCATAATAATTTTAAGTAGCATCATTAATGAATTCAACAATATAACCAGAACCTAAAGCATTCTTTTCATGATCTACAAGCATAGAAATCTAATTACTCTCCACATAAGCAAAATTCTTCTCATTCGGAATAGTGGGAGTATGATTAGAGACTCGAATACTATAAATTGTTTCCACGTTAAAAGAGTAATGTTCAGAAAAAGGGTAATCATAATCATGACAAGTTTTATAAATATAATCATCACTACTATTTATAGCATAAGTTTCATCGCAATAATCATCATAAATAGGAGGCATGCTATCATCATAATAACTTTGCTCATCAAAACTTGGGAGGCTAAAAATATCATCTTCATTAAACATAGCATCCCCAAGCATGGGACAAACATTAATTGCAGCAAATATATTCTGAAACATGTCATTCTCATCAAACATAGCATCCCCATGCTTGGTCCTTTTCATATCATAAGCATAATCACTCTCATCATTAATAGTATGGATATCACCAATAGTATAGCAATTATCATATTCTTCCAAGCAAGTGCCAAAAAGATTTTCAAGATCATAAGAAGTATCATTATATTCCCAATCATAATCATCACAACAAGCAATAGGCATAACGAGATCATCATCAAGTGCATCATCTTCCACAATTATATTTTCATGAGGCACAACAGTTATAGGAGCAGCATTATTTGGGAGAGATATATTTTTACCTCTCTTCCTTTTTCATTTCTTCTTCTTCACCACATCATGTGTGGGTTCAATCCTCTTTTTGGAGCTCCTTATTAATGAGATTGGTTGAATAGAAGGATCCTCCTCGTTACCTGATTCATCATACGAAATAATAGGAGGATATTGGGAAGTCTCTTCCCTTTCGTTAGTATTCTCTTCATCTTCTAATGGTTTTATTTTCTTTGTATAATTGGCAATATAAGGATTTTCAATGCAATTCACCGCACAATACATATAAATTTCTTCTAGATCAATATCGAGGAATTTCTCGAGGTTATATTCTGGAATAATCTTAGTTTGACGTTTCATTTATTCATAAAACAAAAGCAAACTAACTTCATTATAATGTGCAAGGGAAATCAAGTCATCACAATTTTTGGACACGATTCTATCATGAAACAATTTGCATTTGATATTTGAATGACCATGTTCATTGCAAAGTTCACAAGTATGGCTAAGAAATTTTAAATTTTCAGCACTAACATTTAGCCTTTATTGCAGCCATTTAGTTTCTAAATGCCTATGCCTCTTGCAATATCTATCTTCCCTATTTGGTGTGTACATGCAAATCCAATGCACTCCACAAAAATTGACATGTTTATAGAAGACATTTTCATCATAACTAGTGCAATCGTCATTAGTACTATGGATATTCAAGGAGTTCATACTAATAACATTGCAATCATGCTTGTCATTCAAAGATTTAGTGCCAAACATTTTAATGCATTCTTCTTCTAACACTTTGGCACAATTTTCCTTTCCATCATACTCACGGAAGATATTAAAAAGATGAAGCTTATGAGGCAAACTCAATTCCATATGTTTTTGTAGTTTTCTTTTATAAACTAAACTAGTGCTAAAACAAGAAACAAAAATATTCGATTGCAAGATCTAAAGATATACCTTCAAGCACTAACCACCCTAGCAACGGCGCCAGAAAAGAGCTTGGTGTCTACTACACAACCTTCTTCTTGTAGACGTTGTTGGGGCTACAAGTGCAGAGGTTTGTAGGACAGTTGCAAATTTCCCTCAAGTGGATGACCTAAGGTTTATAAATCCCTAGGAGGCGTAGGATGAAGATGGTCTCTCTCAAGCAACCCTGCAACCAAATAACAAACAGTCTCTTGTGTCCCCAACACACCCAATACAATGGTAAATTGTATAGGTGCACTAGTTCAGCGAAGAGATGGTGATACAAGTGGTATATGGATGGTAGACAAAGGTTTTTGCAATCTTAAAAATATAAAAACAGCAAGGTAACTAATGATAAAAGTGAGCACAAATGGTATTGCAATGCGTTGAAACAATGCCTAGGGTTCATACTTTCACTAGTGCAAGTTCTCTCAACAATAATAACATAATTGGATCATATAACTATCCCTCAACATGCAACAAAGAGTTACTCCAAAGTCACTAATGGAGGAGACCAAACGAAGAGATTATGGTAGGGTACGAAACCACTTCAAAGTTATCCTTTCTGATCGATCTATTCAAGAGTCCGTAGTAAAATAACATGAAGCTATTCTTTCCGTTCAATCTATCATAGAGTTCATACTAGAATAACACCTTAAGACACAAATCAACCAAAACCCTAATGTCTCCTAGATTCTCCAATGTCACCTGAAGTATCCACGGGTATGATTATACGATATGCATCACACAATCTCAGATTCATCTATTCAAACCAACACAAAGTACTTCGAAGATTGCCCCAAAGTTTCTACCGGAGAGTCAAGACGAAAACGTGTGCCAACCCCTATGCATAAGTTCACGTGCTCACGGAACTCGCAAGTTGATCACCAAAACATACATTAAGTGGATCACATGATATCCCATTGAAACAGATAAGCACGTGCAAGACATACATCAAGTGTTCTCAAATCCTTAAAGACTCAATCAAATAAGATAACTTCAAAGGGAAAACTCAATCCATTACAAGAGAGTAGAGGGGGAGAAACATCATAAGATCCAACTATAATAGCAAAGCTCGCGATACATTAAGATCGTACCACCTCAAGAACACGAGAGAGAGAGAGATCAAACACATAGCTACTGGTACATACTCTCAGCCCCGAGGGAGAACTACTCCCTCATCATCATGGAGAGCACTGGGATGATGAAGATGGCCACTGGAGAGGGATTCCCCCTCCGGCAGGGTGCCGAAACGGGTCTAGATTGGTTTTCGGTGGCTATGGAGGCTTCTAACGGCGGAACTCCTGATCTATTGTGCTCCTCGAAGTTTTTAGGGTATATGGGTGTATATAGGAGGAAGAAGTACGTCGGTGGATCTCCGGGCTGTCCATGAAGCAAGGGGCGTGCCTAGGGGGGTGGGCACGCCCCCACCCTCGTGGGCAGCCCGAGACTCTCCTGGTCCATCTTTGATACTCTGTGGGTTTCTTCTGGTCCAAAAATAAGTTCCGTGAAGTTTCAGGTCAATTGGACTCCATTTGATTGTCCTTTTCTGCGATACTCTAAAACAAGGAAAAAACAGAAACTGGCAGTGGGCTCAAGGTTAATAGGTTAGTCCCAAAAATCATGTAAAATAGCATATAAATTCATATAAAACATCCAAGGTTGATAATATAATAGCATGGAATAATAAAAAATTATAGATACATTGGAGACGTATCAGGCTTCGACATCAACTCTATCCCCCTTCCGATGAAGTGTGAGTAGTTTACCTCAGACCTAACTCTAGTAGCTAGATGGCTTATTCTCTCACTTTGATTCTCAATACCATGTTCTCCTCGATGTTCTTGGAGCACTATCCGATGTAATCTTGTTTTGCGGTGTGTTTGTCACGATCCGATGAATTGTGGATTTATGATCAGTTTATCTATGAATATTATTTGAATCTTCTCTGAATTCTTTTATGCATGATTTGATATCTTTGTAATGGGATAAGTGGTTAGCTTTGGGTTCAATCTTGCGGTGTCCTTTCCCTGTGACAGTAGGGGCAGCAAGGCACGTATTGTATTGTTTCCATCAAGGATAAGAAGATGGGGTTTGCATCATATTGCTTGAGTTTATTCCTTTACATCATGTCATCTTTCTTAAAGCCTTACTCTATTCTTCATGAACTTAATACTCTAGATGTAGGTAGGACTCGGTCGATGTGTACAGTAATAGTATTAGATGCAGGCAATAGTCGGCTACTTGACACAGACGTGAAGCCTATATTTCATAATCATTGCCTTATATATCACCATAACTTTGCGCTTTTTTATCAATTGCTCAACAGTAGTTTGTTTACCCACCGTATTATTTTCTATCTCGAGAGAAGCCTCTAGTGAAACCTATGGCTCCCAGGTCTATTTTCCATCATATAAGTTTCTGATCTACTACTTTGCAATCTTTTACTCTCCAATCTATAAACCAAAAAATGCAAAAATATTTACTTTACCTTTTGTTTAGTTTCATTTATCTCTATTAGATCTCACTTTTGCAAGTAACCTTGAAGGGATTCACAACCCCTTTATCGTGTTGGGTACAAGTTGTTTGATTATTTGTGCAGGTATTGGTGACTTGTGCGTTATCTCCTACTGGATTGATACATTGGTTCTCTAACTGAGGGAAATACTTATATCTACTTTGTTGCATCACCCTTTCCTCTTCAAGGGAAAAACCAACGCAAGCTAAAGAAGTAGCAGCACATCACCTCACATTAACAGATCCAAGGGTAAAATACATGGTGGTATTCATGCTACTCGCTTGGCTAGCCACTTTAACATTAAGATATGCCAGCATGATTATCCTTTAGCCAAATTTTATTTAGATTGTCAGGCTATGGCACGCCACTAGTTTATTGATAGCGAGAACACCACTATGGATGTTCTTATAAACTGGTCTTTAGTGAGATTACCCATGATGTTATTCCATTTCCTGCACCTGCTTTGTTTGATCCTATTGCCAGGGGCACAGGAATATGCCCGAGGACATTGTTGCCTACCGGAAGAACCTGGTTGCGGCACAGGAGGAGCCTTAGGAGTGGGACACTCAAGTGCCCGCTCCCCAGCACTTCAACGTGGGACCTGGTGTCTTCTTCTTGTGTGTTTGAAAAACTTTGAGGAAATCCAAAAATATTTCTTGCTTCTTTTTGGGTTTTTTTCTAGTTTAATTAGTTGTAGTATTAAAAGAAAACCTAAAAACATTTCCTTGTTTTTCTTTTGCTTGTTGGGAGATTTCCCGTGTAAATAGTTTTTCCTTTTTATTTGCGTGTTCAAGAAAAACCAAAAACTCCAAAAATATGTCATTATGTTTCTCTTAATTTCTTTTCCCTTTTACTGAGTCATACCAAGGAGAAGACCATGATGAAATGTTGAGTGGCTCTCATATGCATTATTGTTGATGTAACAAAGAGCCCACATTACTTTGTCTTCTCCTCTTGAATGAATTGTTTGATGATTCCAGCTTAGTCCACAACACTCTTGCACTATTATTATTTTCAAATTGTTCGGTCGTGCAAGTGAAAGGAAATAATGACGATATTTGATGAACTGGATGTGGTAGAGAGAAACGGGTATGAACTCAAGTTGTTATTTTTTTGTAAATATGTTTAACCTAGTATCCTCACTTCAGCCTATTATGATCAAACATGTTTGTAGTGACAATTAGAGATTATAGTTTCTCATGCCATGCTTAAGTAGCTAGGAGTGGATAATGATTTATCTTGGATTTCAACATTGCGTTAAAATGATTGTTATGTACTATGATGATATGGTATCCTCCTCTATATGTTCGAGTGGCTTGACTTGGCACATGTTCATGCGTGTAGTTGAAACAAAACCAACATAGCCTCTATGATATTTATGTTCATGGCTTTCATATCCGACTCATGCAAGTATCCAATGTTACTTATGCATAATGCATGTTCATGACCGTTCTTGATCTCTAGATGGCCGCTTCTCAACCTAATTGCTAGCCTTCGCCTATACTAAGCGGAATTACTCCATGTGCATCAAAATCCTGAAACCCAAGTTATTCCATATGATTCCACCATACCTACCTATATGCGGTCCCTGCCGTCCTAAGTAAATTTGCATGTGCCACCTCTAAAAATGTCTAATAAATATCCTTTTTGTGTGCCTGGATTGTTCATAGAGTGACAGAAGGTAGTCAGTATCTTCCATGCTAAGAGGGTTATTCTGATGATGAGTGTTTATTCACTCGTCCTTGCACGAGATGGGCGGTAATAAGGATTCCCAGTCCTGAATTCAAATTGCAAATCATTAAACAAAACTCCCCTAGGACTCTTGTCGGTATGGACGGTACCTATTGTTTCGGACCAGCCATAGAATGTGTTTGTTGGTGGAAGGGGAGTAAAAGTTTACTTTTATCGCTTGGTAGCTTGGGAACCACCACTAATGTGTTTAGCATGGAAGATACCGATAACTAATGGTTGTGAAGTGAACAAGAAGGGTGCATTTCTTGAAATTTCATTTACCTCTATTTTAAAACTTGAGCTCTGGCACCGCTGCAATCACTGCTTCCCTCTGCGAAGGGACTATCTATTTCCTTATACGTTGTGTCATCACCTTCTCAAATAAGCGCCAGAACCTGAGAGCACTATTGGCATCCTCATGTATTCTGTGTAGATAATGTTGGGTGCATCATGACAGGATCTTTTCTACCATGAATTACAATGCTTAGTCGATGGTTGGACTTTGGAGGTGCTTTGCATTTATGTTTTGCTGTCTCACAAAGGGCTAGCGAGATACCACTGTTGTCACATTATATCATGGTTATTTTGATAAAGTGTTGTCATTTGAGATATCTTATTACTGCTCGCTAGTTGATTATGTCATTGATATGAGTTAATATAATTTGTAGAAGTTATTTTTGACATGGTTAGTCATGATCTTGGCTGAAAACCTAGGTGCTACTTAAGCTTATTTATGTAAACAAGAGCAAAAGAGTTCGTAAAACTTTTTCTTTTTCACTTTCAGTTTATCAACTGAATTGCTTGAGGACAAGCAAATGATTATGCTTGGGGGAGTTGATACATCTCCCTCGTATCTACTTTTGCTAGGGGTTTTCCTCCTATGTTGGACTCTACTTTGCATTATTTCAATGAAACTAACCCGGACTGACGATGTTTTCAGCAGAACTACCAAGGTGTTGTTTTTGTGCAGAAATAAAAGTTCTTGGATTGGACCGAAACTTTGCGAGGAATTGTTATACAAAAAAGATAATTTCTGGAGCCAATAACCACCGGAGGGGGCACCTGGATGGGCACAACCCACTAGGGCGCCCCCCTCCAGGCGCGCCCAGGTGGGTTGTCCCCACCTGGTGGCCCCGCATGCCTCAACCCTGATACTACAAAATCACATTTTCGGAGAAAAAATCGAAGAGGAAGAATTATCGTGTTTGATGAGATGGAGCCACCACCACCTCATATTCTTCATCAAGAGGCCAGATCTGGAGTCCGTTTTGGGGCTCTTGAGAGGGGGGTTGTTCAATCTCCGACATCATTAACCCTTCACCATCGCCAATTCCATGATGCCACCCCCGGGAGTGAGTAATTCCTTCGTAGGCTCGCTCGTCGATGAGGAGTTGGATGAGATTCATCACGTAATCAAGTTAGTTTTGCTAGGGCTTGATCCCTAGTATCCATTATGTTCTGAGATTGATGTTGCTATGACTTTGCCCTACTTAATGCTTGTCACTTTGGGCCTGGGTGCCATGATTTCAGATCTGAACAGTTTATGTTATCACCATTATATCTATGTTCTAGATCCGATCTTGTAAGTTATAGTCACCTACTACGTGTTATGATCTGGCAACCCCAGAGTGACAAAAGTCGGGACACTTCCGGGTGATGACCGCAGTTTGAGGAATTCATGTATTCACTATGTGTTAATGCTTTGTTCCGGTTCTCTATTAAAAGGAGGCCTTAATATCCCTTAGTTTCCAATAGGACCCTGCTTCCCCGGGAGGGTAGGACAAAAGATGTCATGCAAGTTGTTTCCATAAGCACGTATGACTATTTACGGAATATATGCATACATTATATTTATGTACTGGAGCTAGTGCTATGTCACCGTAGGTTATGACTGTTATATGATGAATATCATCCAATGAATTCACCGCTCCAATGCCTACGAATTTCTCTTATATTGTTTCTGCTAAGTTACAACTTCTACTGGTACTATTACACTTGCAACAAAATCATTGCTGTCACTGTTACTATTGCTATTGCTACTACTGTCAAAACTATCATACTACTTTTCTAGTGATCACTTTGCTGCAGATAATTAATCTCGAGGTGTGGTTAAATTGACAACTCAGCTGCTAATACTTGCAAATGTTATTTGGCTCCCCTTGTGTAGAATCAATAAATTTGGGTTGAATACTCTACCCTCGAAAACTGTTGCGGTCCCCTATACTTGTGGGTTATCAAAGATCATATGTTCAGATCCTTAATGATATTCAAATAGCACTCTAATCTTAAACACAAGCATGCTTTGTGAGTATTTATGTTTGTTCCCGAGGACATGGGAGAAGTCTTGTTATAAGTAATCATGTGAATTTGGTATTTGTTTGATATTTTGATGAGATGTATGTTGTCTTTCCTCTAGTGGTGTTATGTGAACATCAATTACATGACACTTCACCATGATTTGGGCCTAGGGGAAGGCATTGGGAAGTAATAAGTAGATGATGGGTTTCTAGAGTGACAGAAGCTTAAACCCTAGTTTATGTGTTGCTTCATAAGGGGCTGATTTGGATCCACATGTTTCATCCTATGGTTAGATTTATCTTAATTCTTCTTTCATAGTTGCGGATGCTTGAGAGACGGGTTAATCATAAGTCGGAGGCTTGTCCAAGTAAGCATAGCACCCAAGCCCAGGTCCACCCACATATCAAATTATCTAAGTAACAAACGTGAAACATATGAGCATGATGAAAACTAACTTGACAGTAATTCCCGTGTGTCCTCGGGAGCACTTTGTTTTATATAAGAGTTTGTCCGGGCTTATCCTTTGCACAAAAAAGGATTGGGCCACCTTGCTGCACCTTTGCTACACTTGTTACTTGTTACTCGTTACGAATTATATTATCACAAAACTCTCTGTTACTGTCGTGGATTTGTCACGACAGATGTCCTCGTTGAAAGGACTTAGTCATGGGGCCAACGCATCTAACTTGGTAGCTTGAGAGGGGTTTAGCGAGATGAGAGACACGAGGTTTTACCCAGGTTCGGCACATCACGGTGGAGGTAAAAGCCTACATCATGCTTCATTGATATTGATGATGATGATCACGATTACCAGCGTGATCTATCTCAAGAGCTATTGACTTGTCTGTCTAAACCTGTGAAACTTGTCCCTCTTGCGGTGCCCTGTCCCTCCTATATAAGTCGGAGGGGCGGGTTACATGTGGAGTCCTACTAGGGTTAGGACTAATCTATCTTCTATTACAAGCCGGATACAAGTCTGGGTCTTGCTTCCTTGTAAGGAAAATATTCCTTATGCCTTCCTTCTCAAGCCGACCCACCGGACAACATACATGAGCTGATCTTCTCATGAGCCGCCTTATGGGCCTTTGGCTTTGTCATTCGTCTAGCCCGCCAGCTGGGTCCCTTGTGAGTGTCCATACTCGGCAGGGTCAACAATGAGTCGCCAAGCTCTGAGCGGGTCACTGATGAGTCGCCAAGTCCCGGCCGAGTCATATATCCGGCCGGGTCATACCACGGGGTATATCCCCGACATTAGCCCCCACATTAATTTGGATTTATCCATGTAAAACTGATCCTGCAAAATAAACACAAGAACAAATTTGACAGGTTGTGCTCCAAATTAAAAGTTTTTCTGAGCTGGCACCTGATCATCCTTAAGTCCTTGTCATTTCCTTCTTCTGGAATGTTCGGGTCAATAGACGACCTTCCTGATGAATTTGCTTTCGAATACTATGGCTTAATGATGCTAGAGCTTGCCAAGTTATGATGTTTGAAATTGTCGGGTTATGACTGATAATGCCAAGTCATGATTGCTGTTGACACTGGGTCATGTAATTGACTTTCCTGATTTATCCAGGCTAAGACTGAGAATATGATACCTAGTTTCCTCAAAAAAAATTGAGAATTTGAATATGTTCCTCTCTTATATGCATATCACCTATAGCCCCCAAGTCTTAAGAGGAGAACATAGTGTTAGCTGAAGACTTGCTTTAATATAAGTGCTCCAACTTTGGAGAAATCCAGGTTGTTAATCTAAGCCACCAGTCATAAACTGAATATTTTGTACCACACATGTGTAGCCCCCAAGTGCCGGGTCATTATACAGTAATGAGCAGGGACTTCGACAGGAGCAATTAGTAGCCCCCAAGAGCCGGCTCATTACAATGTGATGAGTCGGGTATTCAATAAGGTAAATTAAAAATGACCTTGCATTAGCCCCCAAGTGTCATGGTGCATGCTTGGAGCGACATGGGACTTCCATATTTGATATAATCATGATTTGAATAATGTAGCCCCCAAGTGCCGGGTTATATGCCTGCAACGACTTGGGACTATTCCTTCCATTGTAAAATAAATCATATCCACTGTCCGGATGATGTTGGTGAATGCCTTGTATATCAATATTGAACCATGCTCTCTGTTGTGAGCCGGTATTCTTGGATAAAGAAATATAGCCATTGCTCTGAAGTGGCTTTGAAAACCTCAAACGTAATATTGGTTATTGATAA
Source organism: Triticum aestivum (assembly GCF_018294505.1). Classification (NCBI taxonomy): domain Eukaryota; kingdom Viridiplantae; phylum Streptophyta; class Magnoliopsida; order Poales; family Poaceae; genus Triticum; species Triticum aestivum. The sequence continues at coordinate 268,975,080 of NC_057797.1, read as the reverse complement.
CCATAATAAAAATCAAGCCATGTTGGCTATTAGAAATTTAATAATATAATATGGTAAGAAAAATCTCAATCATAAGGTCTTGTCTGTTGACAAATAAATCTGAGTTAAATACTCAGTGGCTCTTGACCGATGGCGACTTAATGCGCATTCATTGTCATCCAGGATTTTTGTAATCTTGCGGCTTATAGCCTTTGTAAAACTCAAGAACAGATAAACCTTTTGAAACACCAAATTTAATCTTTGATGATCGGCTTGAACATAATCATTTATGTAAGCCATAGCTCAGCATGTTCTGCACAAAGTTTAAACAACATATGCCCTGGAGACTTAACGTCAAAAGCCCGGGCGAGTTATCAAACCTCACATATTTATATAACCAGGAAAACACACCTATAGAATTCTCATGTACTGCTGGCTTTACATTGCCATAACCAGTGAGGGTGACAACCCAAAGATTTATAAGCACATGATTCCAATTGTGCAATCCAAAGTATACTGGTGACTTAAAGTCCATAGCTAGGGCTGGTTATCAAACCTCTTATAGTCATATAACAAGTAAAACATACCTGTGAAATTGGTTCGTACTAGCAGCTTACATCACCATATCCAGTGAGGATGACAGCCCGAAGACTTAGAGAGCATGTCTCAAAGTGCACAATCCAATCATATTGGCGACTTAACATCCAAAGCCAGAATAGATTATCAAAACCCCAAATATGCTCAAATATGAGTCATAAGGATGAAGGCTACATGGCCTAAATCATTTTAAACCAAATGTCAATATGGTATAAAGTTATGAACCAAAACAATGTTTAGGGAAAATAACTAACCAGACAAAACAAGGCTTTCATAGGACTCCAAGCCTCAATATCAAGTGTTGTTCATGGGTCGCACAACCACTGAGTTAATCCTTTACTCAAAACTGTAAGCCAGGCCTCACATGAGCAATCGTCGTTTTAACGTTGACAAGTTCAGGGTCTTTATCAAATTAATTGTCAAGAGTACGGTGGGTCATTCCAGGATTACCTGGGCGGAGTGGCAGATATACAAGGCGGGATAACCCGAAATTTTGGTGAATACACATGGCGTCCAAGTCGATCAAAAGGGTAAATACAGCTATGTTCATTGAACAGGAAGCACCCAAGTAAACTATAATAAGCCTTCAAGGAAGGTTACCTATGTTTGAACTGCACACTGTAGCAAGTTCTCTTTGGTAACCTTTTAACTTAGGCAGAAAACCCCCAAGTCGTTTGCAACAAGCCGTATAAGCCGGATCAAAGGGTCGTCACAGCTATGCTTAGTGAGCAGGAAGCCCCCCATGTAATTTGTAACAAGGCGTGCAAGCCAGATCAAAAGGGTAGTCACAGCTATGCTCAGCAAGCAGGAAGCGCCCAAGTGACCAGTAATGTGATAAGACAATAAGGCGGGATACCCATGTTTCAACCGCACATCATGGCAGCAAGCTCTCTTTGTGAACCTTTAATTTTTTCTGAGAACTCGAACTTGCGAGACATGTATCCTCTTGAACCGGATGTTGAACCGGATACTGAGAGCTCAAAACATTATGGGAGAGAGATTTCCCTTGAAGCGGATATTGAACCGGAATATTTCATATAACCCGGAACTCCTCTATTGAGCCAGAACTTTTTGATTGCCAGGCATTTTTAAACCGGAAATTGTCTGGCGGCCTTTTGAATTTTCACCAATGTGGTTGCACCCTCCGGATCGGGTTATTTTCCCTCCAATGACCCGGGGTTCTTTAATCTAGCAAAGTTTGCTAAGTCATGTAATCGTAGCCCCCGACTCTTAAGACGACTCGAGGAGTTGTTTTGAGATTCTCCATACGTGATCGTGATATTGTCGGTGTACAAAAGTAGGGCTCCTTTTTGTACCCCTTTAGTTGTGCGCGGGCAGTCGTAGCCACGCGCCTACGGCCATGCTTGGCGGAGAAGAGGAAGCAAAGACCCAATACTACAAGAGCAACCTCCACAGCCCCGGCGAGAACCTTGCCGGAGCAACTTTCCCAACGCCAGCAGGGCTGCCACCCTTGAGCCTAGGAGTTCCGATGCCCTCAACCACATTGGAACCAAAGCTCGGGAGGTGCCTCCGTGGTGGCATGCAGATCTTTGTGAAGACCAAGAACACATAAGACTAGATGAGAATCAGAAGACAAAGATCCTTGGCAAGATCCTTAACGAGGATACCCACGAGATCCCCCAGCAAGACCCTTGCCAGGGACGCCCACGACGCTGCGTGTCAGGACCCCGACTCAATGCCACATCGATCTAGCATGTAACACCTCATATCACTTTGCGGCCTCACGCACGGTATTCCCACGGGTGTCGCCTTACCTTTGCCCGGGACCGTTTGCGCCTTTTGGCACACGTATATGACAGTGTCGCTAGCATCCATATGATAAGGAGCCCGGGCTGACATGGCTAGTCGTAAACCCAAAGTGGCACAGACTTACAGGGACAGGCATCCATGACCCAGCATCGAACGTGTCGGTCATCAGCGAGTGAATCCAGGCTGTAGCACTGGGCTAGTAGGACTCCGGTGAACCGGGCTGTAGCGGGCTAACAGGACTCCGGTATTCATCGCGTGACATTTCCCCGAAGGGACAGACACAGGAACGAAGAAGGACACATGCCGGCCAGCCTAAGTGTTCCGGAGCAGTAGCAAGCTACCATGGCTCGGTGGAAACACTAGGAGACATTTCCCGGTAAGAGAGGCTACCAAGGATAAACAAGTAGGTTGTCAGATCCCACACATACCAAGCATTTCAATAACATACACACAATATGCTCGATATGTGCAAATACAACATGGCATCACAACATGACTCTACAACTCAAGTATTTTAATCAATAGGCTCCGAGGAGCGAGATATTACAAACATGGGTCTCATGACCCAACAATCAGAGCATACAAGTCAAAGCACCAGCGGAAGCTATCATGTCTGAGTACAGACATCTAAAAATGAAAAGGGCTGAGCAGCCTGACTATCTACCAAATCCTGCCGAGGGCACAAGATCGTAGCTGAGGTAACAAGCTAAACGTCGAAGTCCACGCGAAACTACTAGTGAGACTGAAGTCTCTCTGCAAAAACATAAATAGGCAAACGTGAGTACAAATGTACCCAGCAAGACTTACATCAGAACTATCCACATATGCATCATTATCAACAAAGGGGATGGTGGGGTTTAACTGCAGCAAGCCAGCTTTGACTCGGTGGCTATCCTAAACTACGACTGCAAGCAACTCTTTTGAGGTGGTGCACACGAGTCCACATATTCACCATATCAATACACCACTATGGATCCGCTCCCGTCTCCCTACGAGAACGCCATCCATAGCACTCACGCTTATCTTGCGTATTTTAGAGTATCCACTTTCACTTGTCTATGAACTGATATAAGCAACCCAGAAGTCCTTTACTATGGACACGGCTATTCGAATAGATGATGTTAACCCTGCAGGGGTGTACTTCTTCACACACGCTCTCACCACTTACCGCCGTTTACACGACATGTACTCAGCAACCTTCAAGTGGAAGCCCAACGTGGGTGTCGGCCACGGCCTACCTAAACACTCAAGTCTCTAGTCCAAGTTTATCGCCTATTCGGGTTCCATCCATGAGGAGATCCGGCCGGAGTTTCGCTCACAGCCCCAAACGATGTGAACAGGGTTCCCGAGACACCAAACGGGCGCCCGGTACACCGTGCCACATGCCTACCGCATCACAGCCCACCCCTACGGTCAGCGCTGTGCACGGCCTCCAGCATACTACAAACACCAGAAACTACTTGCAACTCCTGGACAGAGGACAAGGGTGATCAAGAAGCCGAGAGGGTCCATTGGTTTCGGGCCCAATGCGTGGTAGTAGCTGAATCATGGATCACAAACACAGAACTCAGTTCCTAAGGACGGCTGCAATGAGACAACCCACCATGTACTCCTACATGGCCTCTCACCGCTACCTTTACCAAAACGTGTTCACACACTTATCGGCAACACAGAAGGGAACACAATCAATGCAATGCACAATATGATGCATGATCGTGACATGGCAAAATGAATGTGTTTTGGGCTAATGCAACTAGCAACAGATTAAATGAAGTTGGTTTGAATACAAGATTCAAATTCAAACTCCATATGTGATTATTCAAATGCCATTTAAATGATTTGTGCTAAACAGCAGTTATAAGTTGTTCTAACATGCATGAAAATGTTACAGATGGATTCCTTGAATTTTTCTGATAATTTTTCATATATAATTTATTTAATTTGGAGTTACGGTTAATTTTCTATGATTTATTGAAGTTTATACAATTTTCTGGAATTATTAAATCATTTAGGATTTATTTAAATTCCAGAAAGGAATTATTGTGTCAGCACTAGGTCATGCTGACCTCAGCAGAGTCAACAGGGGCGGGTCCGGGTCAAACCTGACAGTGGGTCCCGCATGTCAGTGAAATTAGTTTAGTTAGAATTTAATTAAACTGAACTGGGTTAATTAACAGGGCTGGGCCCCACCTGTCAGTGAGTCAGTGGTTAGCTAAAATTTAATTAGCATCTAAACTAAAATAGCAGGGCCCCGGGCCCACATGTAAATGACCCAGGGGAGGTCAAACCCCTGGTCAACAGGGCCTAACACGCCGGCGGTTCGTCGCCGGTGGCAACAGGCGCGACGGAGGGCTCGGGTTTGCTCCTCCGGCGTCCAAATGGACGGAGGAGAGCGGCTACGGAGAGCTGGAGCTCACCCGCGCCCGTTTCAGCAAGCAGCAGCAGCTAGGGCGGCCGGAGACGATGGCCTCGAGCTCAGCAGCGGCGGCCGGAGCTCGGGCGTGCTCGGTTTCGGCGTTACACGGCACGGCGGGCGCGGCCGATGGGCTCTACGGGATGCTGGGGTCACCAGGAACACCCGGAGGCAACGAGCGCAGGCGGAGGAGCTCGGGAGCACGGAGCTCACTGGCCATGGCGGACGGCGGCTTTGGGTGCTCGTGGGGCGGCGGCTACAGGGTGCGCGCGAGAGAGAGAGGTGAGGGGAAACGACGGCAAGCTCACAGGGGGGCAGCAGGGTGGCTCAGTGGGCTCGGGGACGCTTCTGCGACGGAGAATTGACGGCCGGCGATCTCCGGTGGCCGACGAGGGGAACGGCGATGGTGGCGGCGTTGCAGCGCGTCCGGGGCCTCGTGGCTCGGTGGAGAGGAAGAGGGGGTCGAGGCGGAGCCTCTGGGCTAGTCGGGGGAGCGAGGGAGGCCCGGTGGCCGTGGTTATGGCGAGCGGCGGCGACGGCGACTCGCGGTCATGGGGGGGGGAGAAGCAGAGGAGCGAGGGGGAGGGAGGTCCAGAGAGCGAGGGAGAAGTGAGAGGGGGTCGGGGCTGCGTGGCGTCGCGGGAGGGACCAGGGAAGGAGGAGGCAGCCAGGCAGGGAGGAGGTGGCCTCCTCGGCCGCGCGCGTGCGAGCACGCAGCTGCTCCCACTGGCAAGAGGAAGACGACAGGGGGGGAGTAGCGGTGGCGGGCTGGGCCGGCTGGGCCGGTTGGTGGCGCCAGGTAGGCTGCGGGTAAGTGGCCCAGGTAGGTTTTCTGCTCTGTTTTATTTTTTTCTTCTGTTTTGTTTTATTTAATTTATTTTGCCACTGTTTTGAATTTAAAATAATTCAAACAATGCCAAAAACCCCTCTGAATATTTTATATTGCTAGATGGACTTTTCCAAAAGCTTATAAAATATTTCAGGGGTATTTGAAATTATATTCTAATTATATGAATATAATTCAAATTCAAATAGCTAATGAATTAAATCCAAAGTCCCAAAAATAAATCCTTAAAAATGTTCAATATTTTGGTTGGGACCAGAACCCTTACCAAAAATTATCAAACATTTAAGAAGAGCATTTTGGAGCAATGAATGAGATTTCTAGGGTTTTTGCCCCTCTTTTATTTAAGTTTTTGAGGCTTCCAAAATTCCTCAGTTCAAGTTTCGAAAATATAGACATGATGCACACATGAAGCTAGCCTAGAGCACTACCAGAAGCTAGGGATGTGACAACTCACCCCCACTAAACAAGAATCTCGTCTCGAGATTCAAGCGTAGGGTAAGGTGAAGGGTAAACGCAACTAGTATAATCTTCACGATCCAGGGTGCACTTCAGTTGAACGTTGATTCATTCACCATCTTTGACTCGAGGTCTTGCTCTGAGAAATCCTGTCACATGACATGGAGGGAAGAAGGAGACTCTAGAAGGGTCGATCTTCTCGAAGATCGAACAACTCACGGAATGAGACATAGGACCATCTCTCGGGTTGAGACACGAGATTCACATCAAGAGGGGTGGAAAGAAACGGATGACGAAGGTTCACTAGGTAGACAACAATTCCACACTTAAGAAGGTGGTAAACGATTGTCAACGTAGCGAGGAGTTGAGTTGCCATGATACCATAACGATACACCTTAGGGAAGGTGACTCGAAGATATATCCCCTTAAGTGGCAAAAAGAATTACTTTTGATACCGAGATCATTGAAACTCTTTATACCAGCCTAAGGCAATTCTTGAGTGATCGTTTGGAGGGGGTCGGTAGAATGGCATACTCGGACTTGGATGATGTGGATTACCTTGTTGAAGACAACGTAATGGATGAATTTGCTTATCACCAGAAATGGAAGAGACCCATGGTAGAATGGCACATTGGCGGTGCAAGCTGGGAACAAAATGCAAATGCTGGGAATGATTCTGGTAACTGGGGAAGAACCCAACAATAGAGGGTGAATCCACTGTTTGAGAAGTTATAGTATAACCGAGGAAGGTGAGAGCAAACCCAGTTAGTGCCGATGATAACACCTAGCGCTTGTGCGTGCTCTCAAGAACTTGAGCATTTCCATAATCATCAAGATTTTACCAACATCCGTGTCAAGGATGCTGACAACACAACATACTACCATGATGAATAGCGATGGACGATGCAGATGCAAAGGAGGATAACACTTTCTCAGATTTCACCTTAGCGAGCCAAGGAACAAAATCTGGACGATCGACCGAGAGACATTTAGCACTCCGCTTCTAATGTTCTCCTTGATGTGCTAGCGTAATCCACCCATAGATATGGTTTATATCTAGAACATCAAGTAAAAGGTCGGACTTCGGGAACACAAAAATCCATAGGGGCAACTAGGGAGTAAAACCCTACGAAATCCTTATGGGGAGGTGGCCAACTTCTTCAATCAAGATACTGCAATAATAGGTCTTCCGGTGGGGTGTGTTGACCACGACATCCACTTTACCGGTTTCCGAGGGACCGATATTATAGTTCTTGGGAAATGTTCCAACCCATCATATCTGCCTGAGATTCAGATCTGGTTGGTGTCAGGATATTCCAGACTCATCGAGTCAAGGAAGAAAAACAAAAGTTTGCAACACAAATCGACGAGATGACGTTGCGAGATTCTCGGGGAATGAACTACGATAGTAAGCTCCAAGACATGAGCTGGTTCTGCTACAAACATGTGAGCACGTTGTCCCAGACAAGCATGGCCATGTAGTAGTCTTATAATTAAACACTACCGAGTTCAGGTGGGGAACCATCATCGGGGATATCAGAGTCCTGTGCATTACCATGGATTAACACTTAACTCCTTTTCCTGAACAAATCAGTCAGTGGCTTGGTGTGCTAGGGACACATATAGAATGAAGGTTGCAAGCCTCCAGACTACAGAATACTTCGCACGTGTGCATAACTGATTTGGGATGATTCCAAAGGAAACAAAACAATCTTTCTCAAATTCACGGCGGCAACTTTCACCAAATGCACGTGTATAAGAGGAAGTCACTCCTTTCATCAAACAAATACTTCATGAGTTAGCATGAAGAAATGCTTTCAAAAGTTTCCAACACTAGCTTAATGTTCAACAAAATCATGGAGGAGATAAGGATGTTGTCAATGGCCTCAACAATAATTCATCCAGATTCCCATGAAGATGGAATTCCCTAATTATGTGAACAGGTGATAGCATTGGTCAGACCCAAAGATGTAATGGTGTATGCTCGAGGGATCAACCACGAGTAAGACAACATTACGAGCATCGTTGGTACTGATTTGATTTGACGATAGCCCACACTCAAATCAAAGGATTGATAAGACAATAGGTCCAGCAACTGATCATAGGGACCAATCGATGAAGATATCATCTTTCTTCGACACACACTACACAAGAATATCCCTTTGGAACAAACTAAGTTAGGCAAGCTTTTATCTTCCAATTCTCCAAGTTGTTGTCTAGCTTAACCAACTAGCTCAGGGATATCCAACACAGATTCTTGGAGAAAGGGTGGTTTACAATAAACCATCTTGATCACGAGCTCAACATAACGGTCAGGTGACGACCTGGTGATACTTCCGAGAAGACATTCAGAAAATCACGAACCACCGGTATGTTACTAAGCTCGAGAACAATCTCGCTTTTGAGGGCAAGACGACATGATCAAATGAGTGAGGACTTGAAATAATTCCTAACTCCTTGGTCGAGGAGTGCACCAGAAAGATGGACAAGGTAGCACGATCAATCTTAGAATGATGATTTACTAACCAACATGCTAAGAATGAAATTATTATCCTTTAACTACCAAGCAACAAGGTTGCTAGGAGTATTGATTTCACACGCCATGATTCATTTGTCGGCATTCCGGTTACAATAACACAGGAACCGAGGAATGAACAATGATGGCAAGAAGTATCACTGTACCAAGAGTTCATAGGATGGTGTGCAATTCCTATAACAATCTCGATATAAAATATGTAATACTCCAAGGTAGAGCAGAACAAAAGCTGGATTAGCAATTTGATCTGCGGAGCACAACTTCTTTGACCCAATCCTGGATAGGGAAGAGGTACTGGAGTTTGTTTCTCCTAGTCATTCCGCGATAGAATGGCTTGACGGACCACAAGAGTAATAGGTATCGATGAACGATTGCACGCATACTCTTGACTATCAATTGATAGGCGAGGGTCGGAAACAACTAAGATGGGACAACTCAAAAGAACATATGATTTTCTGAGTTGTGGATGCATGGTTTAGCATGTCGAACGGAGTTCAACATATTTCTTCCGGATAACCCATGCAGAGAGGGAGAACTGGCAGAGCCACAATATATAATGGAGAACTCATCAAGAGCACTCTGGTTGTGATCGTTCAGTTCAATGAGGAACTTCTGCCATAGGTAGTTCATGGTATTTGGAAGAAGAAGATACCACGGACTTCAAGGACTATCGCAAAGGTTACTAATATCCTAAAGGCACTAGCAATTACTATCAACATGAAGTAGGTAGAGTGAATCTCGGGTTCAAGAACCCAGGAACAGAATACCTATTACTAAGTAGCATCACGGGATGCTTTCGAGAATGATGGCCAGAATCATCACACTGGGAACACAAATCATGGCTAAATTACTAGATGATCCCCTAAGACACCTAGGGTCATAATAATATCTCCAACATATATGTCAAGGTAACGGAGTACCTCAACTCACTGATTAGTGTGGTTAATCTGGCCCATGGGAACATTGAAACGGGAAGAAAGGATTTGCAATTGCATCAGACTACTTAGAAACCTGGGATGACTCGGACAGCATAACGGCTGTAAATGCTCAGAAAAGATTTGAGACATTCACAAAAATGGTGGCATAACCACTCAGAAGCACAATATCAAGGTCTCGAGATCAATAATTAACATACAGAAGTAGTAGGAACTGAAACGAGGCTTAAGTCCAACAATCTATAAGTCTACGGATTAGTAACACGTGATCCTGATAGAAAGAAGAGATAGCCTAGTTCTTAATCCCCGCAGGAAAGATAAGATGACTCAGATCAGAAGGCATAAGGTATAAGGAGTAAAAAGAGCCTTACGTTCCATCCCACAATCAATTCCCTTACATAACTAAAGAATTTCTAGACTCAACTTCGACCAGTTTGGCTTGGTAATCCTACAGGCAGTCAAGCTCTGATACCAACGCTGTCAGGACCCCGACTCAATGCCACATCGATCTAGCATGTAACACCTCATATCACTTTGCGGCCTCACGCACGGTATTCCCACGGGTGTCGCCTTACCTTTGCCCGGGACCGTTTGCGCCTTTTGGCACACGTATATGACAGTGTCGCTAGCATCCATATGATAAGGAGCCCGGGCTGACATGGCTAGTCGTAAACCCAAAGTGGCACAGACTTACAGGGACAGGCATCCATGACCCAGCATCGAACGTGTCGGTCATCAGCGAGTGAATCCAGGCTGTAGCACTGGGCTAGCAGGACTCCGGTGAACCGGGCTGTAGCGGGCTAACAGGACTCCGGTATTCATCGCGTGACATTTCCCCGAAGGGACAGACACAGGAACGAAGAAGGACACATGCCGGCCAGCCTAAGTGTTCCGGAGCAGTAGCAAGCTACCATGGCTCGGTGGAAACACTAGGAGACATTTCCCGGTAAGAGAGGCTACCAAGGATAAACAACTAGGTTGTCAGATCCCACACATACCAAGCATTTCAATAACATACACACAATATGCTCGATATGTGCAAATACAACATGGCATCACAACATGACTCTACAACTCAAGTATTTTAATCAATAGGCTCCGAGGAGCGAGATATTACAAACATGGGTCTCATGACCCAACAATCAGAGCATACAAGTCAAAGCACAAGCGGAAGCTATCATGTCTGAGTACAGACATCTATAAATGAAAAGGGCTGAGAAGCCTGACTATCTACCAAATCCTGCCGAGGGCACAAGATCGTAGCTGAGGTAACAAGCTAAACGTCGAAGTCCACGCGAAACTACTAGTGAGACCGAAGTCTCTCTGCAAAAACATAAATAGGCAAACGTGAGTACAAATGTACCCAGCAAGACTTACATCAGAACTATCCACATATGCATCATTATCAACAAAGGGGATGGTGGGGTTTAACTGCAGCAAGCCAGCTTTGACTCGGTGGCTATCCTAAACTACGACTGCAAGCAACTCTTTTGAGGTGGCGCACACGAGTCCACATATTCACCATATCAATACACCACTATGGATCCGCTCCCGTCTCCCTACGAGAACGCCATCCATAGCACTCACGCTTATCTTGCGTATTTTAGAGTATCCACTTTCACTTGTCTATGAACTGATATAAGCAACCCAGAAGTCCTTTACCGTGGACACGGCTATTCGAATAGATGATGTTAACCCTGCAGGGGTGTACTTCTTCACACACGCTCTCACCACTTACCGCCGTTTACACGACATGTACTCGGCAACCTTCAAGCGGAAGCCCAACGTGGGTGTCGGCCACGGCCTACCTAAACACTCAAGTCTCTAGTCCAGGTTTATCGCCTATTCGGGTTCCATCCATGAGGAGATCCGGCCGGAGTTTCGCTCACAGCCCCAAACGATGTGAACAGGGTTCCCGAGACACCAAACGGGCGCCCGGTACACCGTGCCACGTGCCTACCGCATCACAGCCCACCCCTACGGTCAGCGCTGCGCACGGCCTCCAGCATACTACAAACACCAGAAACTACTTGCAACTCCTGGACAGAGGACAAGGGTGATCAAGAAGCCGAGAGGGTCCATTGGTTTCGGGCCCAATGCGTGGTAGTAGCTGAATCATGGATCACAAACACAGAACTCAGTTCCTGAGGACGGCTGCAATGAGACAACCCACCATGTACTCCTACATGGCCTCTCACCGCTACCTTTACCAAAACGTGTTCACACACTTAGCTCACACATAGTAGGACATGTTCACACACCTCTGATTCATCCCCGATGAATCAGACCTGACTCAACTCTAAGCAGTAGCAGGCATGACAAACAAACATGAATGAGTAGGCACAACAGGGCTCAAACAACTCCTACTCATGCTAGTGGGTTTCATCTATTTACTGTGGCAATGACAGGTCATGCAGAGGATAAAGGGGTTCAACTACCGCAGCATGTAACAGTTGAATCGGTGTTGTCCTAATGCAGTAAAAGAGAGCAGGAGCGAGAGAGTGGGATTGTATCGGAATGAACAAGGGGGTTTTGCTTGCCTGGCACTTCTGAAGATAACATTGAGTCTTCATCAGTGTCAACGATCACATCATCGGTATCACGTCTATCGAGAGGGGACAAATACCGGCAACACAGAAGGGAACACAATCAATGCAATGCACAATATGATGCATGATCATGACATGGCAAAATGAATGTGTTTTGGGCTAATGCAACTAGCAACAGATTAAATGAAGTTGGTTTGAATACAAGATTCAAATTCAAACTCCATATGTGATTATTCAAATGCCATTTAAATGATTTGTGCTAAACAGCAGTTATAAGTTGTTCTAACATGCATGAAAATGGTACAGATGGATTCCTTGAATTTTTCTGATAATTTTTCATATATAATTTATTTAATTTGGAGTTACGGTTAATTTTCTATGATTTATTGAAGTTTATACAATTTTCTGGAATTATTAAATCATTTAGGATTTATTTAAATTCCAGAAAGGAATTATTGCGTCAGCACTAGGTCATGCTGACCTCAGCAGAGTCAACAGGGGCTGGTCCGGGTCAAACCTGACAGTGGGTCCCGCATGTCAGTGAAATTAGTTTAGTTAGAATTTAATTAAACTGAACTGGGTTAATTAACAGGGCTGGGCCCCACCTGTCAGTGAGTCAGTGGTTAGCTAAAATTTAATTAGCATCTAAACTAAAATAGCAGGGCCCCGGGCCCACATGTAAATGACCCAGGGGAGGTCAAACCCCTGGTCAACAGGGCCTAACACGCCGGCGGTTCGTCGCCGGTGGCAACAGGCGCGGCGGAGGGCTCGGGTTTGCTCCTCCGGCGTCCAAATGGACGGAGGAGAGCGGCTACGGAGAGCTGGAGCTCACCCGCGCCCGTTTCAGCAAGCAGCAGCAGCTAGGGCGGCCGGAGACGATGGCCTCGAGCTCGGCAGCGGCGGCCGGAGCTCGGGCGTGCTCGGTTTCGGCGTTACACGGCACGGCGGGCGCGGCCGATGGGCTCTACGGGATGCTGGGGTCACCAGGAACACCCGGAGGCAACGAGCGCAGGCGGAGGAGCTCGGGAGCACGGAGCTCACCGGCCATGGCGGACGGCGGCTTCGGGTGCTCGTGGGGCGGCGGCTACAGGGTGCGCGCGAGAGAGAGAGGTGAGGGGAAACGACGGCAAGCTCACAGGGGGGCAGCAGGGTGGCTCAGTGGGCTCGGGGACGCTTCTGCGACGGAGAATTGACGGCGGCGATCTCCGGTGGCCGACGAGGGGAACGGCGATGGTGGCGGCGTTGCAGCGCGTCCGGGGCCTCGTGGCTCGGTGGAGAGGAAGAGGGGGTCGAGGCGGAGCCTCTGGGCTAGTCGGGGGAGCGAGGGAGGCCCGGTGGCCGTGGTTATGGCGAGCGGCGGCGACGGCGACTCGCGGTCATGGGGGGGAGAAGCAGAGGAGCGAGGGGGAGGGAGGTCCAGAGAGCGAGGGAGAAGTGAGAGGGGGTCGGGGCTGCGTGGCGTCGCGGGAGGGACCAGGGAAGGAGGAGGCAGCCAGGCAGGGAGGAGGTGGCCTCCTCGGCCGCGCGCGTGCGAGCACGCAGCTGCTCCCACTGGCAAGAGGAAGACGACAGGGGGGGAGTAGCGGTGGCGGGCTGGGCCGGCTGGGCCGGTTGGTGGCGCCAGGTAGGCTGCGGGTAAGTGGCCCAGGTAGGTTTTCTGCTCTGTTTTATTTTTTTCTTCTGTTTTGTTTTATTTAATTTATTTTGCCACTGTTTTGAATTTAAAATAATTCAAACAATGCCAAAAACCCCTCTGAATATTTTATATTGCTAGATGGACTTTTCCAAAAGCTTATAAAATATTTCAGGGGTATTTGAAATTATATTCTAATTATATGAATATAATTCAAATTCAAATAGCTAATGAATTAAATCCAAAGTCCCAAAAATAAATCCTTAAAAATGTTCAATATTTTGGTTGGGACCAGAACCCTTACCAAAAATTATCAAACATTTAAGAAGAGCATTTTGGAGCAATGAATGAGATTTCTAGGGTTTTTGCCCCTCTTTTATTTAAGTTTTTGAGGCTTCCAAAATTCCTCAGTTCAAGTTTCGAAAATATAGACATGATGCACACATGAAGCTAGCCTAGAGCACTACCAGAAGCTAGGGATGTGACACTGCGGCAAGACCCTTGCCGGGGCCCCGGCAAGATCCTTGCCAAAGATATCCATGGGGCCACAGCCAGGCCCCCACCTGCCAAGAATCCACCGCTGTTCCCACACAGCTGCCAGCCCACCAACTAGGCGAGCACCTGCGTGGCAACATGCGGCTTCTTGGCCAACTCAGCAAGCACATGTGTGGTGGCATGCAGATCTTCGTGAAGACTCTGCCACTGCACGAACTCAACAGTCAGCCAGCCATCGTGGCACTGCATGCCTCGTCAGCTCAGACACGCGTCGAGGCCAGGCGAGGTGGCGACAGCGGGGATGAGCTTCCTTGCTGTCCCCGATAAAGCAAGAAGGGCATGTTGGCAGTGCATTAAATGTGTTTTTCCTACGGTTCCAGGAGATAGACTCGACTACTGTACAACTTTCCACCTCCTATGTGCCACTGTGGCAGCCCCTTTAACTATGGCGGTGACGAGGGTCTCTGCTCGATAGCGTGCCCCTCCTTCCTAAGACCTCATGGCGGTGGACCCGGCTATGAGAGGAAGGGGGAGGGGGCGAGGCCGAGGCCGCCGTGGAGCTCGGGGAAGAGGAGGATGGGGCGGCGCACCGGCCTCGCCTCCACCAGTCGCCCCTACCAATGGAGGGCCACATCGAAGACCAGCCTTGCGAGTTCGTCATCAGGATGGACAGGCCAGTGCGCCATCGTATTTTTCTCCCTACTCTGTTCACTCAGGAGATGGAGCTCGACATGCCACAGGCTTTGAGGCTGCATATGAGGGGCTGTGGGAATGGCAGTGTGCGGGTTGACGTCGACTTCCCGCCCCTCACGTTATTTATCTTCATCATGGATGGAAGACCTTTGCTCTTGCCCATAGCTTATCGGAGGGGCTCGTTCTCCACTTCAAATTAATGGAGAACGGCCTGCTCTCCGTCAAGGTCTTCGGGTACTTGGGAACTCGCCTAAGGTGGGAACTCGCCTAAGGTGTTGCGTGGAGAGCTCCTCCGATGATGAGGACTCATCCTAAAGCGGGAGTAACGAGGAGGATAGCGATAGCAACGATGAGGGCGTCAAGCAGGAGGACGCCGACTCCGACTGACCGTGCCACCCTCCTCCCTCGGCCACGCGCCCTACCGAGGGTCTTCCTCGTCAAGCTCTCCATTAGCGCGTTCCCCGTTGCTTCATTTTTGCCTTCACCTGCCGCACCTGGGAGGAAAAGGTCAAGAACGGGGATCATGGGCACCTATCCTTTTTAGTTTTTAAGCCTGTGGGCGCTTGTTAGATTTAAACCTTGTAATCCCCTTCCTCATGTTTACATTTCGTACGAACTGTACCTGTTTGGGATGTATTAATGAAAAAGGGGGCTTGCTGGGTTCTTTGTGCGTGAGCGAGGCCCATACCAAGGAATGAATCCTTGTTATTCCTCAGATAAACATTATCGCTCGGCAACAGGCCTTGCCATCCCCTCACTTCATAGCACGACCATACTCACACTCTCAGCGGAGGTAGGAGCGAAGTAGGATTAGACCCTTTGTTTGCTTACTTGTCACTCCAACTACAACCAAGTTAAGGCCTAGAGAATAGTTGTTGGGCACAGGAAAGGGGGAGCAGGGTGGCCCAGGAATAAACGAGGCTTCATATGTCCTAGTTCCATACGGAAATGCATAACATGGGATAAAAGACTTATCTGAATCTACAGCCCCCGGCAACCTTGGCTTTCCATGGTTGAATACTTGAATCTGCATCCCCCGGCAATGGCTTATCGGGGTCGAGGATGTCGATCTGACTCCTTGCCCTTAAATGGCTGGGCAGAAATGCCTGTGCAACCTGTGAAGCAAAGAAAGGACTGGAAAATACGGAAAGACATACACCCGACCTCTATGCTAGGGGTTAGTTGCCGCCGAGAACAATCAACCCTACCAAAGAGGGAGACTTAACCCAGCATGCATGCTAAAACTTAGGGCGCCAGCGCTTCATTTATTTATGCTCAGGGTATGCGCCTGGCTCTGTACAAAGGGTTACATGCCTTGTCGGCAAGGCTGGTACAAAAGGTGGTATGCTGGGAGGCCTGGCAACCGTGCCTCATGGGTAAAACTTACAAAAATGTTCGATGTTCCAGGAGTTGCTCACTGGGACACCATCTTCGGTCTCCAGGAGGGTTGAGCCAGGCCTGGTGACTCGTATTACCCGATAAGGGCCTTCCCACTTTGGCGTCAACTTGTTGGAATTCTTGGCTGACTGAACACGCCGAAGAACAAGGTCGCCTTCCTCAAGACTTCGGGCATGAACCTTGCGGCAAAGATAACCAACAAGAGAGGCCCACTAGGGGCCACGACAAGAAAGAGGAAGATGGTGATCATGACGAGGACGACGAGTCCGGCAAGCATGAGTTCTAGAAGGCTAATGAGGCCATGTGCGTCGACGGTGGTGCCTCATTGCACAACTCACATCGCCAGCTGAAGTAGTGGGTGCGTGAGGTCACTGCGGCGGAGCCGTCGTTCGATGCCCAGAAGCCATTGAAGTGGTCCTGCACGCCCATCGTTTTTGACACCGAGGATCACCCTGATTGCACAACTGCGGTCTGGTGCTTGCCGTTGTTGGTTTCACCAACAATACGCAACCTCAAGGTGACCAAAGTGCTGGTTGACGATGGGACCGGTCTGAATTTGATCTCGCCCATTGTGATCATTAAGCTGCAAATTCCTGATGGGGATCTCGAGGAGACAGGCATGTTCCAAGGGGTCAACCCGGGATGGAGTCAGCCGAAAGGTAAAATCACGATGCCCGTTACGTTCAAGGGCGAGCTGAACTACAGGACATAGGAGATCGTTTTTTGATGTTGCCGAGATCCCCCTGTTGTACAACAGGATCCTTGGACACCCAGCGCTGGCCAAGTTCATGGCAGTGTCATAGTATGCCTGCAACACATTGAACATGCCAGGGCCGCTGACCATCATCACCATCCCCTCTGACAAGAAAGACGCGCTCATCTGCACCGACCAACTCTACCGAGAGGCAGATGCAACAACTGCCGCTAGGGCCCTTGCTCCTGCCGCTGGAGCCCCGGGAAGGAAGAAGGCCGGCAAGACCTCTTGCACCCCCCCAGCAAGCGCACCTCTTCGGAGTGTTGTGCTACTGTTGACGACATGCCAAAGAGCTCCACCAGCAAGATCAAGAAGTTGAAGGCTACACCACCAGAAACCAAGAAGGTGTCTGGCAAGGAGGACGACACGGGCGGGGCTTTCACTACAAGCTCCACCCTCGACAGCAAATAGGAAATCACGCTCATCGCCTTCCCGCGGGTGAATGTCGATGTATTTGCATGGCCAGCCTCTGACATCCCTGGTGTTCCCAGGGAGGTGATTGTGCACAATCTTCTTGTCTATCCTCATGCGCGGCCCGTCAAACAGAAGGTCAGAAAGCAAGTGTCGGTGTCAAAACCGGCGGATCCCGGGTAGGGGGTCCCGAACTGTGCGTCTAAGGCGGATGGTAACAGGAGGCAGGGGACACGATGTTTACCTAGGTTCGGGCCCCCTTGATGGAGGTAATCCCCTACGTCCCTCTTGATTGTTCTTGATGATATGCGTATTACAAGAGTTGATCTACCACGAGATCATAGAGGCTAAACCCTAGAAGCTAGCCTATGGTATGATTGTCTATTGTCCTACGGACTAAACCCTCTAGTTTATATAGACATCGAAGGGGGCTAGGGTTACACAGAGTCGGTTAAAAGGGAGGAGATCTACATATCCGTACTGCCAAGCTTGCCTTCTACGCCAAGGAAAGTCCCATCTGGACACGGGACGAAGGCTTCAATCTTGTATCTTCATAGTCCAACAGTACGGCCAAAGAATAGTCCGGCTGTCCGAAGACCCCCTAATCCAAGACTCCCTCAGTAGCCCCTGAACCAGGCTTCAATGATGATGCGTCCAGCGCGCAGTATTGTCTTCGGCATTGCAAGGCGGGTTCCTCCACCGGTTACTCCATAGAAGATTCTGAACACAAGGATAGTGTCCGGCTCTGCAAAACAAGTTCCACATACCACCGTAGAGAGAATAATATTTCCACAAATCCAATCTGCTGACAGGTTTGACAACATGACATCATGTCATGGCCCGGTCATTATTCGAACCATTTTTCTCAACCATCACCGCATATATCGCGGGTCGGTTTTCTTGACACGTCTTGTCAAAGCAGAGATCGTGTCCCCCTTATTACGGGATTCTCATTAATACGGACATGGGTAACCCAACCGCGCCATCAATTACGGAGCCTGGGAAATAAGCGATTTTACCAGGCAAGTGGGGAGGCGCATCGCCTCTTCTGCCCTTATAAAGGGACAGTGATTCACCCCTTTTACCCACGCCTTCTACCTCCTTGCTTATCCATTCCCACACACTCGAGCTCTAGCGCCCAAGTTCGTGTCCTTCTTCTCAAACAACTCCAAGCATGTCCGGAGCAGGAGGCAAGTGGATGGTCTCCTCTGTCACAGAGGAGCACATCGCAAAGTTACAGGTAGCAAAATATCTGGCCGCTGATATCGCGCACCGGCAGCCAGATGCGGGGCAGATTATCCCTACGCCCGAACCCCATGAGAGGGTAGTTTTTCTTACCCATTTCGTCCGTGGACTGGGATTTCCCCTCCACCCGTTTGTCCGTGGGCTCATATTCTACTATAGGCTGGATTTTCATGATCTGGCCCCCAACTTCATCCTCAACATCTCGGTGTTTATCGTCGTATGCGAGGCCCTTCCTCCGCATCAGGACCCACTTCGGCCTATGGCTGAAAACCTTCAATGTTAAACCGAAGGTGGTGGTCGACCAGCAAGTAGAGTGAGGAGGCGCCATGGTGGAAAAAATGCCTAACATCACCTTGCTCGAGGGCACCTATGTGGATACCATAAAGGGGTGACAATCAGGGTGGTTCTACATCACCGAGTCGCACGACACCAACTGGGTGGCGGCTCCCATATTTCGATCTGAAATCCCCACGTGACTCGCTTCCTGGAAAGAGAAGGGCCTGTCCTTGGGTTCTTCGGTAGAGCTGACCGGACTCCAGACCTATATCAGGAACATGATGAGCAAGAAAATCAAGCTCATCAACATGGTCCAGGTCATGCTCTTCCGCCGGATCCTCACCTGCCAACGACGGGCATTCAATTTGTGGGAGTTCGACCCGGCCAAGCACCATATGCTGCGAGAGTTCTACGACACGACGCACGAGGATGTCTGGAGGGTGCTATTCAAGGGCGCCAAGGTACCTCCTTCCCTCACCGAGGACCGCAGACTCAGCGCAAAGCACCGTGCCAATCCGGTAAGTTTTTAAATCTCACAGGGTATTTATTTGCCCTAGTTAAATCATGTGTGGGATCTAAGCTTCCATGTCATTAACAGGACTGGATAAAGACAGTGGAGCAGCTCGATTGCCCAGCCCCCCTTCCTGAAGATCCTACAGATGCTCTCCTGACGGAGTTGCTGGCTCCGGCACCTTACGAGGTGCCGGTCAAGAAGACCAAGAAGAAGGCCACGGGGACCCGAAATGGTCTCCGGTGCAAGGTTGTATCGGACTCATTGTCCGATGACTACGACACGCACTCCTCCCACGAAAAGGAGGACGAGGAGGAGGAAAGTTCTCCCCCCCAGCCGGGGGAGACAATAAAAGGAAGGCTGGCCAAACCGGGGAGGCTGAAGGGTCAAAGAAGGAAAGGACCCTACATCCGGACCGCTCCGCGATGGCCGCCCACAGCGACGACGAGTGGTTCCCCAGGGACAAGCCCCTGGCGAAGTCGTAAGTATCTGAATACCATAGTAATTCATGGTATGTATTATTGCACTGCTTCTCCTTACGCCGAATATGATTTTGCACCCCATCCCGAGCTCGTATCGACATGTCTTTGTCAGGCGGTTCTTTGGACTTGTCGGATATGAACAACGATTCACTTACGACCGCCTCCACCCCTTGCCCTATGGACAATGTCGAGGTGTTGTATCAAAAGGCACCGAGCCAAGGGGAGGCAGTCTTGGGGGAGCCTTGAGGTGACCTTCCGGACCCTGGGCGCAAAGGGAGCAAAATTCCCACGGGCTCCAAGTTCGGCCCCTAGCCGAACACTGCGCCGGAACCTTCAGTGGTTACGAACTCCAGCAGGCGACCCCCCGTTAAGAGAGGCAAGCCACCCGTTCCGGTGGCCTCTGTCCATCCAGAGGCACTGGACAACTTGCTGGAAGCTCTTCGTGGCACTTCCAGCAACGAAGAGCACCGCACTATCATGAGTGCGGTGATCGAGAAAGTTCAGTCTGCCAAAAACTGACTGACCGAAGCTTGTGCCAGCCTCCTAACAGGCTTTGAGGTAAGAAATGAAAATATAGGAAAAATATTACCGCATAGAAAGTAGCCCCTGATGCTCTGTTTGGCGTTCGCGAAGAAAGGCCGAATAGAGGATCAAATGATAACTCAGGAGTCTAATCAGAATATGTCTATGTGTATGTGCAGGCTTCACTACTGGCCGCAGCCGCATGTACTGGGAGGTCTCTACACTAAAGCAAGACCTGAAGCGGTCCGAGGACGAGCTCGGCCTTACCAAGAGGCAGCTCGAGGAGAGCAAAGGTAAGCAATACCTTTGTCTATATATTTAAAAAGAAGTTCGGGTGTAAAGTAATAGGATCATCATGAATTTGCGAGGGGCCATGACCGAAGAGGCGACCTCGAAGAAGGCGCTGTCTGAGGCCGAAGACAAAGAGGCCAAGGAGCGCATTGAGCAAGAAAAGCAAGAAGCCCGAGTAGGTGAGGTGCAGCAAGAGCTCGAGGCTCTCGCCAAAAAACACGAGTCCTTGTAGCTTGACTCTAAGACGCGAGAGTCCGATCTTGCGAAGACGCTTGAAAATGCCCGGAGCGCCAAGGCTGAAGCCCACAAGGCCCTCTAGGAGATTGATGCAGTGAAGCAGATAGCAGCAGGTAAGGTATTCATTATGCAAAGCAAGCATGTGAAGGAAACTTTCCTTTTACTTACCTGAGTTCGAAGCTCTGTAGGAGCGTTCATAGATCTTCCATGCAGTGTGCTGGATGTCGCGGTGTTTTACCGAGCAGAGGAGGGGAGCTTGACGGAAAAGTTGTTCTGGTCTCAGTATACCGAACACCCAATGCCCTTGAGCGACCAGCTGAAGTAATTGGTCGAGCTTCACAAGGCGGCCGAACAGGCCATGAAGGGCCTTATAGTCCGGATGTGGTCTGGCGAGCCCCTACCTGGCATCTACTTCGGTCTGGTGAGGTGGCTTGTGGATGCCTGCTGTCACATCCTAGCTAGCCATGCATTAGAGTGTTGCATCATGTTTACTCTTTCATCAGAAACTTGAAATGGGGATCTGTGAAACCCTCAGAATCTTTTTTAAAATGACCCAAATAAAAATTTCTCCAAAAGGGTCCAAGAAAATGCTCATGTTGCTCTCTGAAAATATTGGACAGAGATAAAAATCAAACCAATATTTTTAAGAGCTCATAGGTA
Organism: Triticum aestivum; assembly: GCF_018294505.1. Classification (NCBI taxonomy): domain Eukaryota; kingdom Viridiplantae; phylum Streptophyta; class Magnoliopsida; order Poales; family Poaceae; genus Triticum; species Triticum aestivum. The sequence continues at coordinate 268,953,390 of NC_057797.1, read as the reverse complement.
TTTATTTTGGGCATTTGGAATTAATGCATAAATATTTGCATTGGAAATATATTAATTATATATATTAATATATGTCCAAATATTATGCCATTTATAAAGGAGCTCTGGAATAATATATCTAGCTCCTGCAAAAATTGGCATAAGGAAATAAAATGATTTAATATTTTATTTAAATCAAAACAAATGTCAGAAATTAGAAAACAGAAAATAATTAAAAGGGAGAGGCTTACCTGGGCTCCTCCCTGTGCAGCCCAGCCAGCTGGCCGGCCCAGCCAGCAGGCGGCCCAGCCCACCACTGCAGCCCTCCGTCGTCTTCCTCCCCTCGCCCCGAAGCTGCTGCGTGCTCGCACGCGCACGGCCGCGCGGCCACCTCCTTCTTGCCGACGAGCTCCTGGCCGCGTGGACGACTCCCGCAGGCCGTCCCGATCCCCCCTGCTCTCTCTCACTCTTCCCCGGCTCTTCCCTCCTCTCCCTCGCTCTCTCTCTCACACGGCCGAACACCACCGTCGCCGCCGTTCGCCATAGCAGCCGTCTCCGGCCACCCCTCGCTCCCCCGACTAGCTCAGGAGCTCCGCCTCGACCCCCTCTTCCTCCCCACCGCTCCACGGGTCCCCGGAAGCCCTGCATCGCCGCCACGTCGCCGTTCCCCTCTTCGGGCTCCGACCATCGTCGCCGTCGAATTCGTCATCTCCAGCGCGTCCCCGAGCCCGCTAACCATCCCTGCAGCTCCGCGGTGAGCCCCCGAGTCGTTTCCCCCTTCTCCCCTGGTCCCTTTCGACCTCTAGGCCCTAGCCCCACCTTGGCCGAGAGCTCCACGCCGCCGGCGATGTCGCCGTCGTGGCCACGGTCACCGTAGCACCCAACCGAGCACACTATCGTGCTCCACACCTCACTAGGAGCACACAGCACGCACTAACGCCTCCCCAAACCCCCTGCAACACCGATCCCGACCGCACCCGAACTCCGGCGGCCGCAGCCGAGCTCGCCGCCGTCGACTCCGGCCACCCCAGGCCCAGCCACAGCCACCGTTCGACGCGCGGGAGCAAGGGCTCTCCAACGAGCCCAAGCACGGCCTTGCCCGTGCCCTGTAGCGCGATCCCGCGTCGCGCCGCCGTCTCGGGCCTCGCCGGCGTCACGTCGCCGGTGGGTTTGACCCATTTTGACCACGACAGGAACCCCCCTGAGTCCCTGACAGGTGGGCCCAGCCCTGTAGCTAATTAGGATTAGTGCTAACCACTGTTAGTTAACCCCCTGACACTGACCAGTGGACCCCAGCGCCACTAATCCCTAATTAGGATTAATTTAAACCTGTTAAACCCCCCTGTCACTGACGTGTGGCCCCCACACGTCAGGTTTGACCCCAGACAGCCGCAGTTGACCACTGACGTCATGCTGACGTCATGCTGGCGCAATAATTATAATTTCTGGATTTAATTTAAATCAGGAAATTCCAGAATATTATTTAAACTTCAAAAATTCATAACTTTTATTCTGTAACTCCAAATTGGACAGATTATATATGAAAAATGATCAGAAAAATCCAATCTATCCATCTGTACTATTTTCATGCATGATCAAACAAGTTAAATTGATGTTTCAAGCAGAACAAGGAAAAGCACTTTAAGAGGCCATGTTTGAGTTTGAAATTTGAATCTTTGATTCAAATTTGTTCAAACCATTCTGGTTTTAGTTGCATTGGTCCAACACACTCATATTGCTATGTTTCATGCATGCATCATATTGTTGCACATTGTTTGGTAATGGTTGTGTATCGGTGTCCTTGCGACAGGTTCTGCCCCCGAGGAGTACCGTGATTACCCTAACGAAGAATCATATCCGTGCATCGAACCATCAGGCAAGCAACCAACCATTTGATCATATCGATACAATCCCATGTTCTCGCTCCTGCTCTCTTTTACTGCATTAAGACAACGCGTTTCAAACTGCTGTGTGCTACGGTAGTTGAACCCATTTCCTCTGCATGACCTGTCATTGCCACAGTAACTAGATGAAACCCACTAGCATGTGTAGGAGTTGATTGAGCCATATGTATGTGTTGTTCCTACCTTGCTATGCCTGCTATGCTTAGAGTCGTGTCAGGTCTGGTTCATCTGGGTGATGGGCTAGAGTGAAATGTTTATGTCGGTAATGAGAGTGGTGTGGTGAACACGATTTGGTAAAGGTATCGATGAGAGGCCATGTAGGAGTACATGGTGGGTTGTTTCATTGAAGCCGACCTTAAGCACTGAGATCTGTATGCGTGATTTAAGAATCAGCTACTACCATGCATTGGGCCCGAAACCAATGGACCCTCTCGGCTTCTTATTCACCCTAGTTCTCCGTCCAGGAGTTGCAAGTAGTTTCTGGTGTTTGTAGCCTACTGGAGGCCGTGGACAGCGCTGACCGTAGGGGTGGGCTGTGATGCGGGAGGTACGTGGCACGGTGTACCGAATACCCGTTAGGTATCTCGGGAACCCTGTTCACATCGTTCGGGGCCGTATGGGAAACCTCGGCCGGACTCCCTGCGGATGGAACCTGAATAGGCGATAAACCTGGACTGGAGGCTTAGGTGATTAGGTAGGTCGTGGCCAACACCCACGTTGGGCTTCCGCTTGAAGGTTGCCGAGTACATGTCGTGTAAACGACGGTAAGTGGTGAGAGCGTGTATGAAGGAGTACACCCCTGCAGGGTTATCATAATCTATTCGAATAGCCGCGTCCGCGGTAAAGGACTACTTGGTTGCCTATACAGTTCATAGACAAGTAAATGGAAACTACTAAAAGCCTCGAGATAAGTGTGAGTGCCGAGGATGGCTCTTCCGTAGGAAGACGGAGGTGGATCCTCGGTAGTGTATTGAAGTGGTGAGTAGTGGACTCGTGTGCGCAAAACCATTTCAAGTTGGAGTATCGTAGGATAGCCTAGCCAAGAGTCAAAGCTGGCTTGCTGCAGTAACTCCACCAACCCTTCTTGATACTATGCATGTATGTAGGATCTGATGTAAGTCTTGCTGAGTACCTTTGTACTCATGTTGCTATAATCTACATTTTTACAGAAGACGCTGCAACCCCTTCTGATGGGTTCTATGTAGACGTTGACATCAACGAGTAGGCTAAAGACCCAGGTGGTGACCCTGAGCTTGTGATGGACCACGTAGTATAGCTAGGCTTTCCAAGCCTCTTTTATTTTACTAGTTGTCTGTACTCAGACAATGTACTTCCGCTGCTGGTTTGTATGACTGTATGACTTGTATGTTGGGTCGTGAGACCCGTACCTTTGTGTATGTTATGTATGGCTCTCTGAGCCTTAAATAAAGTACTTGTGTCGTAGAGTCATGTTGTGATGCTTCGTTGTATTTGCACATATCAAGCATATTGTGTGTATGATTGAAATGCTTGGTATGTGTGGGATCTGACTATCTAGTTGTTTATCTTTAGTAGCCTCTCTTACCGGGAAATGTCTCCTAGTGTTACCGCTGAGCCATGGTAGCTTGCTACTGCTCTGGAACACTTAGGCTGGCCGGCATGTGTCCTTCTTCGTTCCTGTGTCTGTCCCTTCGGGGAAATGTCACGCTTTGAGTACCGGAGTCCTGTTAGCCCGCTACAGCCCGGTTTACCGGAGTCCTGCTAGCCCAGTGCTACAGCCCGGACCCATTTGCTGATGACCGACACGTTCGGAGCTGGGTCATGGATGCCTGTCCCTGTAAGTCTGTGCCACTTTGGGTTTACGACTAGTCATGTCAGCCCGGGCTCTTTATCATATGGATGCTAGCGACACTATCATATACGTGAGCCAAAAGGCGCAAACGGTCCCGGGCAAAGGTAAGGCGACACCCGTGGGAATACCGTGCGTGAGGCCGCAAAGTGATATGAGGTGTTACCGGCTAGATCGATGTGACATCGAGTCGGGGTCCTGACAGCGTTGGCATCAGAGCCGGACTGCCTGTAGGTTCTCCAAGCCAAACTGGTCGATGTTGAGTCTAGAAATTCTTTAGTGATATGTAGGGGAATTGTTTGTGGGTTGGAACGTAAGGCTCTTTTTACTCCTTTATCTTATGACATTCTGATCTGAGTCAGTCCATTCTTCCACCGGGGGTTAAGGAATTAGGATCTGTTCTCTCTATCAGGATCACGAGTTACTAATCAGTAGTACCTTATAAGTTGATGGATTCAAGCCTAGTTCAGTTTTACTACCACATGATGTTGTTAGAATGGATTCAGAACTTTGATATGATGATGTTGAGTGTGTACGAAATCCTTTGTCAAATGTCTCAAAATCCTTTTTGAGCATTTACAGCTGTTATGCTGCCGAAATTTTGCTAGAAATTCTAATGCCTTTGCATTATGATTGTGCTTTCAGATGGCCACTCGCGACCTCAATCAAGTGGTTCGCCTGACTCGATGCCTAGATGTACCCGGCCATACTGCCAAGTTGGTCAGGGTAATGACTGAGGCTGGATACCGTTGGTATCCTGAGTACACGGTCGAAGAGCAATTCCGAGACTTTAATCAAAGCCAGTATCTCTGCACTGTCAGGATATTTCCATCTTATCCTGGATCCACCGAGCCTCTTCACTGCTCCTATGGACTCGGGGTTACTATTGAGATGGCTGTGCAGGACGCCGCCTACTCTATGATGACCATTATGCGAGTCAGATCTGGTTTATTTCGGGACTCTGATTTCCGGTATATGCCAGGATCACTTCCGGGAGCACAAGGGTATCTCCAGGCTATTTATGCTGACCCCACTCAGGAGGATTCACGGACTCGCACCACTGCTGAGATGCTCGAGGATAAGGACCGTGAAAATCGGGCCTTGAGGTTAGAGCTCTTCAATACCCGTGCTGACCACTGGGCCACATTGACTCGGTTCGCACCGGCGGTGCAAGCTGGATATTCAGATATGCGCGATCTCTATCCTGTGAGATCTGCTCTGCCAGACGTGATGGTTTGGCGTGATGTAGGAGGCATCACCCCACCTCGCGGTCCCCGCAGGCCACCGTCTGTTGGTCCAAGGCCTCATCCTAGCCCCTATGGTCCACAAGCTCCGCGAGACCGTCTGTTTCCGGATGATCATGTTGAGCTTCCAGGCTATGGAGGTGACTTCTACGAGGACTACTACGGATCGGTCTGAGTTAGTGGTAGTATCACTAGTTCGCACTAGCTGTGTCTTCTATCGTCCCGCGTGACTCGTGGGATATGACCTAGTTTGTACTCTTCCGGAGGTGTAGAAAAATAATGTATAGGAGCTTGGGATGCCTCCGATGAGATGTAATCCTCTTTTCACCGTATTAGTACTTTGTTTGGTCTTGTACTAAACCCTGTATGGTGTGTATGACGATGGAATAAAAGAAGCAGTTTCTGTATCTACCATGTCATACGGATGATCATCTTGCATTCCGAATTATTCCTTACATTATGTATCCTATGTCGGAATTTTATCATCCTGACTAAATCATTGTCTTGTTTACCTAGGATGGTCAACACGCGCACTAACCCTGCTCCTCAAGAGCAGGCCGAAGGCAGTGAAGTCAGGGATGCAAATCTGCCTCATCCTCCTTCACTAGCCGAGGTTATGATGGAAGCTGAGAGAAACAAGCGGGAGACCAACCGTTTGTTGGAGCGTATTGAACAGAACACAGCACACCATCAGAGGACTAACGTGGTGTCACTCAGTGATTTTATCAAATTACATCCACCCACGTTCCACCACTCCGTCGAGCCTCTCGACGCTGATGACTGGCTTCGCAGTATCGCTCACAAGCTGCGTTCCGCGCTGGTAGCGGAGGCTGACAAGGTCACCTTTGCTGCATATCATCTTGAAGGCCCCGCCAGTCTATGGTGGGAGAATTATGGAGCTATGCGCCCAGCGGGCCATGTCACTACTTGGGCCGAATTCAGCGAGGCTTTCCGTGAACATCACATTCCGGAGGGTCTCATGGACCGTAAACGTGAGGAATTCTGCAATTTCACCCAAGGCCGACTTTCTGTGGATGTTTATAGCAGGGAGTTTGGTAATCTCGCACGATATGCAACCGAGGAAGTTTCTACTGACGCCAAGAAGCAAGCAAGGTTCCGTAAGGGGCTTAGTCCTGAGCTTCGCCGCGACCTCCGTCTGCATGAGTGCACATCTTTTCAGAAACTTGTCAACAAAGCCATCAGTGCTGAAACTGGTCAGACTGACTATGACGCAACACGCAAGCATGGCCGCGATATGGGTTCCTCATCCGGTGCTGGTCCTCAGAAGCGCCGCGTGTGGGTACCCAACACCGCCCTGCCACCCAGGTTCACACCGAGGCCATCTTTCCAGGCGCCTCGCCCTGTTCAACAGTCTGCACCGGCCAAGCCCTATGGGGGTCCAACTAACAATGCTCCTCCACGTACCAGTTCCGTGACTTGTTTCAAATGTGGGGAATCTGGCCACTATATGCGTGAGTGTCCTCAGACCAACCCCAACCAATCTGCTAAAGCTGTTGGCCGTGGCAAGCCGACAGGAAAAATATTCCACGCCAAACCGGTCACCGCTTCACGTGGCCATGTCAACTGTATCTCTGCCGAAGAAGCTCAAGAGGATCCCAACGTCGTTCTCGGTACGCTTCTTGTTAATTGCCACCCGGCATCTGTTCTTTTCGATACAGGAGCCTCTCATTCTTTTATATCTGAAAACTATGCTCGCTTGCATAACGTTGCATTCTGTGACATGCCAACCTCTATGGTAATTCAAACTCCGGGATCCAAATGGCAAACTTCTAGAGTAAGCCATGGAAATGAAATCCAAGTCGACAGACTTGTTTTTCTCGCATCTTTGATAGCCCTTAAATCTTCAGATATTAATATCATTCTGGGTATGGACTGGATGTCAGCTCATCATGCCCAAATTGATTGCTTCTCTAGGACTGTTCAACTCACCCATCCTTCGGGGAAGATAGTCAATGTCTTGACCCGAATAGCCAAGCGACAATTATATTCTCTTAACGCCAGCCCTTTGCCAGACCTCGAGGACATTCCGGTAGTCCGTGACTTCCCGGATGTCTTTCCAGAGGAATTGCCAGGTGTTCCACCTGACAGGGATGTTGAGTTCGTAATAGACCTCATTCCAGGAACCGTTCCGATTGCTAGAAGACCTTATAAGATGGCACCACTAGAACTAGCCGAGCTTAAGAAACAACTCGATGAGTCTTTGAAAAAAGGTTTCATCCGACCTAGTTCATCTCCGTGGGCTTGCCCCGTCCTATTCGTCAAGAAGAAGGATGGTACGGATCGGATGGTTGTAGATTACCGACCTGTCAATTTGGTCACAATCAAGAACAAATATCCACTTCCCAGGATCAACGACCTGTATGATCAGCTCGCTGGATCCTCAGTCTTCTCCAAGATGGATTTGAGGTTGGGCTACCATCAAATCAAAATCAGAAACGGGGACATTCCTAAAACGGCCTTCGTTACTCGTTATGGCCAATACGAGTACACCGTCATGTCCTTCGGTTTAACCAACGCTCCAGCCACCTTTTCTCGGTTAATGAACTCAATCTTCATGGAGTATTTGGATAAGTTCGTCGTAGTTTATCTCGATGATATACTCATCTACTCCAAGAACGAGGAAGAACATGCCGAACATCTAAGGCTAGTGTTGAAGAAACTTCGAGAGCATCGCCTTTATGCCAAATTTTCTAAATGTGAATTCTGGTTGACAGAAGTGACCTATCTAGGTCATGTAATATCTGGTAAAGGTATTGCTGTTAACCCTGAGCGAGTTCAAGCCGTTCTTAATTGGACTCCACCTGAATCGGTCAAGCAAGTTCGGAGTTTTCTAGGCTTAGCGAGCTATTGTCGTCGCTTTGTCGAGAACTTCTCCAAAGTTGCCAAACCTCTAACCGAACTCCTCAAGAAAGATAAGAAGTTCGAATGGACTCCACAATGTGAGCACAGCTTTCAGGAACTGAAAAGACGCCTGACCTCTGCTCCCGTGCTGGTACCGCCAGACTTCTCCAAGGACTTTGTTATCTACTGCGACGCCTCGCGACAAGGACTGGGTTGCATTCTCATGCAAGATCGACACGTAATCGCCTACGCTTCACGGCAATTGCACCCACATGAGGAGAACTATCCTACTCATGATCTAGAGCTTGCAGCCGTAGTCTATGCACTTAAGACCTGGCGACATTACCTCCTCGGTAATCGTTGCGAAATATTCACTGATCACCAAAGTCTGAAGTACATTTTCACCCAACCGGATCTGAATCTCAGGCAAAGACGTTGGGTTGAATTGATCACAGACTTCGACTTAGGAATAACCTATACCCCAGGGAAAGCCAACGTCATGGCTGATGCGCTAAGTCGTAAATCTTATTGTAACAACCTGATGTTACAACAAAGTCAACCGCTTCTCCATGAGGAATTTCGGAAGCTTAACCTTCACATTGTACCTCAAGGTTTTCTTTCCACTTTGGTGGCAAAACCTACCCTTACGGATCAAATTATCAAAGCACAGAAGGTAGATCCGGGAATCTCCCGCATCAAGAGAAACATTCAGAAAGGAATTGCGAATTGTTTCTCCATTAATGATCAAGGGGTCGTATACTTCGGGGATCGACTAGTGGTTCCCAAAGTGCGCAACCTGAGGCGATTGATCCTTAAGGAAGCTCATGAATCTCCTCTCACCATGCATCCCGGTAGTACTAAGATGTATCAGGACCTACGCCAGAGGTTCTGGTGGACTAGGATGAAGAGAGAAATTGCTCAGTATGTTGCTAATTGCGACGTCTGTCGTCGTGTAAAAGCAGAGCATCAACGGCCTGCTGGCACCCTTCAACCCTTAGCTATTCCTGAATGGAAATGGGATAAAATTGGTATGGATTTCATTACCGGTTTTCCCAGGACCAAGAGAGGGAATAATGCTATTTTCGTCGTGGTCGATCGTCTTTCCAAAGTAGCTCATTTCTTACCTGTTCGTGAGAGTATAACCGCTAGTCAGCTGGCAGACTTATACATCTCCCGTATAGTGTCTCTCCATGGTGTTCCTTTGGAAATTAACTCGGATCGAGGAAGTCTTTTCACCTCTCGATTTTGGGAAAGTTTCCAAAATGCTATGGGGACTCGTCTCTCCTTTAGCACCGCTTTCCACCCTCAGTCGAGTGGTCAAGTGGAACGCGTCAACCAAATTCTAGAAGACATGCTTCGAGCCTCTGTTATCTCATTCGGAATGGATTGGGAGAAGTGCCTTCCATTTGCCGAATTCGCTTACAACAACAGCTATCAATCTAGCTTGGGTAAAGCCCCTTTTGAAGTTCTCTATGGACGACGGTGTCGAACACCCCTTAACTGGTCAGAGACCGGGGAAAGACAATTCTTTGGCCCGGACATGATTCAGGAAGCAGAAGAACAAGTTCGCATCGTTCGTGAAAAGTTGAAAACAGCCCAATCTCGTCAAAAGAGTCAATATGACCGAAAACATAAGGCTATGACTTTCGAGGTTGACGAGAAGGCTTATCTTCGGGTCACCCCTCTGAAGGGAACCCATCGTTTCGGTATCAAAGGCAAATTGGCTCCTCGTTACATTGGACCTTTTCGCATTCTCGCCAAACGAGGAGAAGTTGCCTACCAGTTGGAACTACCTCCGCACCTCTCCAGAGTCCACGATGTCTTCCACGTTTCTCAACTCAGGCGTTGCTTCTCGGATCCTATCCGTGAAGTGGACCACGAAACGCTTGATCTCCAAGATAATCTTACATATCGAGAGTACCCCATTCGTATCCTCGATCAGGCCGAACGTACCACTCGACGTCATAACATCAAGTTTCTCAAAGTACAATGGTCGCACCATTCTGAGGATGAAGCAACTTGGGAAAGGGAGGATCGTCTTCGACTCGAGTATCCCGCCTTCTTCCCGGAGGAACCCAAATCTCGGGACGAGATTCTTTTGAGTGGGGGTGAGTTGTCACATCCTAGCTAGCCATGCATTAGAGTGTTGCATCATGTTTACTCTTTCATCAGAAACTTGAAATGGGGATCTGTGAAACCCTCAGAATCTTTTTGAAAATGACCCAAATAAAAATTTCTCCAAAAGGGTCCAAGAAAATGCTCATGTTGCTCTCTGAAAATATTGGACAGAGATAAAAATCAAACCAATATTTTAAGAGCTCATAGGTATTTATTTTGGGCATTTGGAATTAATGCATAATATTTGCATTGGAAATATATTAATTATATATATTAATATATGTCCAAATATTATGCCATTTATAAAGGAGCTCTGGAATAATATATCTAGCTCCTGCAAAAATTGGCATAAGGAAATAAAATGATTTAATATTTTATTTAAATCAAAACAAATGTCAGAAATTAGAAAACAGAAAATAATTAAAAGGGAGAAGCTTACCTGGGCTCCTCCCTGTGCAGCCCAGCCAGCTGGCCGGCCCAGCCAGCAGGCGGCCCAGCCCACCACTGCAGCCCTCCGTCGTCTTCCTCCCCTCGCCCCGAAGCTGCTGCGTGCTCGCACGCGCACGGCCGCGCGGCCACCTCCTGCTTGCCGACGAGCTCCTGGCCGCGTGGACGACTCCCGCAGGCCGTCCCGATCCCCCCTGCTCTCTCTCACTCTCCCCGGCTCTTCCCTCCTCTCCCTCGCTCTCTCTCTCACACGGCCGAACACCACCGTCGCCGCCGTTCGCCATAGCAGCCGTCTCCGGCCACCCCTCGCTCCCCCGACTAGCTCAGGAGCTCCGCCTCGACCCCCTCTTCCTCCCCACCGCTCCACGGGTCCCCGGAAGCCCTGCATCGCCGCCACGTCGCCGTTCCCCTCTTCGGGCTCCGACCATCGTCGCCGTCGAATTCGTCGTCTCCAGCGCGTCCCCGAGCCCGCTAACCATCCCTGCAGCTCCGCGGTGAGCCCCCGAGTCGTTTCCCCCTTCTCCCCTGGTCCCTTTCGACCTCTAGGCCCTAGCCCCACCTTGGCCGAGAGCTCCACGCCGCCGGCGATGTCGCCGTCGTGGCCACGGTCACCGTAGCACCCAACCGAGCACACTATCGTGCTCCACACCTCACTAGGAGCACGCAGCACGCACTAACGCCTCCCCAAACCCCCTGCAACACCGATCCCGACCGCACCCGAACTCCGGCGGCCGCAGCCGAGCTCGCCGCCGTCGACTCCGGCCACCCCAGGCCCAGCCACAGCCACCGTTCGACGCGCGGGAGCAAGGGCTCTCCAACGAGCCCAAGCACGGCCTTGCCCGTGCCCTGTAGCGCGATCCCGCGTCGCGCCGCCGTCTCGGGCCTCGCCGGCGTCACGTCGCCGGTGGGTTTGACCCACTTTGACCACGACAGGAACCCCCCTGAGTCCCTGACAGGTGGGCCCAGCCCTGTAGCTAATTAGGATTAGTGCTAACCACTGTTAGTTAACCCCCTGACACTGACCAGTGGACCCCAGCGCCACTAATCCCTAATTAGGATTAATTTAAACCTGTTAAACCCCCCTGTCACTGACGTGTGGCCCCCACACGTCAGGTTTGACCCCAGACAGCCGCAGTTGACCACTGACGTCATGCTGACGTCATGCTGGCGCAATAATTATAATTTCTGGATTTAATTTAAATCAGGAAATTCCAGAATATTATTTAAACTTCAAAAATTCATAACTTTTATTCTGTAACTCCAAATTGGACAAATTATATATGAAAAATGATCAGAAAAATCCAATCTATCCATCTGTACTATTTTCATGCATGATCAAACAAGTTAAATTGATGTTTCAAGCAGAACAAGGAAAAGCACTTTAAGAGGCCATGTTTGAGTTTGAAATTTGAATCTTTGATTCAAATTTGTTCAAACCCTTCTGGTTTTAGTTGCATTAGTCCAACACACTCATATTGCTATGTTTCATGCATGCATCATATTGTTGCACATTGTTTGGTGATGGTTGTGTATCGGTGTCCTTGCGACAGGTTCTGCCCCCGAGGAGTACCGTGATTACCCTAACGAAGAATCATATCCGTGCATCGAACCATCAGGCAAGCAACCAACCATTTGATCATATCGATACAATCCCATGTTCTCGCTCCTGCTCTCTTTTACTGCATTAAGACAACGCGTTTCAAACTGCTGTGTGCTACGGTAGTTGAACCCATTTCCTCTGCATGACCTGTCATTGCCACAGTAACTAGATGAAACCCACTAGCATGTGTAGGAGTTGATTGAGCCATATGTATGTGTTGTTCCTACCTTGCTATGCCTGCTATGCTTAGAGTCGTGTCAGGTCTGGTTCATCTGGGTGATGGGCTAGAGTGAAATGTTTATGTCGGTAATGAGAGTGGTGTGGTGAACACGATTTGGTAAAGGTATCGATGAGAGGCCATGTAGGAGTACATGGTGGGTTGTTTCATTGAAGCCGACCTTAAGCACTGAGATCTGTATGCGTGATTTAAGAATCAGCTACTACCATGCATTGGGCCCGAAACCAATGGACCCTCTCGGCTTCTTATTCACCCTAGTTCTCCGTCCAGGAGTTGCAAGTAGTTTCTGGTGTTTGTAGCCTACTGGAGGCCGTGGACAGCGCTGACCGTAGGGGTGGGCTGTGATGCGGTAGGTACGTGGCACGGTGTACCGAATACCCGTTAGGTATCTCGGGAACCCTGTTCACATCGTTCGGGGCCGTATGGGAAACCTCGGCCGGACTCCCTGCGGATGGAACCTGAATAGGCGATAAACCTGGACTGGAGGCTTAGGTGATTAGGTAGGTCGTGGCCGACACCCACGTTGGGCTTCCGCTTGAAGGTTGCCGAGTACATGTCGTGTAAACGACGGTAAGTGGTGAGAGCGTGTATGAAGGAGTACACCCCTGCAGGGTTATCATAATCTATTCGAATAGCCGCGTCCGCGGTAAAGGACTACTTGGTTGCCTATACAGTTCATAGACAAGTAAATGGAAACTACTAAAAGCCTCGAGATAAGTGTGAGTGCCGAGGATGGCTCTTCCGTAGGAAGACGGAGGTGGATCCTCGGTAGTGTATTGAAGTGGTGAGTAGTGGACTCGTGTGCGCAAAACCATTTCAAGTTGGAGTATCGTAGGATAGCCTAGCCAAGAGTCAAAGCTGGCTTGCTGCAGTAACTCCACCAACCCTTCTTGATACTATGCATGTATGTAGGATCTGATGTAAGTCTTGCTGAGTACCTTTGTACTCATGTTGCTATAATCTACATTTTTTACAGAAGACGCTGCAACCCCTTCTGATGGGTTCTATGTAGACGTTGACATCAACGAGTAGGCTAAAGACCCAGGTGGTGACCCTGAGCTTGTGATGGACCACGTAGTATAGCTAGGCTTTCCAAGCCTCTTTTATTTTACTAGTTGTCTGTACTCAGACAATGTACTTCCGCTGCTGGTTTGTATGACTGTATGACTTGTATGTTGGGTCGTGAGACCCGTACCTTTGTGTATGTTATGTATGGCTCTCTGAGCCTTAAATAAAGTACTTGTGTCGTAGAGTCATGTTGTGATGCTTCGTTGTATTTGCACATATCAAGCATATTGTGTGTATGATTGAAATGCTTGGTATGTGTGGGATCTGACTATCTAGTTGTTTATCTTTAGTAGCCTCTCTTACCGGGAAATGTCTCCTAGTGTTACCGCTGAGCCATGGTAGCTTGCTACTGCTCTGGAACACTTAGGCTGGCCGGCATGTGTCCTTCTTCGTTCCTGTGTCTGTCCCTTCGGGGAAATGTCACGCTTTGAGTACCGGAGTCCTGTTAGCCCGCTACAGCCCGGTTTACCGGAGTCCTGCTAGCCCAGTGCTACAGCCCGGACCCATTTGCTGATGACCGACACGTTCGGAGCTGGGTCATGGATGCCTGTCCCTGTAAGTCTGTGCCACTTTGGGTTTATGACTAGTCATGTCAGCCCGGGCTCTTTATCATATGGATGCTAGCGACACTATCATATACGTGAGCCAAAAGGCGCAAACGGTCCCGGGCAAAGGTAAGGCGACACCCGTGGGAATACCGTGCGTGAGGCCGCAAAGTGATATGAGGTGTTACCGGCTAGATCGATGTGACATCGAGTCGGGGTCCTGACACCTGCCCACAGCTTGAAGTCATAAAGCGGTCCATCTGCATCGAGGGTGCGCGCGGGGATTTTGCCCATGCGAAGGTCCACTCGGCAAAGCTGGACGCCGTGAAGCTGGTGAAGGAGGGGCCGTCGGAGGGCAAGGAGCATCGCTGCCCCGAAATGTATTATGAGAGTGTCCTGAAGGGTTCCCGCCTTGTGGCGGATGAATGTGCCAGGGATGTAATTTTTGAATAAACATGCGCATGTGGTCCTGTAATGTGAAACGAGTTCATTTGTGCTATGCAACACTTTTTTAATTTAAAATATTACCTTCTGTGCGGCCGTTTATAAAATCTGAGAGTTGTCCAGTCGTCGGCTTCTGCCCCCATGTAACTAGTACTGGGGTGTTCGGGATAAACCTGAGCACTCTTTATCCCAATTTTGGGTCCTTCGAGGGAGGTGTTCGGCGCAACGAACCAGGCAATCAGACTATAAGGCTTTATCACTCTGACTTAGCCATAGAAGTCTACAATTTTAAATTGCGGCGAAGCCCCTAGTATTCGGAAGGCCAAATTTGGGGCGCTATACACGCCTAAGTCAGGCAAGGCCGACTCCTCGCCCGAAGCGGAAAAAGTCTTTAAGGACTTGCGACCTTGCGAACAGCGACCAGCTCTCGCCTTATCATGGTAGTCAGTTTTCGGCTTTCTCTACTGAGGTGCTCGTCCGGAAGAACCGGGACACAATCGCAGTAGTTCTCCCACCGCTATCCTAGCCGATATAACGGAACGTAAGGTACCAAAGCATGGGAGCCTGGCAAACCCAACTATTGACCCAAGACATGATTCGGAGCTGATGCATATAATGCTATAAGTTCGGGGTGCCGCACTGTCGAAAGTGTTCGGACATCTCGCGCTGTATTATGGGGTAAACAAAATCCCCTGGCGAATGTACATGTGCAGATTGTCGTAAATGAACATATAAGAAAAAAGGGGATGAATAATGCAATAATAGACTAATTGTATGCATTGATATTTAAATAATACATCGAAGCGTACTAGTACAAGTAGTGCAATAAGCAGAAAGTAGGACTATTTGACATGTCCGATCAAAGGGCAAGCTGCGTATGGATAGTAGAAAGCGGGTATATCGATTATTATTAGAGACCACCTGAGGGTTCCTATGTAAATCTTAGCTTCTTGCCTCCTTGGTTGTTCCTTCCCGAAATGAGTCTAGCAATCGTACTGCCGGAAAGGGCTTCTAGAGAGTTAGATCCTGAAATAGAAAAAATGATAAAGGTATACAACCCCTGAGGCGGTTAAGCCGCATTGCAGGACGTGCCCTGATCGTGCCCCTGCCTATGTCCATGGTATTTTTAGTGCGTAATTGTGTACGCGCGGCACGGATTTCGTCGCTTGACTAGGACTGGGACTGGGGCCGAATTGCTAGGCGAGCTCTGAACGTGCCAGGCGATTCTGTTGCAGTTTACTCCGGACTCGCTTGAAGGTGTCCGGGGGCTGTATCGCCGAATTAGTGGTTTGCCTTAAAAGGCTGCTTTGTGCTTCTGCTGCGAGGGCCGCAGTGTGCTCTTTCGTGCGGAGTAAGCGTTCTATGTTTCCATTCACTGTTATGAACCCCCTAGGTCCTGGCATTTTGAGCTTGAGGTATGCGTAATGCGGTACCGCATTGAATTTTGTGAATAAGGTTCGCCCAAGCAGTGCATGATAGCCACTACGAAACGGGACGATATCGAAGATTAACTCCTCGCTTCAGAAGTTGTCTGGAGATCCGAAGACCACTTCTAGTGTGATTGAGCCCGTGCAATGGGCCTGTACACCTGGGATGACGCCCTAAAAGGTGGTTTTTGAGGGTTTGATCCTCGAGGGATCTATACCCATTTTTCGCACTATATCCTGATAAAGCAGGTTCAGGCAGTTGCCGCCGTCCATAAGGACTCGAGTGAGGTGAAATCCGTTGATGATGGGGTCTAGGACCAGTGCGGCGGATCTGCCATGATGGATACTAGTGGGGTGGTCCCAGCGATCAAAGGTGATCAGACAAGCGGACCATGGGTTGAACTTTGGGTCGACGGGATCCATCGCATAGACGTCCCTTAGTGCGTGCTTCCGTTCCCTCTTGGGAATGTGGGTTGCGTATATCATGTTCACCGTCTTCACTTGTGGGGGGGGACCCCTTCTGTCCTCCCGTGTTCGGCAGCCGGGGCTCCTCATCATCATCACTATGCAACCCCTTGTCCTTGTTTTCGGCATTTAACTTGCCGTCCTGCTTGAACACCTAGCATTCTCTTTTGGTGTGATTGGCTGGCTTGTCAGGGGTGCCTTGGATTTGACATGAGCGATCCAGTATACGATCCAAACTGGACGGAGCCGAAGTACTTCTTTTGAATGGGTTTTTCCGCTGACCGGATCTAGAGCCTCTGAATCCGGCATCGATGTCGTATCATCGGTGTTATCGCCGTTGTTGTGGCGCTTTGGTCTGTTATGACGTGGTCTGCCGTTGGCATCTTTGGTATCCGAAGTGCCTGGAGTCCTTGATGTGTTGTTGCTGCGAGCCAGCCAGCTATCCTCGCCCGCGCAAAAGCGGGTCATGAGTGTCGTAAGAGCTGCCATAGGCTTCGGCTTGTCCTGGCCGAGGTGGCGGGCAAGCCACTCATCACAGATGTTATGCTTGAATGTCGCTAGGGCCTCTGCATCCGGACAGTCGACAATTTGGTTTTTCTTAGTTAGGAACCATGTCCAGAATTTCCTGGCTGATTCCCCTCGCTGGTGAGTTATATGGCTCAAGTCATCAGCATCCGGTGGTCGCACATAAGTGCCCTGGAAGTTGTCAAGGAATGTGTCTTCCAATGCCGAGTCATCAACTACCGACGGAGTCTGCTGGCAAGCTATTCAGCCAATGCCGAGTTGGTCCTTTGAGTTTTAGTGGGAGGTATTTGATGGCATGTAGATCATCACCGCGAGCCATGTGGATGTGAAGGAGGAAATCCTCAATCCATACAGCGGGATTTGTTGTACCATCATACGATTCGATATTTATGGGTTTAATACCCTCCGGGAATTCGTGATCCATAACTTCATCAGTGAAGCATAGGGGGTGTGCAGCGCCTCTTTGCTGGGCGATATCACGACGCGGTTCATATGAGTCTTGCTCCTGCATTCGGCCCGGCCGGATTTACCTTTAGTGTATCCGGTGCGACGGTCATCGTCCCATGTTGGCGCGCGCCCCCATGACCCGTATATTGACCTTCCAAGTTTTGCCCTGCTATCCAATACGTGTCGCAGGTCCCGTGTGTTGCCCAGGGCCTTGGTATTTTTGATTGAGTGGCGGCAGGGTGCAGGCTGAACTTCAGGCTGAAATGCCTCGCTGGCTCGGCCACGCAGTGGCCAGTCAGCCGCATCGTACACTGGTGCTGGAGGTTTCAATGCTTCCTCCTCGAGGGGAGGTAGCGACCTACATTTTGGGTAACTCTTGGAGGGGTGCTCGAGTTCATATTCCTCGGCCGCAAGGACTTCGGTCCATCTGTCTGCTAGCAAGTATTGATCAGCTTGAAGATGTTGTTGCTTTTTCTTCAGGCTATTTGTTGTGGCCATAAGCCGGCGCTTAGAGTGCTCCCGCTTGACGGGATCCTTAGGCATGATAAATTCTTTGTCGCCGAGGCTCACCTCGTCTTTGGAGAGAGGCATGTAATTGTCCTCCTCCGGTTCTCCATATGCTGCCTGCTCTGGAGGGCTAGCTTTTTCATCCTCCCGCTCTACATTGTGCTGGAGGGGATTGTGGTTGTCTTCGGCACTATCCGGAGTGTTATTGTCTTGTGTGCCGGCATCACTACTTTTGCTGTGGTGGGACTTAGAGCGGCGCCGCTGACGTCAGCGCTTGGGTTGCTTCTTGGAGGGGTCATCCTCTGCTGTCTCGTTGCCATTTCCTTCTTTGGGGGTGTCCACCATGTATATATCATATGATGAGGTGGCAGTCCAGCGCCCTATGGGCGGTGGTTCCTGTGCGTCTCCTGCATCGTCGTCCATACCGTCGATGTCTTCGAAGTCGAAGTCGAGCATGTCGGTTAAATCATCGACAGTGGATACTAAATGGGTGGTGGGTGGGCAGTGAAATTCTTTGTCGTCCACATCCCATTCTAGCCGGACATAGTTCGGCCAAGGTTCTCCTGACAAGGAGAGAGACCTTACTTAATTTAGCACATCGCCGAAAGGCGAGTCTTGAAAGATATCCGCGAAGGTGAACTCCGTGATTGGCGTCCAGTCAGATTCGATAGGCACGGATGCAGGCGGCTCGGAGTCAGTGGCGGGAGACGAATCCAGTGGTTCGGCGACACGGCTCTCGTAAGGGGTGAAGTTAGTATCCAGCTCCATCGCCACTGAGACTGCAGCCTCCATGGCGGGGTCTATCCCTGCATTCTCGGATGGCGCAATTTGCTCCGGATTGAAGGCCGGGGTAGTTGCAGATGTGATCTCCCGAACACTGTCCGACAGCAGAGTTATGTCATGCTCATCGTGATTGTGCGGCTCATCTGACATGGGCTCGAATCCGTCGAAGATCAAGTCTCCACGGATGTCGGTCATGTAGTTTAGGTTTCCGAACCTGACCTGATGGCCAGGGGCGTAGCTCTCGATCTACTCCAAATGGCCAAGCGAATTGGCCTGTAGTGCAAACCCACCGAATACAAAGATCTGTCTCGGGAGGAAAACCTCACCCTGGACTGCATCGTTACCGACGATCGATGGAGCCATCAAACCATATGGTGACGACAAAGTCGAACTCTCAATGAAAGCACCAATGTCGGTGTGAAAACCGGCGGATCTCGGGTAGGAGGTCCCGAACTGTGTGTCTAAGGCGGATGGTAACAGGAGGCAGGGGACATGATGTTTACCCAGGTTCGGGCCCTTTTGATGGAGGTAATACCCTACGTCCTGCTTGATTGTTCTTGATGATATGAGTATTACAAGATTTGATCTACCACAAGATCGTAGGGGCTAGACCCTAGAAGCTAGCCTATGGTATGATTGTATGTTGTCCTACGGACTAAACCCTCTGGTTTATATAGACACCGAAGGGGGGCTAGGGTTACACAGAGTCGGTTACAAGGGAGGAGATCTACATATCTGTATTGCCAAGCTTGCCTTCTACGCCAAGGAAAGTACCATCCGGACACGGGACGAAGTCTTCAATCTTGTATCATCATAGTCCGAAAGTCCGGCCAAAGGATATTGTCCTACTGTCCAGAGACCCCCTAATCCAGGACTCCCTCAGCAAGATTTGGAGCAACAAGAGTTCATCATTGAAGAGATCAGGAAGTTGGAGGCGGCAGGCCTAGTAAGAGGAGTACACCACCCCACGTGGTTGGACAATCCGGTGGTGGTGCGTAAGGAGAATGGGAAGTGGAGGCTATCGGTGTCAAAACTGGCAGATCTCGGGTAGGGGGGTCCCGAACTGTGTGTCTAAGATTGATGGTAACATGAGACAGGGGACACGATGTTTACCCAGGTTCGGGCCCTCTCTATGGAGGTAAAACCCTACTTCCTGCTTTATTGATCTTGATGAATATGAGTATTACAAGGGTTGATCTACCACGAGATTGTAATGGCTAAACCCTAGAAGTCTAGCATGTATGACTACGGTATTGAGTATCCCTTTTCCGGACTACACCCACCAGTTTATATAGACATCGGGGGGATCTAGGGTTACATAGAGTCGGTTACATAAGATGGAATCTTCATAGTTTTTTGCCAAGCTTGCGTTCCACACCAAGGAGAGTATTAGCCGGACATGGGTACAATCTTCGGTCTTCATATCTTCATAACCCATCAGTCCGGCCCATAGATAACAGGCCGGACACTCGAGGACCCCTTAGTCCAGGACTCCCTCAGTAGCCCCCGAACCAGTCCTCAATAGCGAGGTGTTCGGCACATAGATTGTCTTCGGTATTGCAAGGCGGGTTCCTTTAATGATTTCCAAGTAGTGTATTCGGCCCTAAATCCAATGTCTCCCCTCGGCTTCTGCGCGCTTAATGTCCCCGTTTTCCACGTGTCGAGCGAATGTGGACAGTCAGGGTATTTTTTGCAAATAACACCCCAACCCTACAAGGAATAGCATCTATTTAAAGATCCTGGATCTCAGATCCTTTCGACACCAAGCACAGAAAATCCTTTTAGACCGCCGGGTGAGACCATTCCAATATGGCAAACATTCCCATCTCCTCTCCCTGTTCCAACCGAGAGAGAGGCGAGTGGGAGAGGTGCTCTCTGTCCCATAGCGGCTTGGCGAAGTTGCAAACGCAGGGATTTCTCCCTCCGACAGATCTGGTCCCTGTTTGAGCAGGGTTAACCTCTTTAAACAGCAAAACCCAGGCGGCGGATTTCCAATTCACCCATTCCCGAGGGAGAACGAGTGTGCTTCGTCCCCTATCTGCTGAGGGGAGTGGGATTTTTCCAATTCACCCATTCCTCTGAGGGCTCCTGGAGTACTATGGCCTCCAGTTGCACAATCACATCCCCGGCTCCATCCTCCACATTGCGGGTTATGTCGCTCTATGCAAACTATTCCTGGGTTCCGAGGCCCATTTCAATTTATAGATAAGACTATTCTACCTCGTCCCTCGCAATCAAGGTGGATAAAATTTTTGAAGTGGGGGGAGCCGAAGTGTGGCGCATCGTCAGGACCAGATACTTGTCTGGCACACCGAAGAAAGGTCTCGAAGAGTGGACTTCCGAATGGTTCTACATTGACGATGTTGCTCTGCCAGACCCTATCCGCATTGGCCTCCCCGAGTTTTCAAATGCTTCACCAAAGAAACGCCATAGCTGGAGTCATCGGAGCCTCGAGGAAGAGGATAGCGCGGAGATCAGTTTGCTACTAGGCAAGATCAAGACGCTTGCCCAGTCTGGATTGTCAATAGTCGAGGTGATGGGAATTTCTATAACGCGGGGGGGGGGGGGTCCAGCCACTCCAATACCAAGGACTGCCCATGTGGCATTATAATGGAGAAGACAACGCCTCACATTATGGCTGAATGGGCCTGAAGACCCCCACTGCTCTAGGCAAGATTCTAGTTGAGCTGTACAACGGGGAAAAGGAGGAATTCAGCCATCTTCAATATCGGGATGGACTTTCCATGTACAATCCTCCCAGCTGGGTAAGGTTCAGCTCCACTATTTTACTCTCGAACCTGGATCATTTGTTGACAGGCAGCATCTTATCTGCGCATAACAGGAATGGAAAGGCTGTCGAGGGGATCCATGACCCTGCCCCCCAGCCGGATAATCGCAACCGGGACCTTGACCCCAGATATGAAGAAGATCCAGACATATTTGTGGAGCTTGAGGAGGGAATATTCTATCAGATGAGCTATTACGGTACATATGTACCAATTATCACCGATTACCCCGGCCTCCTTCCGGCTTCACACGTAAGTAATCTGAAGACACCTTATCCAGAAGAGATCTCTTCTTCCTTCTTACCCACCGCACTGTTTTGTGCTCAAAAGGGGAAGTGTTCAGCGCACTGTACCGCTCTGGTGGTATCTCCAAAGAGAGCATCCACGACACCAGGAGGGCCTTCCAAGAGGAAAACAATCGAAGACATGGCCGGGCCTTCATCGAAGAGGTATGAATTTGCCAATATGCACCTATGCAGTCAAATCCAACCGTGACCTTCCCATTTTCCATGTGTCAGGAAAAAGGTGTGCCAGACTATATCCGGAGGTTCGAGCGGTCGTACTTCCCGCAGCCAGGCCTCAAACCCTGCCGTGAAGACGGTGGCTGATGCGGGGGCGATGCCAGACTGTCCTCCAGCCAAGGAATTGGATGATGCCATGAATCATCGTCGCCACTGGGCCATTTTACAAGACCCTGGCTTTTCAGAAGAGTCATTTAACGCCTTCAACTCGGCTGATGCATACATCCGAGCTGCTCGAGATGGGCTTAACAGGGCCACAAAGCAGCATTTGAAAGATGTGCAGGTAAATTTGTTTTGTCTGACTATGATAACCATATGCCAGTAGCCCTCAAGACTTAAAGGAGTTGAAACAACTGATTTAAGGATCAATGTACAACCAGATGCTTATGGAGGAGAACATCCTATTAACTCAGGAACTAGAAAAGTGTCAGCGTCGGCTGCTTGCTACCAATGCCAAACTGGAGAAATACAAGGCATCTCCTGGTAATATTTCCCTCTATTGAAAATTCAGAATGATACACTGATAGTGTAAATCTGGGTGCTTATCTTTGTATCAGGTCGTTAGACCAATTATGAGAGCAGCTGGACGCCGCTCGAGGTGAAGAACACGGGGCCAAAGAGCTATTAACAACGGGCGAGCGTGTATTAACAAAAGTCGTTTAAGAGAAAAAGAAACTCCAGGATTCGAACACCAAGTTGGGCGAAGAACTGAAAGATGTGCGAGCTCAGCGAACTAACTCTATGAAGGAGAACAAGAAGTTGCGAGGTGGCATATTCAGTACATGGCCGCTTTTATCTTGTAATAGTTTGGAGTTAAGAGTAGTTGATATAGCTGTAATTGCAGGTGTATTAACGAACCACCCCGAAGAGGAGGTGTCCGAATCATCAAGTGATCTTCTGCAAGGGCTGTCGCAGTTGCACGAGCAAGCTCAGCAGGCGATGCGGAGTGTGGCCAAGGCCTTATGGCCATCTGACTCCCCTCTAGGAAGCATGGAGAAGCTGGTAGAGCTGTTCAAGGGAGCACGGTGGTGTATTCGACTGTGGAAGATATCGGCTTCCCGAGAGGGTGCTCAAGAGGCCTGGGCCATGGTCAAAACGCGGTATACCAAGCTAGATCCGAATCACATGGCCCGGGTTGGACCTGTAGGGTCGAATGGGGAAGAAATTCCCGTTAGTTTAGTATATGAACAAGTGGAAGTGGCCGCTAGATATTCCCACCAGGATTGTAGGTTAGAACGCCTGTTGGACGGTATTGAAGAGAAAGTCTTTGAGTCTTGAGTGACTATGTACTTCCATCTAGCTGGATAATAACGACAATTTTTGTCGCAGACCTTTTCGCTTCAACCTCTGGACCCGAAGGTGCGAAGTGTTTCCGAATACCCTAATCGATAGAATATACTGGGGTATGCATGGGAACCAGGCGTAGGGGTCATAATTGCTCGAACAGACAATGTGTATCCGACTAGTTATATTATATTACATTATGTAAGAAACATCTTCCAGAGAGAATAATTCCGTTAAGGTTCTTTCCATGGGTGTGCATGCGTTTAATGTGCATGTCCGAACTGTGATTGAAAAAATATCGTAGTGTAAGTAACATCTGGGGTTCACAATGGAGTGAATGTGGAAACGTCTTTAATTCACCGACTGAATATTCCCTTAAGAATGCTAGCTTTTGGCTTCACCCAGTCTAAGGTACACATACAGATGACCCAGCAGTAACAATCGCAAAGGTGCTCCCTTTATGCCCTAGCCGAACTAACGTGAACGTAGGCCATAAGCACAGGAGCCACGCAACCTAGCTTGGCCAAAACTTAAGTCATATCGATGCATATAATGGCAAAGAAAAGGTACATAGGGAAAGACGCAGATGTATTGGGCTTGATGCTCGAAAAATAATAGCAAGCTTCTGTAAGAGAAGCCCCCAGGTATAATGAACGTACATATGTAGAGATGTACGCATCAGGTAGGGATGGTCTAGCCATACTGAAGCCGTAAGGATAAACAAAAAATGAAAAAAGGTAAAAAAAACGAAAAGAGAGGGAAAAAATAACTGTAATAACAGGAGGGAGGAAACGAACACAGAGTTCGGCGCTAGGCATAAAATCATCGTAGTGTGGCCGCGTTCAAGGGGTTCGGCTCCAGGTGATTGTCTGATGCATCACGTAGGCGGTACGCTCCTCAAGTGAGAACTTCTTCAATGATGAAGGGACCCGCACACTTGGGCTTGAGTTTGTCCTTTTTCTTCTCCGGCAAGCGTAGAACGAGTTCACCAATGTTATATGTCTTGGCCCGCACTTCTCTGCTTTGGTACCTGCGAGCCTGCTGTTGATAATATGCGGAACGGGCTTTTGCGACGTGGCGCTCCTCCTCCAAGGTATCTAAGTTGTCCTGCCGATCTAGCTCGGCTTCTCTCTCTTCGTACATACGCACTCGAGGTGAGTCATGAATAATATCGCAGGGTAACACTGCTTCCGCCCCGTACACCATGAAGAAGGGTGTATATCCGGTAGTGCGGTTGGGCGTGGTCCGCAGCCCCAGACTATGGAGTCGAGTTCCTCCACCAAGTGCTTGTTTGATTCCTTCAAAGACCGCACTAGTCTGGGTTTGATGCTGCTCATGATAAGACCATTAGTCCGTTCGACTTGACTGTTTGTTTGTGGGTGATAGACAGACGAGTAATCGAGCTTAATGCCTAGATTAGCACACCAGAGTTTCACTTCATCGACTGTGAAATTGGAGCCATTATCGGTGATTATGCTGTGCAGGACACCGTAACGGTGTACCACGCCGGATATGAAATTTATTACTAGCCCTGCTTCAGCCATTTTCTGGTTTAGCCTCTATCCACTTAGTGAATTTATCCACCATGACCAGTAGATACTTTCTCTTATGGCTTCCTCCTTTAAGGGGTCCGACCATATCGAGTCCCCAAACCGCAAAAGGCCAAGTGATGGGGATTATTTGTAAGGTAGTCGGGGCATATGGCTCTGGTTGGCAAAGAGTTGGCATCCGACGCAAAGTTGGACAAGGTCCTGTGCATCTACTCGGGCCGTCGACCAATAAAACCCTGTACGGAAGGCCTTGCTAACAAGGGCCCGAGCTGCTGCGTGGTGACCGCCGAGTCCGACATGAATTTCAGCCAAGAGTTGCCGCCCTTCTTCCTCGGATATACATCGTTGAAGGACTCCGGTAGCGCTTTTCTTATAGAACTCTCCGTCATGAACCTTGTAGGCCTTCGAACGCCGGACAATGTAGCGAGCCTCATTCTGGTCCTTAGGGACCTACTTCCTATTAAGGTAGGCCAGGAAGGGTTCGGTCCATGGGGCAGTGGCTGCCATGATGAGATGCGCCAACGGTACTATTTCGATGGCTGAGCCTCCGACGACGTCGGTGTTTCCGGGATCTGGGGTTATGTTTAGATCCAGACTAGTGTTGCCATTTTCCCCCTACCAAACCATGGATGGCTTAAAAAGCCTTTCCAGGAAGCTATTAGGTGGGACGGGGTCGCGCTTAGCGCCGATACAAGCAAGAACATCCGCCGCTTGATTACTTTCTCGATCCATGTGATGGAACTCGAGCCCCTCAAACTAGGCCGACATTTTTATGACTGCATTACGATACGCTGCCATCTTCGGATCTTTGGCGTCCCCGCGCACTTCTAGGCATTGTATGCCCATGGAGGTAGCCATCCGAAGACCATGCAATAAGGCCTCGTAGTCGGCTGCATTATTGGAGTCTGTGTATAGTATTTGGAGGATGTACTGAACGATGTCTCCAGTAGGGGACATTAAAACGACGCCCGCTCCTGACCCTGCCAGCATTTTGGAGCCATCGAAGTACATGACCCAATTGCAATATGTGTCGTACTCTTTAGGGAGTTCGACTTCTATCCATTCGGCGACGAAGTCGGCCAGTACTTGGGATTTGATAGCTCAACGTGGTTTATATGTGATGCCGAATAGGAGGAGCTCAATGGCCCATTTGGCAATCTGGCATGTAGCATCACGGTTGTTTATAATGTCATTGAGTGGTACTTCGGAAGCCACCGTGATCGAACACTCCTGGAAGTAGTGACGGAGCTTTCGGGATGCCATGAAGACCATGTATGCTATCTTTTGATAATGAGGGTACCGGGATTTGCATGGTGTAAGGATAGTAGATACGTGATACATCTCCGTCGTATCTATAATTTTTGATTGTTCCATGCCAATATTATTCAACTTTCATATACTTTTTGGCAACTTTTCATATTATTTTTGGGACTAACATATTGATCCAGTGCCCAGTGCCAGTTCATGTTTGTTGCATGTTTTATGTTTCGCAGAATATCCATACAAAACGGAATCCAAATGGGATAAAAATGGACAGAGCTTATTTTTGGAATATTTGGAAAATTCTGGAAGAAAAATCCACGCGAGACGGTGCCAGAGGTGGTCACAAGGTAGGGGGGCGTTCCTCACCCCGCTGGGCACGCCCCCTACCCTCGTGAGCCACCCGTAAGGCAGTTGACGCTCTTCTTTTGCCGCAAGAAAGCTAATTTTCGGGAAAAAATCACGACGAAGGTTTCAGGCCAATCGGAGTTATGGATCTCCATATATACACGAAACGGTGAAACAGAGCCAGAACAAAACGTAGAAACAAAGAGAGACAAAGAGATAGATCCAATCTTGGAGGGGCTCTCGCCCCTCCCATGCCATGGAGGCCAAGGACCAGAGGGGAAACCCTTCTCCCATCTAGGGATGAGGTCAAGGAAGAAGAAGAAGAAGGGGGGGCCCTCTCCCCCTTGCTTCCGGTGGCACCGGAGCGCTGCCGGGGCCATCATCATCACCATCATCTTCACCAACAACTTCACCGCCATCATCACCAACTCTTCCCCCTCTAAGCAGCGGTGTAACCTCTCTTTTACCCGCTGTAATATCTACCTAAACATGGTGCTCAACGCTATATATCATTTCCCAATGATGTATGGCTATCCTATGATGTTTGAGTAGATCTGTTTTGTCCTAATGGCTATTTGATGATCGTGATTGGTTTGAGTTGTATGTTTTATTATTGGTGCTGTAATATGGTGCTCTCTGTGTCGCGCAAGCGTGAGGGATTCCCGCTGTAGGGTTTGCAATATGCTTATGATTTGCTTATGGTGGGTGGCGTGAGTGACAGAAGCACAGACCCGAGTAAGTAGGTTGTTTGCATATGGGATAAAGGGGACTTGATGCTTTAATGCTATGGTTGAGTTTTACCTTAATGAATCTTTAGTAGTTACGGATGCTTGCTAGAGTTCCAATCATAAGTGCATATGATCCAAGTAGAGAAAGTATGTTAGCTTATTCCTCTCCCTCAAGTAAAATTGCAATAATGATTACCGGTCTAGTTATCGATTGCCTAGGGACAAATTACTTTCTTGTTTACAAAAGCTCTCTACTAAAACTAATTTAGTTGTGTCTCTATCAAAACAGCCCCTAGCTTTTATTTTTGTGTTCTTTATTTCTTGCAAGCTTACCCAAAAACACCTACAAAGTACTTCTAGTTTCATACTTGTTCTAGGTAAAGTGAACGTCAAGTGTGCGTAGAGTTGTATCGGTGGTCGATAGAACTTGAGGGAATATTTGTTCTCCCTTTAGCTCCTCGTTGTGTTCGACACTCTTACTTATCAAAAGAGGCTACAATTGATCCCCTATACTTGTGGGTTATCAAGACCTTTTTCTGGCGCTGTTGCCGGGGAGCAATAGCGTGGGGTGAATATTCTCGTGTGTGCTTGTTTGCTTTATCACTAAGTAATTTTTATTTGCTGTTCTTAGTTGTTCTTTATCTTTAGTTATGGATATGGAACACGAAATAACAAAAAAATTAGGTGTACTTTCTGCTCATGGAGATGGGGAACCTCCTAAAACCCGCAATGGTTGTTATGTGAAAGATATTATGTACTAGTTTAATAATCCTAAGAAAACCCCATTTAATTATGTAATGGGAGTAACGTTGTATCAACGTGAATACTTAAGGGATTACCGCTTGACACAAAAAGGGAAACTATTATGGGATCAAATTCAGATATTGAATTGGTATGCTAGGCAACTATGCTTGAGATATGATTATACTTGTTGCTCTAAGGTGAAGGCTCCACACCTTCCCTTTTTATGCAAATTTAATGATAATGAAACCTTAGCTTCTTATGCTAATGGTATATATGATTACTATGATGTGGAACAAATAGAAGAATTTGTTGCTTTTAAGGGTGCTTATGAAATTGAATCCATGTTTAAAGAGTTTGAAGATTTTGATGATGCTGTTTATAGACCTGAAATTTTTGCTATCCTGAAATATTATTACGAGAACTATGAATACAATTACGAAATTAATGCGCTTATTAAGAAAGTCTCCGCTATCCAAGAAGAGACTAATATTTTGTAGGAAACTATGGAAGAAGAAGTTGATGAAATTGTGAGCTCATTGGATGAAAAAGATGAGGAGGAGAGCGAAGAACAAAAGGAGGAAGAGCGGATTAGCTACCCGTGCCCACCTTCTAATGAGAGTAACTCTTCAACTCATACATTGTTTAATTTCCCTTCGTGCTTACCGGAGGATGATTGCTATGATGATTGTTATGATCCCATTGATTCTCTTGAAATATCCCTTTTTGATGATGCTTGCTATGCTTGTGGCCAGGATGCCAATATGAATTATGCTTATGGAGATGAACTTGCAATAGTTCCTTATGTTAAACATGAAATTGTTGCTATTGCACCCACGCATGATAGTCCTATTATCTTTTTGAATTCTCCCGACTACACTATACCGGAGAAGATTGCACTTATTAAGGATTATATTGATGGGTTGCCTTTTACCGTTGCACATGATGATTTTGATGAATATAATATGCATGTGCTTGCTTCTCCTACTTGCAATTATTATGAGAGAGGAACTATATCTCCACCTCTCTATGTTTCCAATACGATAAAATTGCAAGAAACTATTTATACTATGCATTGGCCTTTACTTTGTGTGCATGAATTGTTCTTTTATGACATGCCGATGCATAGGAAGAGAGTTAGACTTCGTTGTTGCATGATATATGTTTCTTTGTGCTCACTACTAAATTACAAATCATTGTTAATTAAAATTGGCTTTGATATACCTTGGGATCCGGGTGGATCCATTACTTGAGCACTATATGCCGAGCTTAATGGCTTTAAAGAAAGCGCTGCCAGGGAGACAACCCGGAAGTTTTAGAGAGTCATTTACTTCTGTTCAGTGCTTGAATATAGTTTAAAAACAACAAAAATAAAGAAGGGAACCCAAAACTTTTTCAAAAAGGAAAGTGAAAGTGATAGAGACGAGCATTGTGAAAATGGGGGACGTCCTTGAACTTTGTTCATGCCCATGGGAACTTTTTGAATCTTAATTACAGAAACTTTTCAACCAAAAATAATTATCCCCTTGTACAATTCCATTGTATTATAAAAATAATGTGCCAAGGTTTGCCTTTAGGATGTTTACATTTGCTTGATGGTTTGTACGGCGCAGGACAGAAACTTTGGCTGTAGTGCGCGATTTTAAATTTTTAGCTGGAACGTCAAATAGTTCTGATTCTTTTTGCACTGTATTCCTATACAAATTGTTTATTTTTCATAATTTTGGTAGAATTTTGAAGTATCATAAGTGTGGTGAATGTTCAGATTGCTACAGACTGTTCTGTTTTAGACAGATTCTGTTTTTGATGCATAGTTTGCTTGTTTTGATGAACCTATCAATTTATATAAGTGGATTAAGCCATGAAAAAGTTATATTACAGTAGACACAATACAAAAACAAAATATTAATTGGTTTGTAACAGTACTTAGAGTAGTGGTTTGCTTTATTATACTAACGGATCTTACCGAGTTTTCTGTTGAAGTTTTGTGTGGATGAAGTGTTCGATGATTGAGAAGGTTTCGATGTGAGAAGAAGGAAGAGAGGCAAGAGCTCAAGCTTGGGGATGCCCGAGGCACCCCAAGTAAATATTCAAGGAGACTCAAGCGTCTAAGCTTGGGGATGCTGGGGAGGCATCCCCTCTTTCTTCAACAAATATCAGTATGTTTTCGGATTCGTTTTGTTCATGCGATATGTGCAATCTTGGAGCGTCTTTTGCATTTAGGTTTTTATTTTTATTTATGCACCATGCTGGTATGAGATAGTGCTTGGTTGATTTATAGAATGCTTATTGCACTTCACTTATATCTTTTGAGTATGGCTTTATAGAATGCTTCATGTGCTTCACTTATATCATTTGAAGTTTGGATTGCCTGTTTTTCTTCACTTAGACAACCTCCATTTGTAGAATGCTCTTTTGCTTCACTTATATTTGTTAGCGCACAGGCATATCTTTGGTAGAAAGAATTAAACTCTCGTGCTTCACTTATATCTATTTAGAGAGATGACAGGAACTGGTTATTCACATGGTTAGTCATAAAATCCTACATAAACTTGTAGATCGCTGAATATGATATGTTTGATTCCTTGCAATAGTTTTGCTATATAAATATGGTGATATTAGAGTCATGCTAGTCGAGTAATTGTGAAATTGAGAAATACTTGTGTGGAGGTTTGCAAGTCCCGTAGCATGCACGTATGGTGAACCGTTATGTAACGAAGTCGGAGCATGAGGTGTTTATTGATTGTCTTCCTTATGAGTGGCGGTCGGGGACGAGCGGTGGTCTTTTCCTACCAATCTATCCCCCTAGGAGCATGCGCGTAGTACTTTGTTTCGATGACTAATAGATTTTTGCAATAAGTATGTGAGTTCTTTATGACTAATGTTGAGTCCATGGATTATACGCACTCTCACCCTTCCACCATTGCTAGCCTCTCTAGTATCACGCAACGTTCGCCGGTACCATAAACCCACCATATACCTTCCTCAAAACAGCCACCATACCTACCTATTATGGCATTTCCATAGCCATTCCGAGATATATTGCCATGCAACTTCCATCATCATCATATACATGACTTGAGCATCATTGTCATATTGCTTTGCATGATCGTAAGATAGCTAGCATGATGTTTTCATGGATTGTCCGTTTTTTGATGTCATTGCTACACTAGATCATTGCACATCCCGGTACACCGCCGGAGGCATTCATATAGAGTCATATCTTTGTTCTAGTATCGAGTTGTAATATTGAGTTGTAAGTAAATAAAAGTGTGATGATCATCATTAATAGAGCATTGTCCCCCCCCCCAAAAAAAAGAAAGGCCAAATAAAAAAAGATAGGCGAAATAAAAAATAATAATAAAAGGGACAATGCTACTATCCTTTTTCCACACTTGTGCTTCAAAGTAGCACCATGTTCTTCATATAGAGAGTCTCTTGAGTTATCACTTTCATATACTAGTGGGAATTTTCATTATAGAACTTGGCTTGTATATTCCAACGATGGGCTTCCTCAAATGCCCTAGGTCTACATGAGCAAGCAAGTTGGATGCACACCCACTTAGTTTCAGTTTGAGCTTTCATATACTTATAGCTCTAGTGCATCCGTTGCATGGCAATCCCTACTCACTCACATTGATATCTATTGATGGGAATCTCCATAGCCCGTAGATACGCCTAGTTGATGTGAGACTATCTTCTCCTTTTTGTGTTATCCACCATCATATTCTATTCCACCTATAGTGCTATGTCCATGGCTCACGCTCACGTATTGCGTGAAAGTTGAAAAGGTTTGAGGACGTCAAAAGTATGAAACAATTGCTTGGCTTGTCATCGGGGTTGTGCATGATGTGAATATTTTGTGTGGTGAAGATGGAGCATAGCCAGACTATATGATTTTGTAGGGATGAGCTTTCTTTGGCTATGTTATTTCAATAAGACATAATTGCTTGGTTGGTGTGCTTGAAGTATTATTATTTTTATGTCAAAGGATATACTATTGCTTTGAATCACTCGTGTCTTAATATTCATGCCATGATTAGACATATGATCAAGATTATGCTAGGTAGCATTCCACATAAAAATTATCTTTTTTATCATTTACCTACTCAAGGACGAGCAGGAATTAAGCTTGGGGATGGTGATACATCTCCGTCGTACATATAATTTTTGATTGTTACATGCCAATATTATTCAACTTTCATATACATTTTTTCAACTTTTTATATTATTTGTGGGACTAACATATTGATCCAGTGCCCAGTGCCAGTTCCTGTTTGTTGCATATTTCGCAGAATATCCATACCAAACAGAATCCAAACGGGATAAAAATGGACGGAGCTTATTTTTAGAATATTTGGAAAATTCCGGAAGAAAAACCCACGCGAGACGGTGCCCGAGGTGGTCACGAGGTAGGGGGCGCTCCTGACCCCCCTAGGCGCGCCCCCTACCCTCGTGAGCCACCCGTAAGGCGGTTCACGCTCTTCTTTTGCTGCAAGAAAGCTAATTTTCGGAAAAAATCACGGCGAAGGTTTCAGGCCAGTCAGAGTTACGGATCTCCATATATACACGAAACGGTGAAACAGAGCCAGAACAGAACGCAGAAACAAAGAGAGACAGAGAGATAGATCCAATCTTGGAGGGGCTCTCGCCCCTCCCATGCCATGGAGGCCAAGGACCAGAGGGGAAACCCTTCTCCCACCTAGGGAGGAGATTAAGGAAGAAGAAGAAGTAGGGGGGGCCCTCTCCCCCTTGCTTCCGGTGGAGCCGGAGCGCTGTCGGGGCCATCATCATCACCGTCATCTTCACCAACAACTTCACTGCCATCATCACCAACTCTTCCCCCCTCTAAGCAGCGGTGTAACCTCTCTTTTACCCGCTGTAATCTCTACCTAAACATGGTGCTCAATGCTATATATTATATCCCAATGATGTATGGCTATCCTATGATGTTTGAGTAGATCTGTTTTGTCCTAATGGCTATTTGATGATCGTGATTGGTTTGAGTTGTATGTTTTATTATTGGTGTTGTCCTATGGTGCTCTCCGTGTCGCGCAAGCATGAGGGATTCCCGCTGTAGGGTTTGCAATATGCTTATGATTTGCTTATGGTGGGTGGCGTGAGTGACAGAAGCACAGACCCGAGTAAGTAGGTTGTTTGCGTATGGGATAAAGGGGACTTGAATGTTTAATGCTATAGTTGGGTTTTACCTTAAAGAATCTTTAGTAGTTGCGGATGCTTGCTAGAGTTCCAATCATAAGTGCATATGATCCAAGTAGAGAAAGTATGTTAGCTTATACCTCTCCCTCAAATAAAATTGCAATAATGATTACCGGTCTAGTTATCGATTGCCTAGGGACAAATAACTTTCTTGTTGACAAAAGCTCTGTACTAAAACTAATTTAGTTGTGTCTTTATCTAAACAGCCCCTAGCTTTTATTTTCGTGTTCTTTACTTTCTTGCAAGCTTACCCAAAAACACCTACAAAGTACTTCTAGTTTCATACTTGTTCTAGGTAAAGCGAATGTCAAGTGTGCGTAGAGTTGTATCGGTGGTCGATAGAACTTGAGGGAATATTTGTTCTACCTTTAGCTCCTCGTTGGGTTCGACACTCTTTCTTATCGAAAGAGGCTACAATTGATCCCCTATACTTGTGGGCTATCAATACGTAGTATACTGGCTTCTGAAGTGGGAATTCATGTTCGTCCTATTTTCGTTCAACGACTAGTACGGCACTCACCACCTGATGTGTTACTGATATGTATAATAACATTGGTTCGCCGGCATTTGGTGCGGCCAGGAGTGGATTGCTCGCAAGAAGGGTTTTTATTTCCTCCAGTCCAGCTGTTGCCGCTTCCGTCCACTTGAAGTGGTCGGTTCGCCATAGAAGGCGATAGAGTGGGAGTGCCTTTTCTCCCATTCTGGAGATAAAGCGGCTTAGAGCTACAATGCAACCTGCGAGATTTTGAACTTGTTTAAGGTCTGTTGGCTTAGCCAATTGTGATAGAGCTCGGATTTTGGCTGGGTTTGCTTCAATTCCTCTATTGGAGACGATGAAGCCCAGCAGTTTTCCGGCAGGGACGCCGAAAACACACTTTTTCGGATTGAGCTTAATGTCATACACGCGGAGGTTCTCGAATGTGAGACGTAAATCGTCTATTAGTGTTTCGACGTGACTAGTTTTGATGACGACGTCGTCCACATAAGCTTCAACTATCTTGCCGATCTGTTTCTCCAGGCATGTTTGAATCATGGGTTGGTATGTGGCACCAACATTCTTGATCCCGAAGGGCATGGTGTTGAAGCAGAATGGCCCATATGGGGTGATGAATGTTGTTGCATCTTAATCAGACTCCTTCATTTTGATTTGATGGTATCCGAACTATGTGTAAAGGAAACACAATGAGTCATGCCCTGCGATGGCGTCGATCATTTGATCGAAGCGGCGAAGGGGGAAGGGATCCTTGGGGCATGCCTTGTTGAGGTCTTTGAAATCGACGCACAGGCGCCAGGATTTGTCCTTCTTTGGGACCATCACCAAATTTTCCAGCCAGTCCGGATGTTTTATTTCTCTAATGAATCAGCCTCGATTAGCTTGGCTAGCTCTTCCCCCATAGCTTGGTGTTTGGGTTCGGAAAAGCGCCACAGTGTTTGCTTGACCGGCTTGTGTCCCTTTAATATGTTGAGGCTGTGTTCGACCAACTCGCGTGGGATTCCTGGCATATCGGAAGGGTGCCAGGTGAATATATCCCAATTCTCGCGCAGGAACTCTTGTAGAGCGGTGTCAACCGTTGGGTCTAGTTTTGCTCCGATGGATGCTGTCTTCTAGGGGTCCGTTGGATGGACTTGGAATTTGTCTATTTCTTCAGCTGTTTCAATGAGGTGGATTTGGGTCGTTTTTCTAGGACCACATCATCTCTGTCCACCGTGGAGCGCAGCGCGGTTCATACTTCGGTCGTGAGGGCTTCATATAATGCCTCAAGGGCCAGGGACGCGGTCTTATTCTCGGCGCGTAATGCTATGTCCGGATCACTAACTAGAGTGATTATACCGTTGGGCCCGGGCATCTTAAGCTTCATGTACTCATATGGGGTATTGCTTGAAAGCGCGTAAATGCATCTCGCCCTAAGAGGGTGTGATATCCACTGTTGAAGGGGGCCACCTGGAAGGTTATTTCTTCGGACCGATAGTTCTTCGGCATGCCGAATACCATGTCGAGGGTGATTTTTGCCGCACACTGTGCCTCCCGACTGGGAATGATTCCTTGGAAGGTCATGCTGCTGTGCTCGATGCGGCTCCTGTCTATTTCCATTTTTCGTATTGTATCCTCATAGATGAGGTTCAGTCCGCTGCCGCCGTCCATGAGAACCTTGGGGAGCCGAAAGCAATCCACAATTGGGCTGAGGACACCGTCCTGTGTTTTTGTTCGTCGCCAGCGTTGAAGGTTATCGTTGTGTCGTTCCAGGGGTTTATTGTTGCGGTCTGGCAGACTTCGCCGAGTTCGCGGAGTGCCATTTTGCGCCTATTGTTTGAAGTGAATGTCTCAAAGACTGTCAGTACTCTGGGTTCTTCGTCTTTTGGAGGGTGTTGCTCTGTGGTGTCTTTGGTGAGGATGTCCTCGCCGTTTTTGGCTACCTGCTAGAGTATCCAACGTGCTCTTAGGCTGTGGGTTGGTATGGTATCAGGTTTGGTGTGTATTTTGCATGGGCCATCAAGCCATCCCTCCAGAACGGTTCCGCTCCGCGTGATCGGTTTGCATTTCCTGGCTATTGATCTTGGCGCGTTACAGGGGTGCACCCTTTTTGCCTGGACTAGTGGTTGAGTTGGGACCGATTGATTCCAAACTGTCTGATCTCTCCAGGCGCTCTCCATTGTGATGTACTTCTGTATAATAGTTGCCAAATCAGTGAAGTGTAGTATGCGGCAGCGATTAATGGCGTTGAGGAGTCCTTCGTTCGTGCAATTGTTGCGGAACGCCGATATTGCGTATTCGTCGGGGCAATCTATAACCTTGTCCTTGACAAGGAGGAATCTGGCCCAAAAATGGTGGACCATTTCCTGAGACTGCTGTTGTATGCTCGTGAGAGCACTTATGTCTGGGTGGGTGGAATTGGATCTGAACCCGGACCCGCTCGATGATCCGGAGTCCAAGGTTTTTCCAGGCTGAACAATCCCGACTCCGAAGTATCTTCTGATTGTTGAAGCCTGCCATCCGACTCTAAGTTCGGAGGATGAGGCGTGTCTTTTTGCCGGTAGGTATCCGGCTTCTCGAGGTCGGAGATCCGAACATAATTCTTCCTCAAGATAGAGGAAGGGTTATCTTGCTGCTCGACTACCGCTATCTGGTGGGTGATCGGTGGAGAATTACTCTCTCTCTGGTTGGGTTTAAGCCCCACCCGATCTTAGTTTGTAGCGACCCCCAAGGCGGTGATGTGATCTAGGAGTTCGTTCAAAAACGATAACTCCGTGGGATCCATCCGTTTGGCGTATACAGAATCAACGCAGATACGTTTTTTGATGACTTGGGAGGTCATCCTTGTCGGTTCGAAGGCCGAGGGGGCGATCATGGTAAAACCTCCCAGCCGGAGGGTTTGGCCTAAGGCCAGAGCTCCTTCGGAGGTGATATTTTTCTTGACGATAAGTCGAGCCATCAACTTCTGCGATGAAGGCACAGTGGAACTCTCAATGAAAGCACCAATGTCGGTGTCAAAACTGGCGGGTCTTTGGTAGGGGGTCCCGAACTGTGCGTCTAAGGTTGATGGTAACAGGAGACAGAGGACACGATGTTTACCCAGGTTCGGGCCCTCTCTATGGAGGTAATATGAGTAACTGTACTTCCTGCTTGATTCATCTTGGTGAATATGAGTATTACAAGAGATGATCTACCACGAGATCGTAATGTCTAAACCCTAGAAGTCTAGCCTATATGACTACAGTATTGAGTATCCCTTTTCTGGACTACACCCTCCGGTTTATATAGACACCGGGGGGATCTAGGGTTACTTAGAGTCGGTTACATAAGATGAAATCTTCATAGTTGTTCGCGAAGCATGCCTTCCATGCCAAGGAGAGTCTTATCCGGACACGGGTACAGTCTTCGGTCTTCATATCTTCACAACCCATTAGTCCGGCCCATAGATAACAGGCCGGACGCCCGAGGACCCCTTAGTCCAGGACTCCCTCAGAGGCTGTGTATTGACTACACAGACATCACTAATGCCTGTCCAAATAAGGATCCTTTCCCTCTGCTACGCATCGACCAGATTGTAGACTCTATTGCCGGGTGTGGCCTGCTGCCATTCCTCGATGCCTATTGAGGGTACCACAAGATCTTCATGATGAAGGAAGACAAAGAGAAGACCGCGTTGACCTCCCCATGTGGTACGTACTATTTTGTACGATGGCCTTTCAGATTGAAGAGCACTGGTTCAACATTTGCCCGAGCGGTCCAGATTGGTTTTGAGCCCCAGCTACATAGAAATATGGAAGCTTATATGGATGACATAGTGGTCAAAACCAAGGACATGACCACGCTCGTTCAAGATTTAGAACAAACATTCGCAAATATGTGCAAGATCAACCTCAAGCTCAACCCAAAGAAGTGCGTGTTCGGCGTCCCCTCCGGGAAACTTCTTGGGTTCTTCGTGTCTCAACGCGGAATCGAAGCAAATCCCGACAAGATCAAGGCGATCGAGCAGATTGAGGCATCGAAACAGGTCAAAGACATCCGTAGGCTTGCCGGCTACGTAGCTTCCATAAGTATGTTCATCTCCAAATCTGCTGAGCGCACCCTCCCCCTTTTCAAAGTTTTGAAAAAGGCAGGTCCAGTAAAATAGACTCCGGTGGCATAGGCATCACTTCAAGATTTGAAGAGGTACCTCTCCTCCATGCCAATACTAGTCGCGCCTAAACCACGGGAGGCGTTGTTGTACTTAGAAGCAACGAATCAAGTGGTCAGTGCTGCACTGGTGGTGCAGAGGGAACTTGAGGGAGAAGCAGCAGTTGCAGCAGAGCCGTCGGATGGCGGGCCGGGGTCCCCCCCGGAAAAGCTTGACGCCGGCAAACCAGAACCCCAGCAAGGCCCGGTCCCGGCGAGGCTGAGTCTGAGCAGATGGGCGAAGTGGGACACAAGAAGAAGATGGCACAACACCCAGTGTGTTTTGTCAGTTCCCTCTTGCAGGGGGCTAGGTCAAGATATACTAGAATGCAAAAGCTGCTTTTCGGCCTCCTCTTGGCCTCGAAAAAGCTGCGCCACTATTTCCAAGCGCACGAGATCACCGTCGTCACCCGCCTCCCTCTGCAATGGATTTTGCACC
The DNA here is from genome assembly GCF_018294505.1 of Triticum aestivum. Classification (NCBI taxonomy): domain Eukaryota; kingdom Viridiplantae; phylum Streptophyta; class Magnoliopsida; order Poales; family Poaceae; genus Triticum; species Triticum aestivum. Next base: position 268,915,425 of record NC_057797.1, on the reverse strand, counting down.
AACCAGATACGATAGGGAGGATGGTGGAGTGGGCATTTTAGCTATCGAGGTTTGGCCTCAGGTTTGAATGTACTTCAATGATCATGAGCCGAGCTTTGGCAGAGTTCATAGCGGAGTGGACCGCAACGCTCGACGAGGAGATTCAAGAGACTACCCTTCCCGGCAAGGAGACAAGCAGTGAGTGGATTATATAATTTGACGGAGCTTTCTCACTCCAAGGTGCTGGTGCTGGCGTGATACTCGTCGCACCCGCCGGAGAGCACTTAATGTACGTAATCCAGATGCACTTTCCCCGGGAAAAACAACGAAAAATATGGCAGAGTATGAGGGGTTGCTTGCCGGTCTCAGGATCGCGGCAGACCTCTGAATCAAGATGCTCGTCATCAGTGGTGATTCGTAGCTTGTCGTCAAGCAAGTTAACAAGGATTACCAGAGCCCGCTGTGGAAGTCCTGGACTAAGGGGTCCTCAGGCGTCCGGCCTGTTATCCATGGGCTAGACTGATGGGCTGTGAATACATGAAGGCCGAAGACTGTACCCGTGTCCGGATTGGACTCTGCTTTGCATGGAAGACAAGCTTGGCGACTGAAGATAAAGATCCCTTCTTATGTAACCAACTCTATGTAAACCCTAGATCCCCCCGGTGTCTATATATATCGGAGGGGTAGTCCGGAAAGGATATACTCATTACCATAATCATACAGGCTAGGCTTCTAGGGTTTAGCCATTACGATCTCGTGGTAGGTCAACTCTTGTAGCACTCATATTCATCAATATCAATCAAGCAGTACGAAGGTTATTACCTCCATAGAGAGGGCCCGAACCTAGGTAAACTTCGTGTCCCCCGTCTCCTGTTACCATCGATGCTAGACGCACAGTTTGTGACCCCCTACCCGAGATCCGCTGGTTTTGACACCGACATTGGTGCTTTCATTGAGAGTTCCACTATAACGTCAACGAAAGGTTCGATGGCCCCTTCAATCGTCTATGGTGACGCTGTCTAAAGAGAAACCTTCCTTGCCAGACATATTTTTGTGTTCGGCAGCTTGGTATTGCGGGCCAATTCGCTTGGCCATCTGGAGCAGATCGATAGCTACGCCCACTGGCCACCGGGTCAGATTTGGAAGCTTGAACTATGTCACGGATATCCGTGGAAACTTGATCTTCAATGGATTTGAGACCACAGCGATCGCTCCTCCTCACCCCGATGAACATGACATAAATCTGTCATCGGATCACATCCAGGAGATGGTCCCCTGTTGCTGCAACGGCCTTAGAACCGCAGCAGATCATGCCATCCGAGGCCACAGAGTCCGCAGCGTTGCAGCCGCACACGGACCCGGCACCCCGCAACATTTGCGTCAACGGAACTCCAGACTCGTCTCCGGCTATAAGTCCCGGACCGGGCACGCCTGCGGACACCGAGCTGGATTGGTTATCGATTCTCGAATTTAGCGCCACAGACATCTTCTAGCACTCACCTTTGGGTGATGTGCTAAAATCTTTAAATAACTTGTCCTTGGAGAAGGACTCGCAGCCGAACTATGTTCGGTTCAAGCCAGAGGCTGATAATGGGAAATTTCGCTCCCCACCCGCCACCCACTTCATATCCACTATCGATGACTTAACCAACGTGCTTGATTACGGCTCCGAAGACATCGACGGTATGGACGACGATGCCGACATGGAGCAAGGTCAAGACCCACCGTTTACTGGATGTTGGACGGCCACCTCTTCGTATGATGTGTACATGGTCGACACGCCTAAAAAAGCTAGCGATGATGACAAAGGAAATCTAGTTGCGAATAAACCTTCTGAGACACAGTCCAAGCATCGGCGCCCTAAATGCCACTCTAATGCTCATCGCTCAAATGATGGCAACACTGTCACCGGAGAGAATAGTACTCTGGGCGATGCCTAAAACAATGAAGACCCTGTCGGGGCTGCATCCGAACAGGAGGAAAAAGAAGACGGGCAAGATAACCTTGATAAACAGGCCATGCCCAATGACCCAGACGATGATAGATATCGTCCAGTCTCTAAGGATGAGGAGAGCCTCGGCAATGAGGACTTCATCATGCCTGAGGCACCCCTCGAACAGGAGTGCTTCAAGCGCTAGCTAATAGCCACCACAAGAAGCCTGAAGAAGAAGCAGCAGTAGCTCCAAGCTAATCAAGACCTGCTCATTAACAGGTGGACTGATGTCCTGGCAGCCGAGGAATACGGCCTCGAGCACCCAGCTAAGAGTTACCCAAAGCGCAGTCTGCTACCTCAGTTGGATGAGGAGGCACCAGACCCCATACATCCCTCACGCAATGTGGACCGACCACCACGTGGTCGGGATAGTATGGCGGACTGGCCACCCCATGGTCGGGATAAAACGGCAACTCAAGCCGAACAACAGCCCGCCCCACCGCCTCGCAAAAACTGGGACATAACAGCTCGGGACCATACATACGACCTTCAGCAGGAGCTGGACAATAGAGCAGGACACACCTGATCAATCTACGGATCGCGAGAATGCTTCCCGACTCGATATGGTGGCTACGTATTCGGACGTGACAAACCTAGTAACACTCGGGCTAATAACCGCAGACGGACTTCATCGAAGGTGCACCGTGACGCGGCCCGATATAGACGCGCCGCACACCCTCTCTGCTTCACAGATGAGGTGCTGGATCACGAATTCCCCGAAGGGTTCAAGCCCGTCAATATTGAACCATACGACGGAACAACCGATCCCGCAGTATAGATTGAGGACTTTATTCTCCACATACACATGGCCCGTGGAGACGACCTCCACGCCATCAAATACCTCCCACTAAAAATCAAAGGGCCAGCTCGACACTGGCTAAACAACCTGCCCGAGAATTCCATCGGTAGCTGGGAGGACTTGGAAGAGGCCTTCCTTGACAACTTCCAGGGTACATATGTCCGGCCACCCGATGCCGATGACTTAAGCCACATAGTTCAACAACTTGGAGAATCAACTAGAAAATTCTGGACTAGGTTCTTAACCAAAAAAACCCGATCGCTGATTGTCCGGATGTCGAAGCCCTAGCGGCCTTTAAACACAGCAACCGTGATGAATGGCTAGCTAGCCAGATTGGCCAAGAAAAGCTGAAGTCAATGGCAGCCCTTACGGCACTCATGACCCGCTTTTGCGCGGGTGAGGACAGCTGGCTGGCTCGTAGTAAAAACACAACCAGCAAGATAGGCCCCTCCGAGGGCAAGAACAGCTCTCGCAAGCTCCGGCGCAACATACACAAACGCCGAAGCAATGGCAACAACACTGATGACACCACCGTTAACATCAGATTCAGCAGCTCCAAGTCCGGCCAACGAAAGAAGCCCTACAAAAGGAATATTGAGGGACCATCCAGCTTGGATCGCATACTCAATCGTCTGTGCCAGATACATGGTATCGTAGATAAACAAGCCAATAACATCAACAGAGACTGTTGGGTTTTCAAACAGGATGGCAAGTTAAATGCCAAAAACAAAGAAAAGGGATCACAAAGTGAGGACGAGGACGAAGAGCCCGACAGCCAAACACTGGGGGCAGAAGAAATTTCCCCCTCAAGTCAAAACGGTGAACATGATATACGCTACACACATCCCCAAAAGGGAGCGTAAGCGAGCACTTAGGGATGTCTACGCGGTAGAGCCAGTTTCCCCAAAATTCAATCCGTGGTCATCATTTCCGATCACCTTCGATCGTCGAGATCACCCAACTAGTATCCGGCATGGCGGTTCAGTCGCACTAGTCCTCGACCCAATCATCAACGGATTTAACCTAACACGAGTCCTAATGGACGGTGGTAGCAGCCTCAACCCGCTCTATCAGGACACTGTGCGGAAGATGGGCATTAACACCTCACGAATCAAACCAACAAAGACTACCTTTAAAGGACTCATACCAGGCGTAGAGGCCCGCTGTACGGGCTCAATCACGCTGGAAGTTGTTTTCGGTTCTCCGGACAACTTCCGAAGCGCAGAGCCAATCTTCCATATCGTCCCCTCCCGCAGTGGCTACAACGCACTGCTCGGACTAACCGCGTTTGCTAGATCAACGCATTACCACACCATGCTTATCTCAAGCTCAAGATGCCCGGTCCACGCGACATCATAACAGTCAATGGCAATACTAAATGCTCCCTCCAAACAGAGGAGCACACCGCTGCCCTAGCAGGAGAGGTACAGAGCAGCCTTCTCAAAAAGCACCATAGTACGGCTGCCGATCCCCTGGACGTCATTAAGAGGTTTTAGACTACACTGCAATAGGACATCATGGCTCGTCAAGAGCTCGATTAGCAATTCGGCCTCCGTCCCATTCCCGATGAAGTAGTGGCATTCGTACCACGCGTACATAATTACAAACTCAAAATTCCATGGACTTTGATGGAGGCACAAGCTAGCCCGGGATCTACAGTTCAGCTAGACCGATCCCGGACACACATATAACTTTACTATCTCATTTTCCCTTTTTTCAGGTTTTTCTTATGCCGGCCTCTCTCGACGGCCTGATTATTGGTCCTGTCAAAGGATAAACACAACGGATTGACACGGAGCACATGCGTACATGGGAAGCCCTAGAGGCTAACTAAATGATTACTATATCCGTTTTTTAGGACCCACACACAGCTCCCCTTTGGTCGCAGCATGTCAAACAGTCGGTTGCTTATTGCATTATTTTGTACTAATTTGCTTGGACGCATTAACCCAACTATAATGGAAACAGTTCATGATCCAAGTTCAAGGGGCCCAGATCCTATCTCTATTCTCCCTCTATTTTCCTTTAAATTACTTATTTTCTAGCAACTGTACACTCTTCTATGTTTCATATTTGCCAGGGGCTCCCCTTCGTCCCACGATACGGCAACAAAGCTCGAACAATCCTTAAAGATAAGTTCAGCACCCCGAATTTAGCATTATATGCATTGGCTCCGAATCATGTCTTTTGTCAATAGTTGGGTTGCCCGGCTCCTGTGCTTGCTACCCTACATTTCACTAAATCGGCTGGGGTTGTAAAGGGAGAACTACTGCGATTGTGCCCTGGCCTTGACTAGATGAGCACCTCAGTAGAGAAAGCCGAAAACTGATTGTCATGATACGGCGAGAGGCGGTCAGCTGTTCGAGGGTTACAAATCGCTGGAGATTTTTTCGCATTATGCAAAAGATCGACACTTCCCGATCACATGCTGACAGCACCCTTGCTTGAACCAGGGGCTGCGCCCATGCTTTATTATAAAACTCCTATGGCTAAGTGGGGACATTTAAGCCATATAGTCTGATTGCCTTGTTCGTTGTGCTAAACAACTCCTTCAAAGAACATATAATTGGATCAAGATTGTTTACATTCCATCCCGAACACTTCCGTACTACCTACGTGAGGGCAGAAGCCAATGACTGGCCAACCCTCAAATAACATATAACACGGCCGCACAGGAGGAAACAATTAAAGCATAAAAAATTACATCACAAACCAGGCTTTGTTTTTTATAATACAAGGCAAAGGCAACATGAATACATTTATTCAATACAACGTCCTGCGAACATTGTGCTGCCGTAAGGCGAGACCCTCTAGGACATCCGCAAAATACCGTTCGGGTGTGCGGTGCTCCTTGCCCTCCAGTGGCCCTCTAGTCACCTCAACGGCATCCATTTTCGCCCACCACATCTTACAACGGGCAAAGGCCATGCGTGCACCTTCAATACAGGCCGAGCGCTTGACGATGTCCGAAGTAGCTTCTTGGCATAGCTTCGGCTGGCCACAGCCGGATTATCAAATCCTTCATGGATAGTTCGGCCACCCTATGTAGCTCCACTAGCTGTTTTAGCTGATCAGTGATGGACACGGGGTGCTCTGGCGCCGCATACTACGACCAGAATAGCTTCTCCATAGAACCCCCTCCTTAGGCTCGATAGAACTCCGCGGTGTCTAATACACTGCATGGTAAATCCGCAAAAGCTCCTGGGAACTCCAAACCTGGGTTAGTAAAAGGTACTGCTTCTCCGCATACTTGCTTTGCATCTTAAATGCCTTACCTACTGTGATCTTCTTGGCCTCCTGGATCTCTAGGAGGGCGGCCTGGGCCTCATTCCATGCGGTGTCCGGGCTCTGATGAGCCTTGGCGAGTTCGGCCCCTTGAACCGACGCATCATGCTCCAAGGCCTCGCATTTTTTCACCGCATCCTAGAGCTCCTGCTGGACTTCTTTGACCCGGGCCTTGGACTTCTTGTGGGCAGCTTGCTGCTGGACAGCCTTCTGCTCGGCCTCGCCCAGGGCCTTCTTCAGGGCCTCGACCTCGGTCGTGGCCCCTGCACATATTACGACACCGCGGTCAATATACAGCCTATCCTTTCCAAACACACCGCAATTCGTCACTCACCTTGCTTCTCTTGGAGCCGAACCTTAACCTCGCCGAGCTCGTTCTTGGTCCCCTCCAGCCTCTGTCTTAGTTCAAAGACTTCGGCAGCATGCGAGGTCGCGGCCAATAGCGACCCCTGCTTATTCATACATTCAGTCCACCGGACAGTGTCTCACGGGCTACTGACTACATGGGGTTTTCTCTTTCTTACCTCGAAACCTGTTAACAGGCTGCTGCAGGCTTCATTCAGTCCACTCTTGGCGGACTGAATCTTCTCGATCACTGCACCCATAAGGACAAGATGCTCATCCATGACGGAGGCACCTCGAAGCGCCTCCGTCAGGTTATCCGGCACCCCTGGATGGTCAAGGGCCACCGGTGGAAGCGGCGCACCCCCCTCCTTCAAATGGGGCTGCTCGCCCAACTCCAGAGCCATATGGCCCTCCGGAATCGTATTCAGCTGAGGGCCGAATAGGATGCAGCCCTCTTCGCTAGTCTCCGCGGGGATCGGCTCCTGCATGTGTCCGGCAGCAGAGGTCTCGCCTTGTGGCACCTCCCAGACAGCATCCTGGGCTCCTCTCCTGTTTGGAGCGGTCCTCCGAGATAACACTTCGGTGTTGTCCCTGGCCCCGGGGGAATAAGCAGGCGGTGGCGACATACTCGCCATCTCCGACGGAGCAAACGAACCTCCAGCTGACGATCGCTGGATAAGGTCGCGGGCCGGACTGCAATAGTACAATTAACTATGTCAAGATAATGAAGAGAAAGGGCCGGATGCGCGCATGAGCGTGCTGTGTCACTTACAAGGCATCCTGGGGCTTAGTACGGGGGTGTCGTTCCGGACTGCTATCAACGTCCCACGCGGTGTTGACCGCTGGGACGCCCCTCCCCTTCTTGGGCGCTTCTGCCTCCGGATGCACCGAAGCCGCCCTCTTCTTCTTCCTCCTCTCCTTAGGGGGAGGGTTGTTTTCCTCCTCCTCCTCTTCCTCGTTGTTGTCCTCAGGGACAGAGGAATGAGCTTCGTCGTCTTCGGACGTCACGTCCGAAGTGCCCTTGCGGCGGGGGCCACTCTTGGCCCCCTTGGCCTTCTTCTCCGACGCCTTATAAGGCGCTGACTCCAACATCTTCGCTAGACGCGAGATTGGTGGTTCTTTGGGAAGCAGAGGCGGACACTGGATCCGCTTCGCCCTCTCCATCGAGTCCTGAAAAAGCAACAATGAATGCTCAGGCATCATCTTTGAAACAACCAAGTGGAGAATGCATAAAAAAGTCATACCTCGCTAACGAGGTGTTTAGCGTTGTGCCCGTGATCTGAATCTACGGCCGGTGGTTTCTCGTTGCCCTTAAAGAGCAACTTCCATTCACCTTCATGAGTAGTCTCGAAGAGCCTCACCAGGGTCTGGTGCCTCTTCGGGTTGAACTCCTACAGAGGATGGCTTCGGCGCTGGCACGGAAGGATCCGGCAAACTAGCATCACCTGGATCACATCAACGAGCTTCACGTTCTTGGTTACCATGCTTTGAACGCACGTCTGCAGCGCTATCACCTCGTCAGGGGAACCCCAGTCCGGACTCTTCTCGACCCAGGAGGTGAGTCGCATGGGAGGACTAGAGCGGAATTTGGCAGCTGCGGCCCAGGTGGTGCCGCGAGGTTCTGTGATGTAGAACCACTGCTTCTTCCACTCCCTTTACTGTGTCCACAAAAGTACCTTTGGTCTAGGAGATGTTGGACAGCTTGCTCACCATATCTCCTCCGCACTCCGCGTGCTGGCCATCCACCACCTTCGGCTTCACGTAAAAGACTTTGAGCCACATCCCGAAGTGGGGTTGGATTCGGAGGAAGGCCTCACACACGAAGCTAAACGCCGATATGTTGAGGAAGGAATTCGGGGAAAGATCATGGAAATCTATCCCATAATAATACATCAGCCCGCGAAGGAAAGGGTGGAGTGGAAACCCTAGACCGTGGAAGAAATGGGGGAGGAACACTACCCTCTCGGTGGGCTTCGGCATGGGGACGACTTGTCCCTTGGTCGGCAGGCGATGAGTGACCTCCTTCGCAGAGTATCCGGCCGCCCGAAGCTCCGTAATGTTCTCCTCCTTGACGGAGGAGACCATCCACTTGCCTTGGCCTCCGGATCCGGACAAGGTTGCTTGGGTGGAAAGGAGATGAGAACTTGGGCGCTGGAGCTCGAGATTGGAAAGGCGGAGAAAGAGAGAGGGCATGAGAGAGGAAGAGGGAATCCTTATCCCCTTATAAAGGCAACGAATATTAAATGCCTCCTCAGTTGCCTTAAGATTCGCCTATTTCCAAGGGTTGTATAAACGGCATAGTTGGGTTACCCATGCCCGCATTGATGAGAATCCCGCGATAAGGGGACACGATCTCTACTTTGACAAGACATGCCAATGGCAACCGCGTCTCGGGATGTGGAGCGTCGAAACATGAAAGCTGTTTGGAATTGTGACCGGGCAGACATGATGTCATGTTGAAAAAAGCTGTCAGCAGATTAGACTCGTGTAAAAATATACTCTCTCTGCGGTTATGTATGGTGTGTGTGTGACAGGTCCGGATACTATCATCGCACCCGAAGACTATCTTGAAGTTCGGATAGAAGGGAACCCGCCTTGCAATGCCGAAGACAATTTGCGCGCCGGACTCCTCGTCATTGAAGCCAGGTTCAGGGGCTACTGAGGGAGTCCTGGACTAAGGGGTCCTCGGGTGTCCGGCCTGTTATCCATGGGCCGGACTAATGGGCTACGAAGACATGAAGGCCGAAGACTATACCCGTGTCTGGATTGGACTCTCCTTGGCATGGAAGGCATGCTTGGCGACCGAAGATAAAGATCCCTTCTTATGTAACCAACTCTATATAAACCCTAGATCCCCCCAGTGTCTATATAAACCGGAGGGGTTAGTCCGGAAAGGATATACTCATTACCTAGTCATACAGGCTTGGCTTCTAGGGTTTAGCCATTACTATCTCGTGGTAGCTCAACTCTTGTAACACTCATATTCATCAAGATCAATCAAGCAGGACGTAGGGTATTACCTCCATAGAGAGGGCCCGAACCTGGGTAAACTTCATGTCCCCCATCTCCTGTTACCATCGATCCTAGACGCACAGTTCCGGACCCCCTACCCGAGATCTAGCGGTTTTGACACTGACACCCGCTGATGGAGGCCTACATGAATTAGGTGAGGAAGTTGGAAGAACGTTTCGACGGCCTACAAGCAGAGCATGTTCTCCGAGCTAAGAACGGCATTGCCGATGGCTTGTCAAAACGCGCTGCCCTCTAGTTTCTTGTGGAACTAGGTACCTTTGTACTTCAGTTAACTCAACCATCCGTCGAGCCATCAGCAGGGCAGAACAAGCAAAGGAAGACAAGCCCCGACAAGTACCTCCCCGCAGAGCTCCCAGGAGCCGCCGACAAGGAGGTTCCGGGTACCCCAAGCTTGCCAAGGGGCAACTACCTCCGACAGGGCCCTAGGCCCTGACCTTAGAGGCAGCTGCCCCTGCGGGCGAAGATGTGCCTTTGGTCCTTGCCATCGAGACCAGCCTCTGGCATGGGCGCAGACCACCATCTGTTTCCTCCAAACAGGAGAGGTCCCCGAGGAATAGGAAGAAGCAGAGAAAGTAGCCTATCGATCCAACATGTACCAGTTTGTGGATGATACCCTGTACAGAAGGAGGCCAAACAGTGTGAGGCTGAAGTACATTCCTCAAGAGGACAGACTAGAGCTGTTGGCAGAGATACATGGAGTTGTATGTGGTTCCCACATAGGGTTAAGGGCCCTTGCCGGCAAGGCATTCTGGCAAGTTTTCTTCTGGACCACAGCCCTCCAGGATGCAACTCCGCTAGTAACCAAGTGTGAAGCATGTCAGATCCAATCGAAGAAGCTTCATCAACTAGCTCAAGCCCTTCAAACAATCCCTCTCTCCTGCCATTCTCAGTCTAGGGTGTCGACATACTGGGCCCTTTCCCCCGTGCCGTCGAGGGCTTTGAGTACTTATACATCACGAACGACAAGTTCACAACGTGGCCCTAAGTGGAAGCAGTGAGAAAGGTGACAACACAGTCAGCCGTCAAGTTCTCCAAGGGGCTAGTTTGCCTTTTTGGTGTGCCGAACAAGGTCATCACTGACAATGGCACGCAATTCACAAGCCGCACCTTCATGCAATACATACAGGACCTCGGTAGCAAGGTCTATTTCGCTTTAGTCGCACACCCATGGAGCAACGGCCAGGCGGAGAGGGCGAATGCTAAAGTACTGCGAGGCTTGAGGACAAAGACTTTCAACAGGCTGCACAAGTCTGGAAGGCATTGTATTGATGAGTTGCCGGCGGTTCTTTGGTCGATCAGAACGACGCCAAATTCAGCCACCGTCCAAACACCCTTTGCCCTGGTATACGGGGTAGATGCAGTACTCCCCATGGAACTCACATATGGGTCACCTCGAGTGCTCGCTTATTATGAGCTTGAGCAAGAGTAGTTGCGGCAAGATGATGCAACGCTCCTTGAAGAAGATCATCTTTGGGCGGCTGTGCGAGCTACACGCTACCAGCAAGCCTTGCGCCGCTACCATAGTCGCAAGGTTCATGCCCGAAGTCTTGAGGAAGGTGACCTTGTTCTTCGTTGCGTTCAGTCGGCCTAAAATTCCAACAAGTTGATGCCGAAGTGGGAAGGCCCTTATCGGGTAATACGAGTCACCAGGCCTGGCGCAGTCCGCCTGGAGACTGAGGATGGTGTCCCAGTGAGCAACTCATGGAACACAAACATCTTCGTAAGTTTTACCTATGAGGCGCGGTTGCCGGGCCTCCTGGCAAACCACCTTTTGTACAAGCCTTGCTGACAAGGCATGTAAACCTTTGTACAAAGCCAGGCGCAGACCCTGAGCATAAATAAATGAAGTGCTGGCGCCCTAAGCTTTAGCATGCATGCTGGGTTAAGTCTCCCTCTTTGGTATGGTTGATGGTGCTCGGCGGCAACTAACCCCTAGCATAGAGGTCGGTGTGTGTATTTACGTATTTTCCTGTCCTTTCTTTGGTTCGCAGGCTGCACAGGCGTTTCTGCCAAGCCATTTTAGGGCAGGGAGACGGATCGACATCCTCGACTCCGGCAAGTCTTTCCCGGGGGCTGCAGATTCAAGTTTTCAACCACAGCAAGCCAAGGTTGTCGGGGGCTGCTGATTCAGATAAGTCTTTTATCCCCTGTTATGCATTTCCGTATGGAACTGGGACATATGAAGCCTTGTTTATTCCTGGGCCACCGTGCTCCCCCTTTCTTGTTCCCAAGAACTATTCTCTGGGTCGGAACTTACTTGTAGTTGCGGTGACAAGGAAGTAGACGAAGGGCGTAATCCTACTTCGCCCTTGCCTCCGCCGAGAGTGTGAGTATGGTCGTCCTATGAAGTGAGGGGACGACAAGGCCTCTTGCCGGGCGATAATGTTTATCTTAGGAATAACAAGGATTCATTCTTTGGCGTGGGCCTCGCTCACGCACAAATAACCCGGCAAGCACCCTTTTTCATTAATACGTTCCAAACAGGTACAGTTCGTACCGAATCTGTAACCATGAGCAAGGAGATTACAAGGTTTAAATCTAACGAATGCCCGTAGGCTTAAAAACTAGAAAGGAAAGGTGCCCCGTGATCCCTGTTCTTGCCCTTTTCCTCCCAGGTGTGGCTGGTGAAGGCAAAAAGGATGCAACAGGGAACGCGCCGATGGAGAGCTTGACGAGGAAGACCCTCGGCAGGGCGCGTGACCGAGGGAGGAGGGCGGCACGTTCAGTCGGAGTCGAAGTCGGCGTCTTCCCGCTTGATGCCCTCGTCATCGCTATTGTTGTCCTCCTTGTCACTCCCACTTGAGTAGGAGTCTTCATCATCGGAGGAGCTCTCCACACAACACCTTTGGCGAGCTCCCAAGTGCCCAAAGATCTTGACAGAGAGCAGGCCATTCTCCATTAATTTGAAGTGGAGAACTAGCCCCTCCAACAGGCTGTGGGCACGAGTGAAGGTCTTTCATCCACGACGAAGATACATAACATGAGGGGCGGGGAAGTAGACGTCGACCCACATGCTGCCATTCCCACAACCCCTCATATGCAGCCTCAAAGCCTGTGGCGGGTTGAGCTCCATCTCCCGAGCGAACGGAGTAGGGAGACAAAGATGACGGTGCAATGGCCTGTGCAGCCTGATGACGAACTCGCGGGGCTGGTCTCTGACGTGGCCCTCCATTGGGGGAGGGGGCACTGGCGAAGGCGAGGCCGATGCGCCGCCCCGTCCTCCTCTTCCCCGAGCACCACGACAGCCTCGGCCTTGCCCCTTCCTCTCACGGCCGGCTCCGCCGCCACGAGCTCTTGGGAAGGAGGGGCATGCTGTCGAGCAGAGACCCTCGTCGCCGCCATCGAAGTGCCGATGCACCCTCTCACCATAGTGAAAGGAAGGAAGGAGCCAATGTGGAAGGAGATGAATGATGAAGGATTGAGGGGTGCCATCCCCCTTCCTTCTTATAAAGGGGTAGGGCCGGGCATCGGTGGCCCCACTTAACCAACCCGGCCACCAGGGGTGTAGGGAATCGAGACCGACCTGCTGCTCCAATCAGCGACGACCCGGTTTACCGCCTCGCCATTTAAGGCCCGTGCCCCCCCCCCCCCCGCGTCTACCGCCTACCATTTTTGACGCATGGGGGACACATGGCGAGCAAGCCAAAATCGAGAAGAAAACTGAAGCGACTGTTTTCCACCCCGTGATCGTGGGGCACGGGCGCCTTGAAGGCCATGACTCGAGTCCACTTAGTAAATGAGCCGTGCCCCTGCGTTTTCCTCTTTTTATGGGGAAGGTGCGAGCCGCCTCTTTACCATGATGTCACGAATGTGTGCAGCAACCGCCCCACGCACGACTCCCACGCCACGCATTCAACGCGGACCGTGCGGTAGCGCAGCGGGTGAGGGAGTTACTCTGTTAAAACTCCGCCGCACGCGCGCCCGCGCACCGTTCTAGGCATGGCCCAATAACGCCTCTGCACTTATATGTGACTGAGGACCGGGGGCTCCTGTCGGTGTACAAAAGTAGGGGACCTTTTTGTACCCCTTTACTTGTGCACGGGCAGTCGCAGCCACGCATCTGCGGCCACGCTTGGCGGAGAAGAGGGAGCAAAGACCCAAGACTACCAGAGCATTCCCAAGCCAGAAACATGAAGAGCAGAAGGGCGAGGTGGACTCCCCCGGAAAGGCCCTTGCCGGGGCAACCAACACAGCCCCAGTGAGAACCTTGTCGGAGCAACTTGCCCAACGCTAGTAGGACTGCCACCCTTGAGCCTAAGAGTTCCGACACTGTCAACCACATTGGAACCAAAGCTCGAGAGGCGCCTCCGTGGTGGCATGCAGATCTTTGTGAAGACCAAGAACATATAAGTCTAGATGAGAATCAGAAGAGTAAGATCCTCGGCAAGATCCTTGCCGAGGATACCCACGAGATCTCCCGGCAATAGCCTTGTCGGGGACGCCCACGACGTCGCGGTAAGACCCTTGTCGGGGCCCCGGCAAGACCCTTGCCGAAGATATCCGCGGGGCCACAGCGAATCCCCCCACCTACCAAGACTCCACCGCCGTTCCCACATAGCTGCTAGCACACCAACTAGGCGAGCACCTGCGTGGCAATGTGCGGCTTCCAGGCCAACTCAACAAGCACCTGTGTGGTGGCCTGCAGATCTTCGTGAAGACTCTGCCACCACACCAACTCAGCAGCCAGCCAGCCAGTGTGGCACTACATGCCTCGTCAGCTCGAACGCATGTCGAGGCCAGTCGAGGTGGCAACAACGGGGATGAGATTCCTCGCCCTCTCCGACAAAGAAAGAAGGGCACGTCAGTAGCACATTAAATGCGTTTGTCCTATGGTGCCAGGAGATAGCCTCGACTATTGTACAACTTTCCGCCTCTTGTGTGCCACTCTAGTAGCCCCTTTATCTAAAAAAGGAGGCCCGCAGCATACTGGGAGAGGATTTAGACTTTTGGACCCTACACGCTTTGTAGCGAGTCCAAGAACACCTGATAAACATAAACCAGCAGGAGTAGGGTATTGCGCATCACCTGCAGCCTGAACCTGGATAATCCCCCCCCCCATGGCGATCCCTCAAACCAGCTCTTTCCATAGCCCCGCGCCCGCCAACCATATCAAAAGGGATTCTTCGTGATCCCATAGGTGTTGTTTACCCCGACAGATATAAAACGGCATATAGTTGAACAGCGGAACACTGTAATATGTTGAAGCTCGGCCGGTTATAAATGATCCCGTATGAGCTGTGTCAATAATCCAGCTGATGATTCATCCCAATTAGTTGTTGAAGTTTAAACAAACCACAGTGGCACCGACTTGTGAACCTGTCCATTGAGCCATCCGGTACAGGCGGAGGCTGATAATATAATATGATTTGCACCAAAATTGTTGGAATAGACTGGACCGCAGGGAGGACAGTAAAGACGACCGTGGTATCAGAGATAGCATGGACTCGGGCAAGTTGACCACGGGCACAGACAGATGAGCCGGCCGTTGCATTATAAGCCGGTGCGGATAGGGAATAATTCACAGGCACGGTAAGCCGTGCGGACGGGCAAGTTAGCCACGTCGCGTTGATGTAGCATGGGCGGTGACTTGCGCACATATCCATCGAGCAGCACAACACGAATAAGCGCTATTGCAAAATTAATGTTGGAGCATGCCCTTTGGGACACCTTTATAATGAATAGTGGTCTTCCCAGAAACATACCACATACCAGAAAAATTGTTCTCAAACAATTTAATATGTACTGAAAATAGATTGGGCGAATAGCACCTGATATTTTGGTTGGCTGTGCAACCGGCGTGCAGTACCATGTTCTTTTGTCTTCATGTACCAATTGATGGATTGATGTCATGTACTAAAAGCAGCAGCAGCATTTTTTTAATTCGACTTGGTCATCCTGCCTTCTCTACTTCTATCGTTTCTGCCTTAGCAAACCAATGTAGTAGGAGCGCACAAAAACCGGCTCGTGCGGATGGTCTTCAGAGACAAAGCTTGGCAGCGGCGGGACGAGCCCAAGGCGGCTCAAAACAAGGGGCGGCTCAATGGAAGGAAGCCTTGCCAATAGCAGCAGACCGACGAGGCTCCAAGCAGGCCGACAGGGCTCTGGCGGGTCAACAACGGAGGCGGGTTAAGCGGCCTCCCGGATTCCAGCAGCGTCGCTAGATGCAATATGTATAAGTTGATAAGGAAGACTAATTTCTGCAATGACATTCCTATTTGTCCTGGTGTTCAGTAGATATTTGTATGAGGAGCAGAGCTTTCCTCTGAAGTCTAGCATTATCAGAACCAAGGGCATCATGCAGTGCTGCATGTCCATTTCAGCTTCTGTTACCCTTGCTCGGATGCTAGCACATGGATTTTTAAGTAATCAAGTAGAGGCTCTTCGATGTTCTTTGGAGTCACACCATGAGATTGTAACACATCGTCAGGGGTCTTCATCATCTTGAGAGGTGATACGGCCGCTTAAATAGCGACTCAATGTGGTGCTGACCCAACCGAGATTGAGTGGAGACGGCAACTAAAATGGTGATTTGGCGAAGTGGCTTTGGTGGCTGGCTCAGGACAAGGCGGAAACAAAGGAGTAATGCCGCGGCGTCTGCCGCCGTGATGCCCCAGAAAGGTGATGCGGCGGCATTGACGGCAATGAGCAATAGCAATTTTGATGCAGATGCCAATAGCAGGGGCGGTGCTGACGCTGTGAACCGGAAGCCAACCCAGTGGAAGTGGTGTGGGCGGCTTAGGAGACAAGACCGCGCAGGCGGCACATCCGAGCCAGTGAGCGGGCGGCTCAGGAGACGGGTACACAGGCGCAGATCATGGAGGATTCCAGGTTGTGACCGGCTCCGTGTCCAGGTCATTGTCAAGGAGGCGACGCGAATCCATCCCTGCATCTTCCGGGTCAGACAAGGCTCGCAGGCGGAGGCAAGACCAGCTTCGAGACGAGTGGCAGCCACCAGCGGCGGTGAAGTAGCGAAGCGCAAGGGCGGCTCAATCACGCGGGGCTGGAGCCATCCACCCAGGGCGGCTCGGTGCAGCCACGACATAGGAGCCCTGAGGCCGAACTGGGCCATTGCTACAGACTAGTTACACCGGCGAGGGAGGCTCAGAACAGTGGAGGAGCAGGGCGATTCGGAGGAAACCGGTGCCTCACGACCAACGACGACAGCCCGCGGCTCGCGGCGGGAGCAAAGCTACTCGGGTGGTAGCTTGACG
Organism: Triticum aestivum; assembly: GCF_018294505.1. Classification (NCBI taxonomy): domain Eukaryota; kingdom Viridiplantae; phylum Streptophyta; class Magnoliopsida; order Poales; family Poaceae; genus Triticum; species Triticum aestivum. The sequence continues at coordinate 268,898,780 of NC_057797.1, read as the reverse complement.
GCGGGCGATGGCGTGGACGCGAGCCATGGCAGCCTGAGGCACCGCCATGGCAGTAGCGGCCAGGGAGTCCAAGCCATATACTCTTCTTGCTCCAAGTCCACTTCTGGATCATGGCTATTTTTTTATTATCCGACTTTCTAGCAACACACAATGGCTAGGCGTCACGTCTTCGATTCTTTATTCCTTCCAAATTGGTTTTGCTGTAGATCGGATCAAACTTGCAGCGGCCGATTTGTTTTCTTGGTTTTTTACTAGAAGTAACCGGTGACTTCTTGCTTTCTTCGATACATGGCAGAATCACACGCATCCAGAATCTAGCATGCCTGCATTGGTTTGTGCATCGCCGCTTTGACGACCACTACAGATCGGAAAAATTCATAGAGAATGTCCGTTGTGGTGTGCACAAAAAAAATTCTTTGATCTCAACTGACGAGTTTAGAACTGATGTAGACCCTTCTGTATCGTCTCATCTTCATCCGCAAATTACGAACTTCTCGACAGCCCTGGGAAGAATCCCTCTAAGAACTCAACACCACCATGCACAGGCCCCACGGTGGGCGCCAAATGTCGTGGATTTGTCACGGGAAATGTCCTCGTTGAAAGGACTTAGTTGTGAGGCCAATGCATCTAATTTGGTAGCTAGAGAGTGGTTGAGCGAGACGAGAGACGTGAGGTTTTACACAGGTTTGGCTCCTCAAGGTGGAGGTAAAAGCCTACATCCTACTTCATTGATATTGATGATGATGATTACGATTACCACGGTGCTCTATCTCGAGAGCTATTGACTTGTCTGTCTAAACTTGTGAAACTTGTCCCTCTTGGGGTGCCCTGCCCCTCCTTATATATGTTGGAGGGGCAGGTTACATGTGAAGTCCTACTATGATTAGGACTAATCTATCTTCCATCACAAGTCGGATACAGGTATTCCTTATGCCTTCCTTCTCAAGCCGGCCCACTGATACGTCTCCAACGTATCTATAATTTATGAAGTATTCATGCTATTATATTATCTGTTTTAGATGTTTATGAGATTTACTAAACACTTTTATATTATTTTTGGGACTAAACTATTAACCGGAGGCCTAGCCCAAATTGATGTTTTCTTGCCTATTTTAGTGTTTCGAAGAAAAGGAATACCAAACGGAGTCCAAACAGAATGAAACCTTCAGGAGAGTTATTTTTGGAACGGAAGCAATCCAGGAGACGTGGAGTAGACGTCAGGGAAGCTTCGAGGAAGCCACGAGGCAGGGAGGCGCGCCCTACCTCCTGGGCGCGCCCCCACCCTCGTGGGCCCCTCGTGGCTCCCCTGACCGACTTATTTCGCCTATATATGTCCATATACCCTAAAAACATTGAGGAATAGAATAGATCGGGAGTTCCGCCGCCAGAAGCCTCCGTAGCCACCGAAAACCAATCTAGACCCGTTCCGGCACCCAGCCAGAGGGGGGGAATCCCTCTCCGGTGGCCCTCTTCATCATCCCAGGACTCTCCATGATGAGGAGGGAGTATTTCACCCTCGGGGCTGAGGCTATGTAACAGTAGCTATGTGTTTGATCTCTCTCTCTCTCTCTCGTGTTCTTGAGGTGGTACGATCTTGATGTATCGCGAGCTTTGCTAATATAGTTGGATCTTATGATGTTTCTCCCCCTCCACTCTCTTGTGATGAATTGAGTTTTCCCTTTGAAGTTAACTTATCGGATTGAGTCTTTAAGGATTTGAGAACACTTGATGTATGTCTTGCATGTGCTTATCTATGGTGACAGTGGAATATCACGTGATCCACTTGATGTATGTTTTGGTGATCAACTTGCGAGTTCCGTGAACTTATGCATAGGGGTTGGCACACGTTTTCGTCTTGACTCTCCGATAGAAACTTTGGGGCGCTCTTTGAAGTCCTTTGTGTTGGTTGAATAGGTGAATCTGAGATTGTGTGATGCATATCATATAATCATACCCACGGATGCTTGAGGTGACATTGGAGTATCTAGGTGACATTAGGGTTTTGATTGATTTGAGTCTTAAGGTGTTATTCTAGTACGAACTCTATGATAGATTGAACGGAAAGAATAGCTTCGTGTTATTTTACTACGAACTCTTGAATAGATCGATCAGAAAGAATAACTTTGAGGTGGTTTCGTACACTGCAATAATCTCTTCGTTTGTTCTCTGCTATTAGTGACTTTGGAGTGACTCTTTGTTGCATGTTGAGGAAATGTTATATGATCCAATTATGCTATTATTGTTGACAGAACTTCCCCTAGTGAAAGTATGAACCCTAGGCCTTGTTTCCTAGCATTGCAATACTGTTTATGCTCACTTTTATTACTTTTTACCTTGCTGTTTTTATAATTTCATATTACAAAAAACCTATATCTACCATCCATATTGCACTTGTATCACCATCTCTTCGCCGAACTAGTGCACCTATACAATTTACCATCATATTGGGTGTGTTGGGGACACAAGAGAATCTTTATTATTTGGTTGCAGGGTTGTTTGAGAGAGACCATCTTCAACCTATGCCTCCCACAGATTGATAAACCTTAGGTCATCCACTTGAGGGAAATTTCCTACTGCCCTACAAACCTCTACACTTGGAGGCCCAACAACGTCTACAAGAAGAAGGTTGTGTAGTAGACATCAAGCTCTTTTCTAGCGCCGCTGCCGGGGAGGTTAGCACTTGAAGGTATATCTTTAGACCTTGCAATCGAATCTTTTTGTTTCTTGTTTTATCACTAGTTTAGTTTATAAAAGAAAACTACAAAAAATGGAATTGAGGGTACCTCATATGCTTCATCTTTTTAATATCTTTCATGAAAATAAGGATTTCGATAATTGTGCCAAAGTGTTAGAAGAAGAATGCATTAGAATGATTGGCACTAAATCTTTGGATGATGAGCATGATTGCAATGTTGTTAGTATGAATTCTTTGAATATCCATGATGCTAATGAAATGCAAAGCCACAAGCTTGGGGATGCTATGTTTGATGAAGATGATATTTTTGTCCCCCAAGTTTTAATGAGAAAATTTATTTTGATGATAGCATGCCTCCTATTTATAATAATTATATTGATGAAAGTAGGTTTGGAAGAGTGTCAGCTTTAGGAAGTAATGATCCCACTATTTTGGAGGATGTTGAATCTTATTGTGATAATTATAAAAGTGGATTTGGAGAGGTCATGACTTTATTTAGTAATGATTCCACTATTTTGGAAGATGTTCTATGATGATTATTGTGATGACTTGTATGCTATTAAGAATAATGATAACCATGAAACTTGTCATCATTATTTTAGTTTTCAATTGGATTATGCCTCACATGGTAATTATTTTGTTGAGTTTGCTCCCACTACTATTCATGACAAGAAATTTGCTTATGTGGAGAGTAATAAAAATACTATGCTTGTAGATCATGAAAAGAATGATTTATGTGATAGTTATATTGTTGAATTCATTCATGATGCTACTGAAAATTATTATGAGGGAGGAGCATATGCTTGTAGGAATTGCAATAATATCAAGTTTCCTCTCTATGTGCTTAAAGTTCTGAAGTTAAGATTGTTTTGCCTTCCGATGCTAGTTGATTATTGTTCCCATAATGTAACGCCCCGAGACCGTTGCGCCAGGTGTCTTCCAGTTATGCGCGTTGTTGCCATGTCATTCGCTTGTGTGTTACATATTGTCATGTCATCATGTGCACTGCATCATCATGCTTTCAAAACTTGCATCCGTCGAGTCTCCCCGTTCTCTCCGTTGTCCGTTCTGAGCCCAACCACACTCGCCTGTGCCCGCGGCATGTCCGAAATAGTTTTTTATAAGTGGCTGGAAAATGCTCTTAGAATGGGTTGAAAGTTGGCATGCAGTGTTGTTATAGTGTAAGGCCGCCTGCCAAGTTTCATCGCATTCAGAGTCAGTTTTACGCCCCAACGGATAACTATAGCGACATTATAGTCCGTCAAATCGTCGGACATTTTCGGTCTCCAAAAATTGTTGCCGAGCTTTCCCTCTCTTTACTCCCTAGACCATCTACACAGTCCGCTACCAACCGCCAGGCCACGAAACCCCTCTTTGCGCAGTGCATACACCCCTCTTCCGCGTCCGAAACCTCTCCGTACCCGACCCGGGCAGTCGTCACCATTGGGTCCGGATCATCCCCAAACATCCCTATAACATCTTCGGTTTCTTACTTGGACTCCCATAGCATTTTATCTTGAACGTCTAATTTCGATCGGATGATCGAAACTCCCTCCTTTCCTTATATATAAAGCCACCCATAACCTAATATAGACTAACCCTAAAATCTAGCCCCTTGTCCCATCGCCCGCCGCCAAACTTCCCCTCGGGATCCCCTCCCGATCCGATCCAGCCAACTAGCAGCCTTCGCCCAACTCCGTTGATTTTTGCTACCGCCCAACCACAGCAAGCCGCAGCAGGACATCCCGCACCTTCTGACCTTCGCCTCCACCTCACCACCCATCGGAGCACGGCCGCCATCCATCGCTGCGACCAGGAGCCCGAGCACCATCTTCTACGCCCGCATCCGAGCGAGAGGAGCTCGCTGCTCGAGCATGCACCAAGACCCATGGCGCCCACCCGAGCTCCTCCCATGCGTGTCTCCACTCATTCTCATCGCCCTCCGTCTTCACCACAGCACCACCGGAGCAGCAGCTCAGCCGGTCATCCCCGTCGTTGTCGAACCTCGTCGGAGCCCCAAGAACACCGCGTCAAGTCCCTCTGTTGTGTCGTCCTCCTGCGACCTCCTCTGCTTCGAGCTCATCCTCGTGATCCCCGCCGTCGTGTGCCACCAGCAGTCATCATCTGTAGCTTCCTCTGCTTCACGGCGAGGCCGCAGCCTCCTCCCGCGACCTCCCGTAGGCCCGTGCCTGTGCCCCTGGCCTTCTCAAGCTGGAGCCCGCCGTCCAGATCCGCTCTGTGCCGCTGTTCCTGACCTTCTCCGCCGCCCGTCCATGTCCAGCGCCCCGCCACTCCAAGCCCCGCCGCCGCTGCTCTGCTTCCTGTCCAGCAGAGGGCCACACACATGTAACACCCCGAGACCGATGCGCCAGGTATCTTCCAGTTGTTGGCTATTGTTGCCTTGTCATTTCGATTGCGTGTTGCATCTTGCCATGTCATCATCGGCATTGCATCTGCATGTTTTCAAAACTTGCATCCGCCCGGGTCTCCCCGTTCCTTCCGTTGTCCGTTCTGAGCCCAGACACACTTGTACGCGCCCGCGGCATGTCTGAAATATTATTTTATAAGTGGCCGGAAAATGTTCTTGGAATGGGATGAACTTGGCCTGTGCTCTTGTTATAGTGTAGGTAGACTGCCTGTCAAATTTCATCACGTCCAGAGTTCGTTTGATGCCCCAACGGATAACTATAGCGGCAGTATAGCCGGTGTATCGTCGGACGTTTTCGGTTTCCGAAAACAATCGTCGGGCTGCATTCATCCTCTTTCCTCTCAGCCCAACCCATCTGCATAGCCCTCTAGCCCCATCTAGGCCTAACCTAATCATCCGCGCGTCCGAAAACCGTCCGATCGCAATCGGAGGGCTCCAAATCACCCCCTAGACCCAAACCCTAGCCTCCCTGCTATTTAAGGAAGGCCTAGACCACCAGATTTGGAAACCCCCCTCTCCTTCCTCTTTTTCAATGACGGCCAAACCCATCTCTGCCACTTGGCACTGCCCCGCTCGCCAACCGTTGGCAGCGCCGCCACGTCACCCTGCGCCGCAGCGTGCAACCACTCAGGAGGAGCCACATCGCCCCTGCCCCGCTCCCACCACCGCAGGCCCTCCAAGCCCAGATTCAGGCCCGCTCGGGCCTGGGCAGTCGCCGCCGCCAGGGAGCTCCAACAGCCTCCCTATCTCCTCCAATGGAGGCAAGCCCGAGCTCCTGCTTGACCCCGCCGCCTCTCCACCTCCGAGATGAGCATAACCGCCTCCTTCTTCTTCTTCCCGGTGCTCCCCCATTCCTCTAGATCTCACTCATCTTGCTACCTCTCTCTCTCTCTCTTTTCTTCCTGCAGAGACCCCATGGGAGTACTTCGAGCAGCTTTGCCACTGCTACGTTTCTGCTTCAGATCCGACGCCTCGCGGTCGCCCTCGCCCAAAGATGCCCGTCCGTTTTTCCGCTGGTGTCGCCCGCAGCCAAGTCCCGCGTCGTCGCCGACCTCCCATGCTTCTGCCTCAAGCAGGAGGAGACACTTGCAGTGCCGCCCCGCTCCCGTTGACCGCGCCCCTCCTCGTCGTGCAAACGGGCTAGCCTCCCACGCGGTTCATGGGCCAGCAGCGCGTAGGCCCAGCCCCGCCAAAGCCCACCTCCCGATCCGGCTTGCTGCTTCCTCCTCCACCCACCCGGCCAAGCCTATGGTTGAGCTAACCGCAGCACCCCTCCTTTACTGCTAGGCCAGTTTAGTTTCAGCCTATGGTCATTTTTTTCCTTGGATGTTTTGCTAAATATCATGGACATGCATATTACAGAAATGCCATTTTCTTGCACTGCTCATAATTAAATAACCATGCATCAGAATTAATTAAACTTTATATGTAAAATGCTTAGAATTTTGTGTAGTTTCACAATATATAACTTTCATCCATGTTTAACATGATTAACTTGTTGTTTGATTAATTTTGCTCATATGCCATGTTAAAAATGCTTTATTTCATAACTAATTAACCGTAGCTCCAAACTTAACAAACTTTATATGCAAATAGGGTAGAAAAATGACTAGTTTAACATGGTGTACTTACTTTTCATGTTTAACAACTCTAAAATATTGTTTAGGGCAGAACAGTAACAAACCTAAAATATGCACATGAGGAGTTTCCGGACTTGTTGTTTGTTGTTCCGGCCTCATTGAAACTTGCCTAGATAGGTATTTTTTATTTGCTTCACCTGTTGCCATGTTAATCAACATTTAATATTGTTGGGAACAAAACGAGATTGAACTAAATAACTTGAATATGGTGTTCCGTAAATATGCAACTCGTGCATATTGAGCTCCACTTAATTTGTAGTATTGTCTGTGCACTTTGCCATGCCATGCCTCATTAAACCGGACATGCATCATACTTGCTTGTGCATCATGCCATGTTTATGTGATGGTTGTTTTCTATGTTGTTTGCTTCTTTCCGGGTTGCTTCTCGTGATAGCTTCGGTTTTGTTCCGGAGTTGTGAGGATTCGTTCGACTACATCCGGTTGTCTTCTTCATGGACTCGTTCTTCTTCCTTGCGGGATTTCAGGCAAGATGACCATACCATCGAAATCACTTCTATCTTTGCTTGCTAGATGCTCGCTCTATTGCTATGCTACACTACCTACCACTTGCTTTATCATGCCTCCCATATTGCCATGTCTAGCCTCTAACCCACCTTCCTAGCAAACCGTTGTTTGGCTATGTTACCGCTTTTGCTCAGCCCTCTTATAGCATTGCTAGTTGCAGGTATGAAGTTTGTTCTATGTTGGAACATGGTTATGTTGGGATATCACAATATCTCTTATTTAATTAATGCATCTATATACTTGGTAAAGGGTGGAAGGCTCGGCCTTATGCCTGGTGTTTTGCTCCACTCTTGCCGTCATAGTTTCTGTCATACCGGTGTTATGTTCCTTGATTTTGCATTCCTTACACGGTTGGGTGTTATGGGAACCCCTTGACAGTTCGCTTTTAATAAAACTCCTCCATCAAGGCCCAACCTTGGTTTTACCATTTGCCTCACCACCACCTACTTTTCCCTTGGGAGTCGTGCTCCCGTGGGTCATCTTTATTTTAACCCCCCCCCCACGGGGCCAGTGCTTCTCTAAGTGTTGGTTCGAACTATAGTCCTTTGCAGTGCCACCTTAGGGAAATTTGAGGGCTGGTTTTAGTTGTACGGAGTGCTCATCAGGTGTTGCCCTGAGAACGAGATATGTGCAGCTCCTATCGGGATGTCGGCGCATCGGGCGGTCTTGCTGGTCTTGTTTTACCATTGTCGAAATGTCTTGTAACCGGGATTCCGAGTCTAATCGGGTCTTCCTGGGAGAAGGAATATCCTTCGTTGACTGTGAGAGCTTGTGATGGGCTAAGTTGGGACACCCCTGCAGGGTTTGAACTTTTGAAAGTCGTGCCCGCAGTTATGTGGCAGATGGGAATTTGTTAATGTCCGATTGTAGAGAACTTGACACTTAACTTAATTAAAATGCATGAACTGCGTGTGTAGCCGTGGTGGTCTATTTTCGACGGAGTCCGGGAAGTAAACACGGTTCTTGTGTTATGCTTGAACATAAGTAGTTTCAGGATGACTTGTTGATCACTTCTAGTTCACGACTGCTCCGTTGCTTCTCTTCTCACTCTTATTTGCGTATGTTAGCCACCATATATGCTTAGTGCTGCAGCTCCACCTGACTACCTTTTCCTACCCATAAGCATAAATAGTATTGATCTCGCGGGTGTGAGATTGGTGAGTCCCCGTGACTCATAGATACTTCCAAATAGTTGCAGGTGCCGATTATACCAGCGCAGGTGACGCAACCCAGCTCAAAAGGGAGCTTGATGAAGATCTTGATCGTTGTGTTGTGTCTTTTCCGGTTGATCAGTAGTGGAGCCCAGTTTGGTCGATTGGGGATCTAGAATTTGGGGTTGTCTTCTTTTATTTCGGTTCCGTAGTCGGACCTTGATTGTACTCTTGATGATGTATGTTTAACTTATATTTGTGTGAAGTGGCGATTGTAAGCCAACTCTTTATCCCTTTCCTACTCAGTACATGGGATTATGTGAAGATTACCCCTCTTGCGACAAACCTACCATGCGGCTATGCCTCTAAGTCGTGCGCCGACTCGTGGGAGATATAGCCGCATCGTGGGTGTTACAGCACACTCGAGCCGTGCGTGTTGCCCGCCTCCTGCCGGCCTCCATGTTGCCTGCTAGAGCCCCAGTGCCTCCGCGGGCCGCTGCCGCCGTCGCCTCAAGCCGCCCTCGACTCCAGGTCCGGCCGCCGTCGGCCGCTCCCTCACCGACCTTCGGCCTCGCCCAGGCCATCCCCCATCGCCAGAGTCGCCGCGCTTGCTTCCCCATCAAACCTCGCTGCTAGCATGTGCTTCCCCTGCTTCGAGCAGTGGCTCGGGATCGAGCGTAGTCGCGCGCATCCACCCCGTTGACCATTCCACGCAAGCACTAGCCGCCAGCGCCGCTTGGGCCTCCTCCTCGCCAGCATGCCAAGACCCGAGGCCCAGCGCTCCAGCCTGCCCGGCCTACTCCACAGACCGACCCATGAGGCCTGGTGAGCAGCCCCCGCTCCCTGTGCACTTTTGGGCCGGCCAGATTAGGCCCGTGTCATTTTTTCCTCACTTGCGAATTTAGACATTATCCAGGGTTTTACCAGTTTTGCAGAAAACCCCTTCATGTTCATTCATTTAATATCTCTTTAACCATGCATCATATTAAAATGTTTCATATATGCAAAATGACTAGAATTTCATCTAATTTCATAATATGCCACTTTCATCCATGTTAAAAATGTTGAAAATGATGTTTGCATATAATTTTCCATATTGCCATGTTATAATAATTTATTTCATAACTAAATAACTGTAGCTCCATTTTATATAAACTTTATATGTAAATGGGGTGGGAAAATGCCTAGTTTAACATGGTGCTCCTTTGAGTGTTGGTCCACCTTGTCAGTCACCGGTGGCCACCAGGGGCAACTCTGGGCTGGCCTACCGGAAGTTTGGACAATCTGAGTGTGCCCTGAGAACGATATATGTGCAGCTCCTATCGGGATTTGTCAGCACATCCGGGCGGTGTTGCTGGACTTGTTTTACCATTGTCGAGGATGTCTTGTAACAGGGATGCCGAGTCTGATCAGAATGTCTTGGGAGAAGTAATATCCTTCGTTTACTGTTGAGCTTGTGATGGGCTAAGTTGGAACTCCCCTGCAGGGATTTGAACTTTTGAAAGTCGTGCCCATGGTTATGGGCAGATGGGAATTAGTTAATGTCCGGTTGTAGAAAACCTTAAGTTTATCTTAATTAAAATGCACCAACCACGTGTGTAACCATGATGGTCTCTTCTCAGCAGAGTTCGGGAAGTGAACACGGTGTTGGAGTTATGCTTGACGTAGGTTGTTCTAGGATCACTTCTTGATCATAGTTGTTCGACCCTGCTTTTGCCTTCTCTTCTCGCTCTCATTTGCGTATGTTAGCCACCATATATGGTAGTCGCTTGCTGCACCTCCACCTCATACCTTTTTCCCTACCTATAAGCTTAAATAGTCTTGATCGCGAGGGTGTGAGATTGCTGAATCCCCGTGACTCACAAATTACTTCTAAAACCAGATGCAGGGATCGATGATACCGTTCCAGATGATATGACCGAGCTCAAGTGGGAGTTCAATGAAGACTCTCATCGTTACTACGTGTCTTTCCCAAATGATCAATAGTGGTGCCTAGTTGGGGTGATCGGGAACTATGTTGCATTTGGGGTTTATCTTCATTTTGGTTCCGTAGTCGGACCTTGAGTGTATTTGGATGAATGTAATGTTATTTATGTATTTGTGTGACGTGGCGAGTGTAAGACAACTATGTACCTTTCCCCTTTATTTATTTACATGGGTTGTTGTGAAGATTACCTCACTTGTGACATTGCCTTCAATGCGGTTATGCCTCTAAGTCGTGCTTCGACACGTAGGAGATATAGCCGCATCGAGGGCGTTACAAGTTGGTAATCAGAGCCTTCCCCGACCTTAGGAGCCCCCTGCTTGATCGAATTGTTGGCGTTGTTGAGTCTAGAAAAATGTTTTTGAGTCTTTTAGGATTATATATATCGGAGAGTAGGATTCTTTTTACTCCTCAGTCCCTTCGTCGCTCTGGTGAGGCATCCTCACATAGAGTTTTGACTCTTCTCTTCTCAAATTTCACTAAAATATTTTTTTAGGATCACACGGTTATCTTGGAATCGTTCCGATGGTTTTGTGACAAGAACATTGTTCTTGGTGCCTCCTGACATTTAGGGGTTGTGGCAGTGTCCCGGGGAGTTGAGCTCCGAGGTGTTGTCGTCACAATTTTATCGTTGCAGTTCTGAAATACCTGAGTTTCACCGACATCGAAAATCTCTTTTAAGCAGTCGTTGGTGAGATAACCTCGATGCCACCCAGTACTAGGGCAGGAGTTCGACAGTATTGCCATAACTCGCATAACGGATGCTTTTTGAAGGTTGAGGTAAATGATTTCCGAAGGTTTCTTGGTTATGTGTTGAAGGATGGATATAGCTGGATGTAGGATTTGTGTAGTTTTGGGTGAGATATTATGCTTCCCCTGTATCCCCAACACCTGATTGCATAACCGGAAAATTTCGGGAGTTTATAAGTGGGAATTCAAGTAGCTCTTAGGCTATCTTTCCGACAGATGTATGATATGAAATTGGGGTTCGATGTCTAGTGGTCCGCCTATCCACGGTTGGTTTTACAGTAGTCTTGTTGTGTCTTAAAGAGTCCTTGGCTATGCTGACTCGGGGATGCTTCGTATGTCATGTGCACTGCCTTGTACATGATGGTGCTATATGATCAAGCCCGTGTAGGCCCCACCACGAAAACTTCGGACGAAATCTCTATCATATGTTTGTTCCAGCTTATTTTGCAAGCCAATCCTTTGTTTTGTTCTTTGTTGTGGTATTCGAGTTGCTTCAATGTCAAGTGTTGATTCCATACCTTTTCTAAGCGGTGTTCTCATACTTCTATGTGAATACCAATTCTTCATGATAATCAAGATTGTCACGTTAATTCTTTTTCAATCGGCGTGTTTCTCTTCAAGTGTTTCCGATCATTTCAACATCCGCAAGATCAACTAAAAGCCTTCTCAACGTTATTTGTTTCATCCGTCTCAAGTTTCCTTTGTTTTTCCCGCCCTCCCACCCTTTATCCTGACTCGGATTTCTTAATTTGTTGTCCATTTTATGCATGTGAATTTTTCTCCATTCCTTTCTTTCAATGCTCTTACCCGATGATTCTCATGAAGATGCTAACGGAGTCTCAAGTTCATTATTCTTCATTCTTTTCTTCTCCGGTGGATTCAATTCAAGCATTGTTGATCATATCCTTTCCCCGTTTCAAATGCCTTCTCATGCTGGTGCAATTCTTAATCATTCACCTCTCGCTATTCAATTGTCCCGGAGTGTTGAAGATATCTCAGAAGATTCACATTTCCATTCCCGATTCGTTCAAGTTATTTCGAGGTTGTTATCTCATTCAAGCCATCTAATTCTACCGGTGCTTTCTCTCTTTTAAATCGTTCAACGGTGTATATTTTGAGTGGGCCCAAACCCACAGGTCTTTTCCGAGGATCTTACCTGACTCTTCAAATTTTTACCGGAGCTATTCTCAAATTCTTTTCCAAGTTTGACGTAAGAATGAATTATCACCAGTCAAATGCCTTTCTCCAAGATTTGTCAAATTCTTTTCATCGTTGGTTCAACAGTTCTATTTTTTTTCTCCGGATTGCCTCAACAATTCTTGGTGGTGTTTTTCATTGTCATTCTCAGATTTTGGAGACCGAAGAAGAGTTTTTCCTCCATATCTTACCCGTTCTCTCAGAGATTCGTGATTCTAGCTTGTTGCCATCCTCTCATAATTGTTTTGATTGTCAAAATTCTTTTCACCTATCTTGAGCAATTCAAGAGTCTTCTCAGTTTGATTATCCGGAGTCCATCATTTCAGGTTTATTCATTCCAGCTTTCAGTTATCATTCTCCAACCTTACCGGTGCGTCATTCAATATTCTCTAATCAATTCATGATCTCTTCGTTCTCATGTATCTAAATCCTAGTAAGAATCTTCGTTCATTTGCTAATTTTACCCGGTGATTCTTTATCTTTCCTTCGTTCTTTTTCAATTCTTACGGTGGATCGTGCAAGAGATCTCTTCCTTCGTTACCATATCAAGTCACTCATTCTTTCCAATCCTACCGCTGGTTTCTGGAAGACCTTCTCAAGTTTGCGACATATCTACCTTAATCCTTTCTACGAGATTAAGTTGCATGCAATCCGTTGCTTGTCATCAATTTAATTGGTGAAGGATAAGTATAATGTAATTCTTATTCTTGTTTCATCAAGTGAAGTCAATTCCTTATTCTGGAGGTTCATCAAAATTCTTGATCTCAATTATTCATTTTTATATCCGGAGTTCCAAGTTTTTTCTCGGTTATATCATTTCAAAGCTTCATCTAACCACTGCAAGGTTTATCCCGGAGTTCTTTATAACTGTCCCTTCCATTTGATCATACTTTTATTACCGGAGTTCTTCATGGAGGCTGAATATGTTGGTTCATCAAGGATTTAATTCCTTTTCGATGTGTTCATCAAGATTATTTTCAAAGGATCTCAAGTATTCTTCATCTTGCAATCCTGGGGTGCAATTCTTTATACCTTATCTTTTGAGGTGGTGCTATGTCATTGTTGATAATTTCCCTTTGTGTTTCATGTTTCACAAGTTTTCAAGAGTGACATATCTAAATCCATCATTTTCTCTTCGCTCAAGACATCTTTTCAAACCATCAATCTCTTCATTGGATTTATCTTGGGTTATATTTCATCTAAAGCTTTTCATAAGGATTGTTGCTATTTATGGTGCTTATAAATGACCCAAGTTCTTCATTTATACTCATGGTGAAATAAGTTTCTCATCTCCTTGTTGGTATCATTCCAATCTATTGGTTCCGTTAGTGGCAGAATTTCACCTCATAGTTTTGAGATGTTTTCCATAAGCCCACTTCAAGCTTATCCTCTCGTTTTTAGTGTTCCAACAACTCCGTTCGACCCTTTGACTAAAGATGCTTTCAAGCTCATTCGGGGTAGAAGATATTGTTTTCTCCTCCGTTCAGTGCATTCCATTCTTCCATTTCATTCGGAGGTTTTGTGATGTTTCTCTTTTCAATCATCATCTAGAATTGTCAGGATCGTGTTCTTTCCATGATAATCCATTTAACCGGAGTGTCGTGTCCTCTGCGCAAGATCTTTTCGCCTTATCAAGTCTTGCATCTCTTTTCAACCGGAGTGTTGTCCGAATTTGTTCTTCCTTGTTCCTCTTTGCTAACGGAGTGTTTTCAACTTTGTTCATGTCCGTTGTTTTCTTCTTTTCAATTTGTTCAACCTCTCAAGGTTCTTTGGTTTCACTCTTTTTTCAAGAAGCAACTTAGTTTTACCTCTTCTCTTTCTCTTCCATTTTTCCTCTGATGCTGCCATCCTAGATCTCGGGACGAGATCCTCTCGTAGTGGTGGAGTGTTGTGATGCCCCAAGACCGGAGCTTCAGGTGCCTTCCAGGGTTTCCAGGTTTCGTCGTGTGATTTGTTTCGTTCTTTGCATTCAGCATTGCATCATGTCATTTCTTTTCTTAACTCAACTAAATAAATGGCATGGATCTTTGATCCATTTAAATCGAGGGAGTTCACATGGTGAAGTTCTCTTTATAACATATAAAAGTCTCCTACTATTATTAGGGAGCTATTGTAAATATTCCATTAACTTGGAATCACCCATCACACAATTGCATTACTCTTCAACTCCTGCTTCTTGTCCTTCATCCTTCCTTTTTACTTATTGCCCAACTTCAACTTGGTTTCACCCAAGTTTCTATCCCATCCAAACTTCCATTTCCTTCTTTATTCCATTTATTTTTCTTGTGGCATTTTCCCTGTTCGGAAAAATGTTCAACCTATCCCTATAAATCCTAAATGATTCCTACACCCTCTCTGTAACTTCTTTTCTCAATTGGACTTGTTTTGGTTGGGTTCAAAAATAGCTCAAGTTTGAATTTAATTCAAACTTGAATTATTTTTCTATCTCTAAAATGTCCAAAACATTTTAATCAAATTGTATATATTACTATGACCCCATAAATATCTTCATCTCTGTCGAATTCCATATCTACTCTTGCCTTTCTTTTGTTCCATTTTTCCTGTTTAGAGAAAAGCAAAGAAAGAAATAAATAGAGAGAGGGAAGGAGGGCCAGCCCCGCTGGGTCTCCCCAAACTCCCTCGCAGCCAAGCTGGCCATTTCCACCAAGGCCCAGTCGGCCTCCAAGCCTGAAGCCCAGCCGGCACCTCTTCTCTACCCTAGCCCGATCCCCAGCGCTGGATCGCTCCTTCCCTTGTTCCCCTCCTTCCTCCTAGTACCGCCGCAGGAGAGGAGCAGTGCCGCACACGCACACAATGACGCCAGGGAGTGCTCCCGATCCGCCAGCCTTGTTCTTCCCCGCCGCCTGCTGGAGCAGAGCGATCGCCGCCACCCACTCGCACCAGGAAGGGTCCCGCTCGGTCCCCCTCATCCTCCTCCCGCAGGCGCCCTCACAGCCGCACCTGGCCTTCTCCTCCAGCGTGTGCCTCCGCCTCCTCCAACCATGGACGTGCGCGCGTCCACCCGACCATGTCGCCTCCGTCTAAAGCCATTGCCGCCTCCTTGCTCGGGAGAGCAAAGGCTAGATCCCGAGTAGCATGAGCGCTCTGCTTCTCCACCGAAGCTTTCCTCCATAGCGCCGTGGCGTCCAGGTCTAGCAAGCCGCCGCCGCGCCTTCTAGCCTCCTCCCGCGCCCTGCATTGAGCCGCCCCGGGCCGCGCATCACCAGACGCCGTCCCTGCTGCCAGGGAACCTCAGTTCCACCCGTTCCCCTTCCCGATGCCTTTGATCCATCACCTCGCAGAGGAGAGGACCAGCAGCACAAGCCACATCGAGCCACAGCCGAAAACCTACCGCATTAACCAAGGCCCTGCTCAAGCCCTCGAAGTGTACGACTACACGGCGCCCGCCAAGTTCGACTACCGCCGACACGTACCTCACTGTTGCTGTGTGTTATCTTCCATCAAGAACAAGACGGCCCGAACATCTACGGACCCTGTACCACTACCGACGCTAGAACGAGACCGACAAGTCTCTATCCGACTAGTGTACCACTACCGTCGACGAAGACATGTGCATCGCAGGCGTCAAGTTCAACTACCATCGACCGCGAAAGGGCTCGGGGTCATCAAGCACCTCTCCGAACGAACGGGAACAACTACTGCCGCAAAGATCGAGAGTACCTCTACGAAAACGCTAAGTACCCCTTCATGTCGGCAAGACCTCCAAGTCGGAATCCGAACGATCGACGACTCGTGGACCATGTACTACTTCAGGCACCGAACACCTGGGTAGCACAAATGCAAAGTACCCTAGAGACCACTTCGATGTTAAGTACCGTCGAGCCCCGAAGGACTCAGATTCGTCAAGTTCCCCTTCGAACCAGGAACAACTACTTCCGTCTACATCCCTTCGAACCCAAACCGTCCCAAACCGCGCACTTCGAAGGTATAACCACCGAGCCGAGGACCCCGTGGTTGAATGCTTGCGATGTACGAGATGCACCCTTTTGCTTGCACTGTGTCCATTTTTGTCACTCGTTTCCTTGTCGCCAACTCGTGGGACACCCGGAATCCGGGAGCGCCCCACCATCTTTTGCACGCATCCGCGCACTTTTCCTTTGCATCGGTATCTCAATCGAGTTGCCGGAACCAGAACGTTGTCGTGCCACCGTTTCATTATCGTTACCGTGGCACCCCTTTCGTTTCCGCCACGATGACAAATGCCTCATATCTTATCATGTCAACGTTTTCATAAATATTGCATAAAACTTGCACATGTCATTCGCATCATGATAATAACATTTAAATGTTTAAAATTGTTGTTGCACCAAATTGATAATTGCATATGGGGATTTACCAAATTTGTTGTTTGTTATTTCCGGCCTCATTTAAACTTGCCTAAATGTTTAGTTTACTTATGCTCCACCTCTTGCCATGTTTAAACAACATTTAATATTGTTGAGTACCTAACCGAGAGAGAACTAAATAATTGATGTGGTGTTTCGTCAATATGCATCCCGATGCATATTGAGCTCCACTTAATTTGTAGTATTGTTTGTTGCACTTTGCCATGCCATGCCTCTTTAAACCGGACATGCATCATACTTGGTTGTGCATCATGCCATGTTTATGTGATGGTTGTTTACTATGTTGTTTACTTCTTTCCGGTGTTGCTTCTTCGGGTTAGTTCCGATAACGTCGCGTTTGTGAGGACCCGTTCGACTATGTCCATTTGTCTTCTTCAGGGACTCGTTCTTCTTCCTTGCGGGATTTCAGGCAAGATGACCATACCCTCGAAATCACTTCTATCTTGGCTTGCTAGTTGCTCGCTCTTTTGCTATGCCTATGTTGCGATACCTACCACTTGCTTATCACGCCTCCCATATTGTTAAGCCAAGCCTCTAACCCACCTTGTCCTAGCAAACCGTTGTTTGGCTACGTTACCGCTTTGCTCAGCCCCTCTTATAGCGTTGTTAGTTGCAGGTGAAGATTGGAGTTTGTTCCTTGTTGGAACATGGATATTTGTTGGGATATCACAATATCTCTTATTTAAATTAATGCATCTATATACTTGGTAAAGGGTGGAAGGCTCAGCCTTATGCCTGGTGTTTTGTTCCACCCTTGCCGCCCTAGTTTCTTACACGGTTGGGTTATAATGGGAACCCCTTGACAGTTCGCCTTGAATAAAACTCCTCCAACAATGCCCAACATTGGTTTTACCATTCGCCACCTAACCTCTTTTTCCCTTGGGTTCCGCGGGCTCAAGGGTCATCTTTATTTAAACCCCTGGGCCAGTGCTCCTCTGAGTGTTGGTCCACCTTGTCAGCCGCCAGTGGCCACCAGGGGCAACTCTGGGCTGGCCTACCGGAAGTTTGGACAATCAGAGTGTGCCCTGAGATCGAGATATATGATGCTGCTATCGGGATTTGTCGGCACAATCGGGCGGTGTTGCTGGACTAGTTTGACCGTTGTCGAGGATGTCTTGTAACCGGGATGCCGAGTCTGATCGGAATGTCTTGGGAGAAGGAATATACTTCGTTGACGGTGAGAGCTTGTGATGGGGTAAGTTGGGACTCCCCTGCACGGATTTGCACTTTCGATAGCCGTGCCCGCAGTTATGGGCAGATGGGAATTTGTTAATGTCCGGTTGTAGAAAACCTGAAGTTTATCTTAATTAAAATGCACCAACCGTGTGTGTAACCGTGATGGTCTCTTCTCGGCGGAGTCCGGGAAGTGAACACGGTATTGGAGTTATGCTTGACGTAGGTTGTTCTAGGATCACTTCTTAATCATAGTTGTTCGACCGTGCTTTTGCCTTCTCTTCTCGCTCTCATTTGCGTATATTAGCCATCATATATGCTAGTCGCTTGCTGCAGCTCTACCTCATACCTTTTTCCCTACCTATAAGCTTAAATAGTCTTGATCGCGAGGGTGTGAGATTGTTGAGTCCCCATGACTCACAGATTACTTCTAAAACCAGATGCAGGGACCGATGATACCGTTCCAGATGATATGACCGAGCTCAAGTGGGAGTTCGATGAAGACTCTCGTCATTACTACGTGTCTTTCCCAGATGATCAGTAGTGGTGCCTAGTTGGGGCGATCAGGGACTATGTTGCATTTGGGGTTTATTTTCATTTTGGTTCCGTAGTCGGACCTTGAGTGTATTTGGATGAATGTAATGTTATTTATGTATTTGTGTGACGTGGCGAGTGTAAGCGAACTATATACCTTTCCCCTTTATTTGTTTACATGGGTTGTTGTGAAGATTACCTCACTTGCGACATTTCCTTCAATGTGGTTATGCCCCTAAGTCGTGCTTCGACACGTAGGAGATATAGCCGCATCGAGGGCGTTACACATTTAAACTTTCCTAGATAGGTAGTTTTATTATGCTTCACCTCATGTCATGTTTAATGACATTTAATATTGTTGGGTACATAAACGAGAGAGAACCAAATAATAGATGTGGTGTTTTCTTCAATATGCAACTCCGTTGCATATTGAGCTCCACTTAATTTGTAGTATTGTTTGTTGCACTTTGCCATGCCATGCCTCTTTAAAATGGACATGCATCATGCCATGTTTATGCTTGTTGGTTTACTTTGTTGCTTGCTTCTTTTCAGGTTACTTCTCTCGTTAGCTTCGGTTTCGTTCCGGAGTTGTGAGGATCCGTTGGACTACGTCTGTTTGTCTTCTTCATGGACTCGTTCTTCTTCCTTGCGGGATCTCAGGCAAGATGACCATACCCTCGAAATCACTTCTATCTTTGCTTGCTAGTTATTTGTTACCGCTATGTCGTGCTACCTACCACTTGTTATATCATGCCTCCCATATTGCCATGTCAAGCCTCTAACCCACCTTCCTAGCAAACCGTTGTTTGGCTATGTTACCGCTTTTGCTCAGCCCCTCTTATAGTGTTGTTAGTTGCAGGTGAAGCTGAAGTTTGTTCTATGTTGGAACATGGATATGTTGGGATATAAAAATATCTCTTATTCAATTAATGCATCTATATACTTGGTAAAGGGTGGAAGGCTCGGCCTTATGCCTGGTGTTTTGTTCCGCTCTTGCCGCCCTAGTTTCCGTCATACCGATGTTATGTTCCTTGATTTTGCGTTCCTTACGCAGTTGGGTGTTATGGGAACCCCTTGATAGTTCGCTTTAAATAAAACTCCTACAGCAAGGCCCAACCTTGGTTTTACTTTTGCCTAACAACCTAAGCCTTTTTTTCCTTGGGTTTCCGGAACCCGAGGGTGATCTTTATTTTAACCCCCCTAGGCCAGTGCTTCTCTAAGTGTTGGTCCAGACCGAGCAACCTGCGGGGCCACCTCGGGGCAACTTGAGGGCTGGTTTTACTTGTAGCTTGACCTATCCGGTGTGTCCTGAGAACGAGATAAGTGCGACTCCTATCGGGATTGTTGACACATCGGGCGGCTTTGCTGGTCTTGTTTTACCGTTGTCGAAATTTCTTGTAACCGGGATTCCAAGATTGATCGGGTCTTGCGGGAGAAGGAATATCCTTCGTTGACCGTGAGAGCTTGTGATGGGCTAAGTTGGGACACCCCTGCAGGGTTTGAAATTTCGAAAGCCGTGCCCGTGGTTATTTGGCAATGGGAATTTGTTAATGTTCGGTTGTAGAGAACTTGACACTTAACTTAATTAAAATGCATCAACCGCATGTGTAGCCGTGATGGTCTCTTCTCGGCGGAGTCCGGGAAGTGAACACGGTTCTTGTGTTATGCTTGAACGTAAGTAGTTTCAGGATCACTTCTTGATCACTTCTAGTTCACGACCACTTCGTTGCTTCTCTTCTCGCTCTTATTTGCGTAAGTTAGCCACCATATATGCTTAGTGCTGCAGCTCCACCTGACTACCATTTCCTACCCATATGCTTAAATAGTATTGATCTCGCGGGTGTGAGATAGCTGAGTCCCTTTGACTCACAGATACTTCCAAAAAGTTGCAGGTGCCGATTATACCAGTGCAGGTGACGCAACCTAGCTCAAGAGGGAGCTCAATGAAGATCTTGATCCGTTGGACTACGTCTGTTTGTCTTCTTCATGGACTCGTTCTTCTTCCTTGCGGGATCTCAGGCAAGATGACCATACCCTCGAAATCACTTCTATCTTTGCTTGCTAGTTGTTTGTTATACCGGTATGTCGTGCTACCTACCACTTGTTATATCATGCCTCCCATATTGCCATGTTTGGCTATGTTACCGCTTTTGCTCTGCCCCTCTTATAGTGTTGTTAGTTGCAGGTGAAGTTGAAGTTTGTTCCATGTTGGAACATGGATATGTTGGGATATAACAATATCTCTTATTTAATTAATGCATCTATATACTTGGTAAAGGGTGGAAGGCTCGGCCTTATGCCTGGTGTTTTGTAACACTCTTGCCACCCTAGTTTCCGTCATACCGGTGTTATGTTCCTTGATTTTGAGTTCCTTACGCGGTTGGGTGTTATGGGAACCCCTTGATAGTTCGATTTAAATAAAACTCCTCCAGCAAGGCCCAACCTTGGTTTTACTTTTGCCTAACAACCTAAGCCTTTTTTTCCTTGGGTTTTCGGAACCTGGGGGTCATCTTTATTTTAACCCCCCCCCCTAGGCCAGTGCTTCTCTAAGTGTTGGTCCAGACCGGGGAACCTGCGGGACCACCTCGGGGCAACTTGAGGGCTGGTATTACTCGTAGCTTGACCTATCCGGTGTGTCCTGAGAACGAGATAAGTGCGTCTCCTATCGGGATTGTCGACACATCGGGCGGCTTTGCTGGTCTTGTTTTACCATTGTCGAAATGTCTTGTAACAGGGATTCCGAGACTGATCGGGTCTTCCCGGGAGAAGGAATATCCTTCGTTGACCGTGAGAGCATGTGATGGGCTAAGTTGGGACACCCTTGCAAGGTTTGAACTTTCGAAAGCTGTGCCCACGGATATGTGGCAGATGGGAATTTGTTAATGTCCGGTTGTAGAGAACTTGACACTTAACTTAATTAAAATGCATCAACCGTGTGTGTAGCCGTGATGGTCTCTTCTCGGTGGAGTCCGGGAAGTGAACACGGTTTGGGTTATGTATGAACATAAGTAGTTTCAGGATAACTTCTTGATCACTTCTAGCTTCTTGACCGTTGCATTGCTTCTCTTCTTGCTCTTATTTGCGTATGTTAGTCACCATATATTCTTAGTGCTTGCTGCAGCTCTCCCTCACTACCTTATCCTACCCATAAGCTTAAATAGTATTGATCTCACGGGTGTGAGATTGCTGAGTCCTCGTGACTCATAGATACTTCCAAACAGCTGTAGGTGCCGATGATACCAATGTAGGTGACGCAACCGAGCTGAAGTGGGAGCTCGATGAAGATCGTGTTCGTTGTTTTGTGTCTTTTCTAGATGATCAGTAGTGGATCACAGTTGGGACGACCGGGGATCTAGCAATTGGGGTTGTCTTCTTTTATTTTGGTTCTGTAGTTGGACGTTGATTATACTCTAGATGGTGTATGTTTAACTTGTTATTTGTGTGAAGTGGCAATTGTAAGCCAACTCTTTATCCCTTTCTTATTTAGTACATGGGATTGTGTGAAGATTACCCTCTTGCGACAAATCTACCATGCGGCTATGCCTCTAAGCCGTGCCCCGACACGTGGGAGATATAGACGCATCATGGGTGTTACACATAAATTGTTTGCTAAAAAAATCCCTATGCATAGGAAGTGGGTTAGACTTAAATGTGCTAGTCATATTCTTCATGATGCATTCTTTATGTTTCAATTCTTATCTTTTATGTGAGCATCATTGAGATCATCATGCCTAGCTAGGGGAGTTAAATGATAGCGCTTGTTGGGAGGCAACCCAATTTTATTTTTGTTCTTTTATTTTTGCTCCAGTTTAGTAATAAATAATTCATGTAGACTCTGTTTAGATGTGGTTTTATGCTTTTAATTAGTGTTTGTGCCAAGTAGAACCTTTGGGAAGACTTGGGGAAAGTCTTTGCGATCTTGTTGTAAAAAACATAAACTTTAGCGCTCACGAGATTTGCTGCCATTTTTTAATAGAGAGTGATATTTAGTTAATTCATTTTACAGATGATTAATAGATAAATTCCTCATGTACAGATATTTATTTTATAATTTTGGGGTTTCAGAAGTATTTTAAACCTACAAAATACTACAGATTGCTCTGTTTTTGACAGATTCTGTTTTTCGTGTGTTGTTTGCTTATTTTGATGAATCTATGGCTAGTAATAGAGTTTATGAACCATAGAAAAGTTGGAATACAGTAGGTTTAACACCAATATAAATAAAGAATGAGTTCATTACAGTGCCTTGAAGTGGTGGTTTGTTTTCTTTTACTAACGGAGCTCACGAGTTTTCTGTTAAGTTTTGTGTTGTGAAGTTTTCATGTTTTGGGTAAAGATTCGATGGACTATAGAATAAGGAGTGGCAAGAGCCTAAGCTTGGGGATACACAAGGCACCCCAAGGTAATATTCAAGGACAACAAAGAGCCTAAGCTTGGGGATGCCCCGGAAGGCATCCCCTCTTTCGTCTTCGTTCATCGGTAACTTTACTTGGAGCTATATTTTTAATCACCACATGATATGTGTTTTGCTTGGAGCGTCAATTTATTTTGTTAGGATTTGATTTCTTTTATTTAGAACAATGTTTTGCATCTTTTATTTCAATAAAAGTTGCATTGATAGCCTTTACTATGCCGATTTTACAAGTATACATGTTGCTGTTTGAAAATAGAAAGTTTACTGCTGTTGCAAAAATTCCCTAGAAAAGTCAGTATGTGATAAAATGTTGAAAACTTTTGCATAATAAGCTCTGATAAATTTCTACAGTGAGAGTTTTCTTTCATAATTTTTGGAGCCAGGGAAGTATGGATCTTGCTGCATTCTTCACAGACTGTCCTGTTTAGGCAGATTGTTGTTATGTTTGCATTGTTTGCATATGTTTGCTTGTTTAATTATTCTATTTGAGGATAGGACTATTAAATATGCGGAGGCATTTAGTATGCAATGTTGATTAATACTTTTAGTTATTTGGTACAGAAGAGTATGATAAGGTTTTTGCATTGGTTTATACTAGCTTATCTCACGAGTCCTTGTTGAGTTTTGTGTGGATGAAGCTTTTGAGATTTAGGGAGACCGTGATATGAGAGGAATTAAGGAGACACAAAATCTCAAGCTTGGGGATGCCCAAGGCATCCGAAGATAATATTTCAAGAAGTCTCAAGCATCTAAGCTTGGGGATGCCCCGGTTGGCATCCCACCTTTCTTCTTCAACAACTATCGATTAGTATTGGTTGATCCTAAGTTTTTGCTTCTTCACATGATGTTTGCTATTCTTAGATGTCATTTTATTTTGTTTTGGAATAAAGTATCAAGATCTAAAATTATTAAATGGGAGAGTCTTCACATAGCTAAATAATTATTTAACTAATCATTGATCTTCACTTATATCTTTCGGAGTAGTTTTTTATTCATTCACGTGCTTCACATATATACTATGAGTAAATGGTTGAATGAATTGAATATAATAAATCTGAAATTTTATATGTTTCATATGCTTATCCCATGGGGAGTAATGACTTCACATATAAGAAGTAGAGTTGGTAAATTTATTGAAGGTTAGCAAACATTGTATTGGTCACTTGAACAA
This sequence comes from Triticum aestivum, assembly GCF_018294505.1. Classification (NCBI taxonomy): domain Eukaryota; kingdom Viridiplantae; phylum Streptophyta; class Magnoliopsida; order Poales; family Poaceae; genus Triticum; species Triticum aestivum. The sequence continues at coordinate 268,874,751 of NC_057797.1, read as the reverse complement.
TTAATGCAAGAATATTGAGGGAAGAGAGATTTCACATATAAATATACTATCTTGGACATCTTTTGTAATTGTGAGCACTAATTAAAATATGACATGTTAGAAGGTTGATGTTGGACAAGGAAGACAATGTAATGGGTTATGTTTTCTTATATCTGAAATAAAGTATATTGTCATGGATCATTCAACATGCTGAGCTTGCCTTTCCCCCTCATGCTAGCCAAATTCTTTGCACCAAGTAGAGATACTACTTGTTCTTCCAAACATCCCTTAAACCAGTCTAAAATTTCTGGGCCCCTCACTAATCTTTTGGAAAATGATGTCCCTTTTGTTTTTTATGATGATTGTGTAGAAGCATTTTAAATACTTAAGAAATCCTTAATCTCTGCACCTATTGTTCAAATACCTGATTGGAACCTACCTTTGAAATTATGTGTGATGCTAGTGCATGTTGTTGGGGCTGTTCTAGGACAAAGAGTTGTTAAGAAATTAAATGTTATCCATTATACTACTAAAACTCTAGACAGTGCTCAAAGAAATTACACTGCTACTGAAAAAATTTAGCAGTTTTGTTTGCTTGTAATATATTCAGATCTTATATTGTTGATTCCAAAGTTATTGTTCAAACCAATCATGCTGCTGTTAAATACCTCACGGAAAAGAAATATGCTAAACCTATGTAACACCCTAGATGCGACTATAGCTCCCACATGTCGAGGCGCGACTTAGAGACATAATCGCATTGAAGGCATATGTCGCAAGTTAGGCAATCTTCACAACATCCCATGTAATATAAATAATAAAGGGGAGATAACATAGTTGGCTTACACTCGCCATGTCAAACAAGTACATAAATAACATTACATCATCCAAACACTCATGGCTCGACTACGGCGCCAAAATAAAAGAGAACCCAACAAGCGACAACGGTCCCGTTCACCCCCAACTGGGCACCACTACTGATCATCGGGAAAGGAAACATAGTAACGTTGAGAGTCTTCATCGAACTCCCACTTGAGCTCATACGCGTCTCCTGGAGCAGAAACATCTGGCCTTGCATCTAGTGTAATAGTAATCTGTGAGCCACAGGGACTCAGCAATCTCGCACCCTCGCGATCAAGACTATTTAAGCTTAAAGGTATGGCAAGGTAAATATATGGAGCTGCAGAAAGCGACTAGCAAGTATGGTGGCTAACTTATTCGCAAAAGAGAGCAAGAAGAGGAGTCAAAGCGCGAGCGTGAAACTAGAGAGCAACCTGCGCAAACATTACTCCAACACCGTGTCCACTTCCCGGACTGCATCGAGAAGAGGCCATCACGGTAACACACTCAGTTGATTCATTTTAATTAAGTTAACGTTCAAGTTATCTACAACCGGACATTAACAAATTCCCATCTGCCCATAACCGTGGGCACGACTTTCGAAAGTTCAATCCCTGCAGGGGAGTCCCAACTTAGCCCATGACAGGCTCTCACGGTCAACGAAGGAATAGACCTCCTCCCAAGATGTTCCGATCAGACTCGGTATCTCGGTAATTCAAGACACATCGACAGGTTAAAACAAGACCAGCAACACCGCCCGAATGTGCCGACAATTCCCGATAGGAGCTGCACGTATCTCGTTCTCAGGGCACACTCAGATGAGACTAGCTACGAGTAAAACCAACCCTCAAGTTTCCCTGAGGTGGCCCCGCAGGCAGCTTAGTTCGGACCAACACTCAGAGGGAGCACTGGCCCGGGGGGGGGGGGGGGTTAAAAATAAGATGACCCTTGGGCTCCGGTAACCCAAGGGAAAAAGAGGCTAGGTGGCGAATGGTAAAACCAAGGTTGGGCATTGCTGGAAAAGCTTTAATCAAGGCGAACTATCAAGGGGTTCCCATTATAACCCAACCGCGTAAGGAACGCAAAATCTGGGAACATAACACTGATATGACGGAAACTAGGGCGACAAGAGTGGAACAAAACACTATGCAAGAGGCCGAGCCTTCCACCCTTTACCAAGTATACAGATGCATTAAGATAACAAGATAATATAATGATATCCCAACAAGTAAATAAATGTTCCAACAAGGAACGACCTTCAATCTTCACCTACAACTAGCAACGCTATAAGAGGGGCTGAGCAAAGCGATAACATAGCCAAACAACGGTTTGCTAGGACAATGGTGGGTTAGAGGTTTGACATGGCAATTGGGAGGCTTGCAAGCAAATGGTAGGCATCGTAGCATTGGCATAGCAAAAGAGCGAGCAAACTAGCATAGCAAAGATAGTAGTGATTTCGAGGGTATGATCATCTTGCCTGCACAGTTGTCAGAGTTGACTGGATCCTCAAAAGCAAACTCAACAGGCTCCTCGTTAGAAAACTCGTCTCCCGGCTCTACCCAAACAAGACAAACAAGCAACAAGGATACAATCAACCACGTGCAAACTCAAACAACACAATGCAAATATGATATGCTATGCGGGATGTGATGCGGGATGCAAAATGCAAGATATGACAGGAATTGCATGAACCTGGACTCAACTTGGAAAACCAAGTGTGCCACTGGAAAGATGAGATGAAATCGCTTGAAAACGATATAAAGAATGCTGGAATCGGAGTTATGGTTTGGAAATGGCAAGCGATTCAAAAATGACACCGGTCTGCGATTTACAACAAGTAGGCATCTAAATGCAATGAGATGAACATGCTACAGCACCCAAACAAGACAACAAAATACATGGCAGGGATGCATCCAAGATGATTAACAAAAGTCTAGCACTGAGCTGCGGCCAATTCATCCATTAACAGGTCGAAACAAGCATGGCAAAAATGCATATGACAAACAGTTCTCAGACTTAGTGAAATTAACACTTGTCTGGAATTTCAGATCAGGTAGCCCTCTTCGGAGCAACAAAACTACATGCTACAGGATCTGAACATGGCAAAGTAAAGCATGGCATGGAGCTACTCACGGAGCTTAACAAAAATCCCTTAGTGACCTTGAGCCAAAAGGGATCAGAAAATACAATTGCAAGCATGTGAACATAGCAAAAACATAATCAGTTTTCAGACTTAGTGAAAAACTGACACATGCAGAAATATAAGTCAAGTAGGCATGTTTACGAGCTCGATGCACTCACTACGGTGCAAGTCATGGCTAGACAAGCACACACCCATCAAGAAGGCACAAAATGCAAGCTAGACATGGCAAGAACAATGGCATAGCATGCACAGATCAACTACAACATCACCGACAAAACTACAAACAAGTTGACAATCTACCCAGATTCACAAAGTAGCAAAAGTAGAGCTCGATTGACTCAAGCTAGGGTGCTCCATAATTGCAAACAAAGACATGGATGGATAGAGCACTACAATATTAACAAATCTCCCTTACTGATCATCCTCAAAAGAGGCACGGAGGAAACAACAAGAACATAAGGCATCATGAGATAAACAGCTCCAGGACTTAGTGAAATCACTAAGTCCCTGAAAACAGACTTAGCAAGTGCACCACTTTGCAAACTTGCACAAGGCACCACACACATCCTAAAAATACATGGGTTGCACCTCTGGAGAGATTACAAAACCCTTAACAAAACACATGTAGAACTCATGGGCATATCATGCACACAAAAATCATGGCAAAAATGACAAAAGTGCTAAACGAAGTAGCAGATCTGACAATTAACTCAAGTAGCCCTCTTCTAATAGCATTTCGGGCATCAAGATGAACTCAAATGAAAATAATTCGATGTAATGAAATGATGTACTCTCTGAGATGAACATTTTGATATGCTATATGCATGAATCGGAGCTACAGATGCAAAGTTACGGAGCTACGAACATGTGCACATGGACTGAAAATATCTAGGACTTAGAGAAAATGACACCTCCCAGATCTAGGGTTTCGGGGGCACGCGGCCCGAGGTTCGCCGGCACGAGCTCGAGGTCGCCGGCGAGGTGGGTTCGTCGGCCGGGAGAAGAGGGGTGGCGAGGCCGGGGCCGGATCCGGCGGAGGAGGGAGGAGGCGGCGCCGGCGGTGGCCGGACCGGGCGGCGGCGGCGGGGAGCGCGCGGGGCGCGGCGTGAGGCGGCTGCCAGCGTCGATGGCGGCGGCGATGGCGCGCGGCGGCGGCCTACAGTGGCGGGGAGGCGGCGCGAGGAGGCGAGGTGGGCGGCGGTGCGGCTCCTAGGCGGCGCGCGGGCAGCGGGAGCCCCGGGCGGCGGCGGGTGGCGGCCCGGGCCGGGAGGGCTGAGCGCGGGCCCTCCGGGCCGGCGCGGAAGGTGGAGGCGGCGGCGAGTGGCGTGGTGCCACGTGGCGGCAGCGGGGCTGACCGGACGTGTCCGTCGGTGGCGAAAATGTCCGGCGGCGGCGGATCTGGGATTTAGGGTTAGGGACGAGGGGAGACCCGGGATTTCGGAGGAGGACCTATTTATAGGCATAGAGGGAGCTAGGAGAGTCCAAATGAGGTGCGGTTTTCGGCCATGCGATCGTGATCGAACGCTCTAGAACATGGAGCAGAGTTAGGTGGGTTTTGGGCCAAATTGGAGGGGTGTTGGGCTGCAACACACACGAGGCCTTTTCGGTCCCTCGGTTAACCGTTGGAGTATCAAACGAAGTCCAAATGATACGAAACTTGACAGGCGGTCTACAGGTAGTAAACCAAGGCTGCTTGGCAAGTCTCGGTCCAATCCGGAAATGTTTAAACCCCACACACGAAATAAAGCTAGAAATGACCACCGGAGGAGAACGAAACGCCGGAATGCAAAACGGACAACGGGGAAAATGCTCGAATGCATGAGACGAACATGTATGCAAATGCAATGCACATGATGACATGATATGAGATGCATGACAACGACAACAATACACGGAGATGAAACCCAAACCCGAGGAAATAAATATAACTTAACGCCAGAAACGACAAGAGTTGGAGTACAAATTGGGAAAGTTACATCCGGGGTGTTACAACACTCCACCACTACGAAAGGATCTTGTCCCGAGATCTAGGACTGAAAGAACACCGGGTACTCAGAACGGAGGTGATCCTCGTGTTCCCAGGTAGCTTCACGGTCGGAATGGTGTGACCACTTGAATTTGAGAAATTTGATCGACTTGTTGCGAGTCTTGCATTCCGTCTCTTCAAGAATAGCAACTGGGTGCTCACGATAAGAGAGATCTTCTTGGAGCTCAATGTCCTTGAAGTTGACGGTGCAGTCAGGAGTCTTGAAGCACTTTCGAAGCTGAGAGACATGGAACACGTATTGAACATTTGAAAAGTTTGAAGGAAGCTCGAGTTGATAGGCGAGGTCGCCTCTCTTGCTGACAATCGTGAAAGGTCCCACGTATCTAGGGGCAAGCTTCCCTTTGATACCGAAGCGACGAGTACCTTTCATAGGAGACACGGAGGTAAACATGATCTCCGATCTCGAAAGCCAAATTGCGGTGCTTACTATCATAGTAGCTCTTTTGACGGGATTGGGTTGCTTTGAGGTTATCACGAATGACTTTGCACATTTCTTCTGCTTCTGTGATTAAGTCATTACCCAAAAGATGACGTTCACCGGTTTCAGACCAGTTGAGAGGGGTACGGCACTTCCTGCCATATAGGATTTCAAATGGGGCCTTGCCCGAACTTGCTTGAAAACTGTTGTTGTAGGAGAATTCAGCATAAGGAAGACAATCCTCCCACTTCATGCCGAAGGAGATCACACAAGCCCTGAGCATATCTTCAAGAATCTGGTTGACACGCTCGACTTGACCGCTAGTTTGAGGATGGAAAGCTGTGCTGAAGCGGATGTTGGTGCCCATGGCCTTCTGGAAAGAATCCCAAAACTTCGAGGTAAAGATGCTGCCACGGTCTGAAGAGATCACTTGTGGAATACCGTGCAGAGAGACAATACGAGAGGTATAGAGTTCCGCCAATTGAGCTGCAATGATCGACTCTTTGATAGGCAGAAACTGAGCCACTCTAGTGAGTTTGTCGATGACAACGCATATAGCATCATTGCCACGCTTGAACTTTGGAAACCCAGTCACGAAGTCCATTTCAATGTGGTCAAACTTCCATTCTGGAATGGCAAGAGGTTGGAGGAGACCAGCGGGCCTTTGGTGTTCAGCCTTCACTCTTCTGCAGACATCACATTCATTCACGAATTGAGCGATCTCGCGCTTCATTCGAGTCCACCAATAAGCTTGCTTGAGGTCCTGATACATCTTCGTGCTCCCAGGGTGGATGGAGAGGAGAGAATTGTGAGCCTCGTTCAAGATCACTTTACGAAGGTCACCTTTGGGTACAACAATACGATCCTCGAAGAAGAGAGTGTCCTTGTCATCAAGGCGGTAGCACTTGTACTTGGACTGACTCTTGGCAATCCCAATCTTCACCTTTTTCACCATAGCATCAAGAAGCTGCACTTGGCGAATCTGGTCTTCCAAGGTAGGAGAGACTTGAAGGTTGGCGAGGAAACCTAGAGGAACAACTTGCAGATTAAGTTTGCGGAAAGCTTCAGAAAGCTCGGGTTGATAAGGCTTGAGAATGAGACTGTTGCAGTAAGCTTTCCTGCTCAAAGCGTCAGCAATCACATTGGCCTTGCCTGGAGTATACTCGATACTTGGATTATACTCTTGAATCATTTTGACCCATCGAGTTTGCCTGAGGTTGAGATTAGGCTGAGTGAAGATGTACTTGAGACTCTTGTGATAAGTGAAAATGTCCACTTTTCTTCCCAATAGAAGATGTCTCCAAGTCAAAAGAGCATGCACAACGACCGCCAACTCGAGATCATGAGTGGGGTAGTTCTTATCATTAGGCTTCAACTGGCGAGATGTATAAGCAACAACTTTCTTCTCTTGCATCAATACTGCGCCAAGACCTTGCAGAGAGGCATCACAAAAGACCTCGTACGGCTTGGATTCATCAGGTGGAGTCAGAACTGGAGCGGTGATCAATTTCTCTTTCAAAGTGTTGAAAGCAATATCACACTCCGGAGACCAAACGTACTTGACGCGCTTCTGGAGAAGATTTGAGAGAGGCTTCGCGATCTTAGAAAAGTTTTCAACGAATCTTCGGCAATAGCTTGCAAGACCGAGGAAACTGCGGAGTTGCTTCACGTTCTGAGGAGGTTCCCAATTCACAATTGTAGACACCTTCTCAGGATTCACCGCAATGCCCTTGGCAGAGATGATATGACCAAGATAAAGAACCTCCTCAAGCCAAAATTCACACTTGGAGAACTTGGCGTAGAACTGATGTTGTCTGAGCTTATCAAGAACCAAACACAAGTGCTTGGCATGATCTTCCTTGTTCTTGAAGAAAACCAGAATGTCGTCGAGATAGACCAAAACGAAGTCATTGGTGCAGGCATTGAAGATGAAGTTCATCATGCGAGAGAACGTCGGAGGAGCGTTGGCGAGACCAAAAGACATGACAGTGTATGCATATGAACCAAAGCTTGTTCTGAATGCTGTCTTGGGAATATCTTCTTCACGAATGCGAATCTGGTGATAACCCATGTGGAGATCAAGCTTGGAGAATACTTGGGCACCTTTGAGTTGTTCGAACAACTCATTGATGTTGGGAAGTGGGTATTTGTTCTTGATGGTCTTCTTGTTCACTGGACGGTAATCAACACAAAGTTGGTCCGTTCCATCCTTCTTCTTCACAAAAAGAACACCACAACCCCACGGAGAAGAACTAGGCCGGATGAGACCCATTTTCTCTTGAATATCGAGTTGCTTCTTCAGCTCCTTCAACTCTTCAGGTCCGAGCTTGTAAGGACGTTTGCACACAGGTTCCGTGCCAGGCTCAAGATCAATAACGAATTCAACTGGCCGGTGCGGAGGCATTCCTGGAAGCTCTTCTGGAAAGACGTCTTGATATTCGCAAATGACTGGAATTTGAGAGATGGCATCCAATTCACCCCTCTCATTGAGAGAAAACAGACGGATGGTATTATCCCGAGCGGCAAAGACAATTACATCCTCAGACGAATGAGTCAATCGAATCTGCCTGGCTGCACAATCAAGCTAAGCCTTGTGCTTAGAAAGCCAATCCATCTCGAGAATAAGATCAATATCCGAGTTACCATGAACCATTGGAGAAGCCAGAAACTTGAAATCACCCATCAAGATAGAAATATCCGGAACCATCAAACTAGAAATCAGACGCTTAGCCGGAGAGACGACTTGCATAGCTCTAGGTAAAGCCTTAGTACTAAAATTGTTCTCCGATGCAAATGGGAATGACATGAAGGAATGCGATGCACCAGAGTCAAAAAGTACTTTTGCGGGAATATCATTAACAGGAAGGTTACCCATGATCACATCTGACGAGTCCTCTACCAGAGCTGCATTCATCAAGTTGACCTTGGCGTGCTTAGGGTTATGCTTGACCACTGCTGTACTTGCCGATCTAACATGAGGAGGAGGAGGAAGACGCCTCTGGTTGAAACACTTGTTGGCATAGTGACCCTTCTGTTGGCACTTGTTGCACGTGACCTCTGAAAGCGGACGGTGATATGGAGCACTCGATCTTGGAGCTTGAGACGAAGTCTTGTTCTAAAAGCCAGGGTTGGGTGGGTGGGAAGAACCACTGCCACCTTTACTCTTTTGCTGATACGGCTGACGGAACGGAGGAGGAGGAAGCCAATACTTCTGCTGCTTAGCCACTTGAGTAGAGGAAGAAGGAGTAACATCTCTGACTCGCTTCTTGGAAGCATCACACCTCAACTGAGCAGCCTCTTGCTTCAGTGCCATGTTGTAGAACTCATCGTACCTCAAGGGCTCAAAGAGAACAAGAGCGAGCTGGATATCTTCTCTGAGACCACCCCTGAACTGGTATATCATGCTCTTCTCATCAGGCACGTCCTGCTTGGCAAAGTGGGCCAGCTTCTGGAACAACTTGTTGTAGTCATAGACAGACAAAGAGCCTTGCTTCAGATTGTGGAATTCCTCACGCTTGCTTTCAACCACGCTTTGAGGGATATGATGAGCTCGGAAATCTCGACGGAAATCATCCCAGGTGATAACACGTCCACCTCTGGAATCCTTGTACTGCTGGAACCATTCTGCAGCTTGATCTTTGAGTTGGAAGGAAGCAAACTCGACAAAGTCCTCAGGCCTGACGTTACTGCACTCGAAATGCTTGCACAGATCCACAAGCCAATCATCAGCATCGGTTGCCTCAACACAATTACTGAAAGTCTTTGGCCCGTTAGCAAGGAACTGGTTGAGTGTAGCAAAGTGACTCTGATTGCTGCCTTCATTGCCTTGGTTGCCTTGATTGCGCTCTTGAAGAATTTGCATGATCAACTGTGTGTTTGCATTGGTTGCGGCCATCACAGCTTTCCATGCCTCTGGAGGAGGTGGAGGTGGTGGCGGATCAGGATTCGGAGTCGTGTGCATTGGAGGAGCCATCCTGAAGAGGTTGACCACCATTAGCACAATGATAGAGAAATATTGAAGCTGAATCCAACGGAATGAAAATTGCAACATATAGTCTTCACATCCGAACAAAATGAATGAATGCATTCCTCTTGAAATGGTCACATATCCATAAATTGAGAAGCCACGTAGAATTAAGGTAGAGAAATAAATCAACAAGGTACGGATCAAGAACGAATAATCGGTAAGAAATCCCAATCTCAAACCAATATCCGTGGAAGAAGAACTAGAGCTACTAGAATTCCCACCTATGAAACTCCAGAACCTTTCCGGTTATGCAATCAGGTGTTGGGGATACAGGGGAAGCATAATATCTCACCCAAACTAGCAAATCCTACATCCAGTTGTATCCATCCTTCAACACATAACCAAGAAACCTTCGGAAACCATCTACCTCAACCTTCGAAAAGCATCCGTTATACAAGTTATGGCGATACTCCCGAACTCCCGCCCCAATACTGGGTGGCGTCGAGGTTATCTCACCAACGAACTACATAAAAGAGATTTTCGATGTCGGCGTACTAGACTCACGTATTCCAGAACTGCAACAATAAAATTATGATGACAACACCTCAGAGCTCAACTCCCCGGGACACTTCCACTAAACCCCTGACAGGAGGCACCAAGACAATGTTCTCATCATAAAACCATCAGAACGATTCCAAGATACCCGCGTGATCCTAAAAAAAATTTAGTGAAATTTGAGAATAGAAGAGTCAAAACTCTATGTCAGGATGCCTTACCAGAGCGATGAGGAGACTGGGAAGTAAAAAGAATTCCTAATCTCTCTGATATATAATTCCTAAAAGACACAAAACATTTTTCTAGACACAACTCGGCCGCTAAAAACGATCAAGCAATGGGGCTCCTAAGGTCGGGGAAGGCTCTGATTACCAACTTGTAACATCCTTGATGCGACTATAGCTCCCACGTGTCGAGACGCGACTTAGAGACATAATCGCATTGAAGGCATATGTCGCAAGTTAGGCAATCTTCACAACATCCCATGTAATATAAATAATAAAGGGGAGATAACATAGTTGGCTTACACTCGCCACGTCAAACAAGTACATAAATAACATTACATCATCCAAACACTCATGGCCCGACTACGGCGCCAAAATAAAAGAGAACCCAACAAGCGACAACGGTCCCGTTCACCCCCAACTGGGCACCACTACTGATCATCGGGAAAGGAAACACAGTAATGTTGAGAGTCTTCGTCGAACTCCCACTTGAGCTCATACGCGTCTCCTGGAGCGGAAACATCTGGCCCTGCATCCGGTGTAATAGTAATCTGTGAGCCACAGGGACTCAGCAATCTCGCACCCTCGCGATCAAGACTATTTAAGCTTAAAGGTATGGCAAGGTAAATATATGGAGCTGCAGCATGCGACTAGCAAGTATGGTGGCTAACTTATTCGCAAAAGAGAGCGAGAAGAGGAGGCAAAGCGCGAGCATGAAACTAGAGAGCAACCTGCGCAAACATTACTCCAACACCGTGTCCACTTCCCGGACTCCACCGAGAAGAGGCCATCACGGTAACACACTCAGTTGATTCATTTTAATTAAGTTAAGGTTCAAGTTATCTACAACTGGACATTAACAAATTCCCATCTGCCCATAACCGCGGGCATGGCTTTCGAAAGTTCAATCCCTGTAGGGGAGTCCCAACTTAGCCCATGACAAGCTCTCATGGTCAACGAAGGAATAGACCTCCTCCCAAGACGTTCCGATCAGACTCGGTATCTCGGTAATTCAAGACACTTCGACAGGTTAAAACAAGACCAGCAACACCGCCCGAATGTGCCGACAATTCCCGATAGGAGCTGCACATATCTCGTTCTCAGGGCACACTCAGATGAGACTAGCTACGAGTAAAACCAACCCTCAAGTTTCCCTGAGGTGGCCCCGCAGGCAGCTTAGTTCGGACCAACACTCAGAGGGAGCACTGGCCCGGGGGGGGGGGGTTAAAAATAAGATGACCCTTGGGCTCCGGTAACCCAAGGGAAAAAGAGGCTAGGTGGCGAATGGTAAAACCAAGGTTGGGCATTGCTGGAAAAGCTTTAATCAAGGCGAACTATCAAGGGGTTCCCATTATAACCCAACCGCGTAAGGAACGCAAAATCCGGGAACATAACACTGATATGACGGAAACTAGGGCGACAAGAGTGGAACAAAACACTATGCAAGAGGCCGAGCCTTCCACCCTTTACCAAGTATATAGATGCATTAAGATAACAAGATAATATAATGATATCCCAACAAGTAAATAAATGTTCCAACAAGGAACGACCTTCAATCTTCACCTGCAACTAGCAACGCTATAAGAGGGGCTGAGCAAAGCGGTAACATAGCCAAACAATGGTTTTCTAGGACAATGGTGGGTTAGAGGTTTGACATGGCAATTGGGAGGCTTGCAAGCAAATGGTAGGCATCGTAGCATTGGCATAGCAAAAGAGCGAGCAAACTAGCATAGCAAAGATAGTAGTGATTTTGAGGGTATGATCATCTTGCCTGCACAGTTGTCAGAGTTGACTGCATCCTGAAAAGCAAACTCAATGGTCTCCTTGTTAGCAAACTCGTCTCCCGGCTCTACCCAAACAAGACAAACAAGCAACAAGGATACAATCAACCACGTGCAAACTCAAACAACACAATGCAAATATGATATGTTATGCGGGATGCAAAATGCAAGATATGACAGGAATTGCATGAACCTGGCCTCAACATGGAAAACCAAGTGTTCCACTGGAAAGATGAGATGAAATTGCTTGAAAACGATATAAAGAACGCCGGAATCGGAGTTACGGTTTGGAAATGGCAAGCGATTCAAAAATGACACCGGTCTGCGATTTACAGCAAGTAGGCATCTAAATGCAATGAGATGAACATGCTACAGCACCCAAACAAGACAACAAAATACATGGCAGGGATGCATCCAAGATGCTTAACAAAAGTCTAGCACTGAGCTACGGCCAATTCATCCATTAACAGGTTCAAACAAGCATGGCAAAAATGCATATGACAAACAGTTCTCGGACTTAGTGAAATTAACACTTGTCTGGAATTTCAGATCAGGTAGCCCTTTTCGAAGCAACAAAACTACATGCTACAGGATCTGAACTTGGCAAAGTAAAGCATGGCATGGAGCTACTCACGGAGCTTAACAAAAACCCTTAGTGACCTTGAGCCAAAAGGGATCAGAAAATACAATTGCAAGCATGTGAACATAGCAAAAACATAATCAGTTTTCAGACTTAGTGAAAAACTGACACATGCAGAAATATAACTCAAGTAGGCATGTTTACGAGCTCGATGCACTCACTACGGTGCAAGTCATGGCAAGACGAGCACACACCCATCAAGAAGGCACAAAATGCAAGCTAGACATGGCAAGAACAATGGCATAGCATGCACGGATCAACTACAACATCACCGACAAAACTGCAAACAAGTTGACAATCTGCCCTTGGGCTCATAAAATACAATTGCAAGCATGTGAACATAGCAAAAACATAATCAGTTTTCAGACTTGGTGAAAAATTGACACATGCTGAAATATAACTCAAGTAGGCATGTTTACGAGCTCGATGCACTCACTACGGTGCAAGTCATGGCAAGACAACCATACACCCATCAAGAAGGCACAAAATTCGATGCACTCACTACGGGACATGGCAAGAACAATGGCATAGGATGCACGGATCAACTACAACATCACCGGCAAAACTGCAAACAAGTTGACAATCTGCCCAGATTCACAAAGTAGCAAAAGTAGAGCTTCATTGACTCAAGCTAGGTCTGCTCCATAATTGCAAAAAAAGACATGTATGGATAGAGCACTACAATATTAACAAAATATCCTTACTGACCATCCTCAAAAGAGGCACGGATCACTAGGAAACAACATGAACATAAGGCATCATGAGATAAACAGCTCCAGGACTTTGTGAAATCACCAAGTCCCTGAAAACAGACTTAGCAAGTGCACCACTTTGCAAGCTTGCACAAGTCACCACACACATCCTAAAAATACATGGGTTGCACCTCTGGAGAGATGACAAAACCCTTAACAAAACACATGTAGAACTCATGGGCATATCATGCACACAAAAATCATGGCAAAAATGACAAAAGTGCTAAATGGAGTAGCAGATCTGACAATTAACTCAAGTAGCCCTCTTCTAACAGCATTTCGGGCATCAAGATGAACTCAAATGAAAATGATGCAATGTAATGAAATGATGTACTCTCTTAGATGAACATTTTTATATGCTATATGCATGAATCGGAGCTATGGATGCAAAGTTACGGAGCTACGGACATGTGCACATGGACTGAAAATATCTAGGACTTAGAGAAGATGCAACCTCCCAGATCTAGGGTTTCGGGGGCACACGGCCTGAGGTTCGCCGGCGCGAGCTCGAGGTCGCCGGCGAGGTGGGTTCGTCGGCCGGGAGAAGAGGGGAGGCGAGGCCGGGGCCGGATCTGGCGGAGGAGGGAGGAGGCGGCGCCGGCGGTGGCCGGACCTGGCGGTGGCGGCGGCGGGGAGCGCGCAGGGCGTGGCGCGAGGCGGCTGCCGGCGTCTATGGCAGCGGCGATTGCGCACGGCAGCGGCCTGCGGTGGCGGGGAGGCGGCGCGAGGAGGCGAGGTGGGCGGCGGTGCGGCTCCTGGGCAGCGCGCGGGCGGCGGGAGCCCCGGGCAACGGCGGGTGGCGGCCCGGGCCAGGAGGGCCGAGAGCGGGCCCTCCGGGCCGGCGTGGAAGGTGGAGGCGGTGGCGAGTGGCGTGTTGCCACGTGGCGGAGGCGGGGCGTACCGGACGTGTCCGTCGGTGGCGAAAGTGTCCGGCGGCGGCGGATCTGGGATTTAGGGTTAGGGACGAGGGGAGACCCGGGATTTCGGCCACGCGATCGTGATCGAACGCTCTACAACATGGAGCAGAGTTAGGTGGGTTTTGGGCCAAAATGGAGGGGTGTTGGGCTGCAACACACATGAGGCCTTTTCGGTCCCTCGGTTAACCGTTGGAGTATCAAACGAAGTCCAAATGATACGAAACTTGACAGGCGGTCTACTGGTAGTAAACCAAGGCCACTTGGCAAGTCTCGGTCCAATCCGGAAATGTTTAAACCCCACACATGAAAGAAAGCTAGAAATGACCACCGGAGGAGAACGAAACGCCGGAATGCAAAAGGGACAACGGGGAAAATGCTCGAATGCATGAGACGAACACGTATGCAAATGCAATGCACATGATGACATGATATGAGATGCATGACAATGACAACAACACATGGAGAAGAAATCCAAACCCGAGGAAATAAATATAACTTAAAGCTGGAAACAGCAAGAGTTGGAGTACAAATTGGGAAAGTTACATCCGGGGTGTTACAACCTAGACTCATTACGTTTGTTCTTTTGCTACCATAATTTGATTTACATATTACTGATAGGAAAGGAGCTGAGAACCCCATGGCAGATAACTTGTCTAGGATAGAAAATATCCTTGATGACCCACTACATATTGATGATAGTTTTCCTGATGAACAATTAGCTGTTATAAATGCTACTCGTAGTATTCCATGGTATGTGGACTATGCTAATTATATTGTTGCTAAATTTATAATACCTAGTTCTACATACGAGTAAAAGAAAAAGTTTTTCTATGATTTAAGACATTGCTTCTGGGATGAGCCACACCTTTATAAAGAAGGAGTAGATGGTGTTGTTAGACATTGTGTACCTGTGCATGAACAGGAATAGATCCTACGCAAGTGTCACTCCGAGGCTTATGGAGGACACCATGCTAGAGATAGAACTGCACATAAGGTACTACAATTTGGTTTTTATTGGCCTACTATCTTCAAAGATGCTCGTAAGTTTGTATTGTCTTGTGATGAAGGTCAAAGAATTGGTAATATAAATAGATGTCAAGAAATGCCTATGAATTATTCACTTGTTATTGAACCATTTGATGTTTGGGGATTTGATTATATCGGCCCGTTTCCATCCTCTAATGGTATACACACATTTTGGTTGCTGTTGATTACATTACTAAGTGGGTAGAAGCTATTCCAACTAGTAGTGCTGACCTCAACACTTCTATTAAAATGCTTAAAGAAGTTATTTTTCCGAGGTTTGGAGTCCCTAGATATTTAATGGCTGATGGTGGTTCACACTTTATTCATGGTGCTTTCCTTAAATTGCTTGCTAAGTATGATGTTAACCATAGAATTCCATCTCCTTATCATCCTCGGTCTAGTGGTCAAGTAGAATTAAGTAACCAAGAAATAAAATTGATCTTGCAAAAGACTGTTAATAGATCCAAGAAGAATTGGTCTAAAAAACTTGATGATGCACTATGGGCTTATAGAACTACTTATAAAAATCCTATGGTATTGTAATACCCCGAGAATCATGCCACAATAATCTCCCCCTAATGGCGGCCAGGTCATCATGATTACTATGAAATATGCCACTTGTCAAAAATCAAAGTCAATTCAAATTGAAATTGCAAATCAAATTTTTATTTCTTCAAACTGTCCAACAAAAATGTTTGCTGGGTTGTAATTAATCAATAAGAAATTATCAAGTAGAAACCAACATCTTTTGAAATATTTAAATGCCCCTAACCTATTTAAAACATAATCAGTAGCATTAAATTTGGCCATATTGAAATAAAAATATATTTAAACATTTCAAAATAATTGGGAACTGTTTGTGCTAGCTCAATGAATAGCCTAGTAATTATGTGCTAAAACCCATACTAAAATAAATTCAATTGCTAATTGTACAAAGTGCAAAACAGAAAAGGAAATACAATACGGAAAATAGAAAAGAAAATAAACGAAACAAAAAAGGGAAATGGCTAAGTGCACATTGAGCACTTGTGGCCCGCTTCTACAGTAACTAGCACTACAAAAAAATTACACTTCCGTGATGATATGTGTTTGTCATATTAGGTCACGTTTTCTGTCATGCATGTACATCCATGAAGATTTTATGACAGAATCAAGATAGTCATACATGTGTTGTCGTAGAAGTGTTCCATGACATTACCAAAATTATCATCACGGGAGTGTCCATTTCCATGACGATAAATGGCGCATCATGGAAGTGCTTTCGTCAAGGGTGACCGACACGTGGCATCCACCATAACGGGTCACCGTTAAGCTATCATGTCCGGTTTTAAATTCGATGGCACTCTTTATCGATCGCGCAGCCACACACTTCATCACTGTTTTTGATTCTATCGATATCCCATGTCCATGACTCCGTTTCACACACATTGCATATGTTACATTTTTTGTTTGAGATATCATCGACACATTGCCTCTACTTCGCACAAACCATCTCTCTCACACCCACCCACGTACGTACCTGCACCTGAAGAAGAGGTGCACGGAGGACGCACATACTCACGTCTCGTTCCCGCCACACTCACGTGGGTACACAATGGAGTTCGTTTCTGTACGAAAAGGCAGCCCACGTGATAATTTCACACGTGTAGCGGTAGTTTACTCAAAGGAGGGTCGGGTACCACGCCTAGATTGAACAAATTTCGACTGGATGCGTTAGTATTAAATAAAGTTATATATTCCTCAATGGCACATACAGTATATAAAACGATTGCCGTGGGGAAAATGGAAAAATCCGCTCCACTATATAGAACGGAGCCTACCTGCCGGGGTTTGTCTCTCGTCACACCATCTCACACAAGGCGGTAGTGGCCTCTCTCTCTCTCATCCTTGGTTAGTGATCCGGCCGCATCCCGTCCGCCGATGCAAAGGGAGGATGTGCATCGTTTCTCCATTTGATGGCGTTGAGGCAGCAGGTCCCGATCTGTGGTACCCGTCGTTCTCTCTAACCAAGCTTAGGCATGGTAGGGCCTTCACCACTTGCTCGTTGCGGCAGTATTGGTAGATCCCGGCCGTCGGCGCCCTCCTAGTAACATCCCGACGACCCTCAGGTACAGCTTGTTGGGGAGCGCAGTATTTCAAAAAAATTCCTACCATCACGCAAGATCTATATCTAGGAGATACATAGCAACGAGAGGGAGAGTGTGTCTACGTACCCTCGTAGACCGAAAGCGGAAGCGTTTAGTAACGCGGTTGATGTAGTCGAACGTCTTTGCGATCCAACCGATCAAGTAGCGAATGCACGGCACCTCCGCGATCTGCACACGTTCATCTTGGTGACGTCCCTCGTACTCTTGATCCAGCTGAGGACGATGGTTAGTTCCGTCAACACGATGGCGTATTGATGGTGATCATGAAGTTACTGACGCAGGGCTTCGCCTAAGCACTACGACAATTGACCGAGGTGGAAAACTATGGAGGGGGGCACCGCACACGGCTAAAAATCAACTTGTGTGTCTATGGGGTACCCCCTCCCCCGTATATAAAGGAGGGGAGGAGGAGGAGGGCCGGCCTCAAGGGGCATGCCCAAGGAGGGATTCCTACTCCTAGTAGGAGTAGGTTTCCCCCTTTCCTAGTCCAAGGTAGGAGAAGTGGGGAAAGAGGAGGAAGAGGAGAGAAGGAAGGAGGGGGCGCCGCCCCTCCCCTTGTCAAATTCGGATTGGGGCAAGGGGGGCGCCACCTCCTGGCCAGCCCTCTCCTTCACCACTAAGGCCTATGAGGCCCAATAGCTTCCCGGGGGGGGGGGGTTTCCAGTAACCCCCGGTACTCCGAAACTTATCAGAAATGACCCGAACCATTCCGGTGTCCAAATGTAGCCTTCCGATATATGAATATTTATGTGTCGACCGTTTCGAGACTCCTAGTCATGTCTGTGATCACATCCGGGACTCCGAACAACCTTCGGTACATCAAATCACATAACTCATAATACATATCGTCATCAAACGTTAAGCGTGCGGACCCTACAGGTTCGAGAACTTTGTAGACATGACCGAAACTCATCTCCAGGCAATAAGCAATAGCGGAACCTGGATGCTCATATTGGTTCCTACATATTCTACGAAGATCTTTATCGGTCAAACCGCATAACAACATGTAACACCCCTAGTGTAATGCTACAATAACCCCCTGTTAATGGTGCCATGTTATCATGTTACTGTTGCTAATCCTCACTTGATCCAAATCACTGTTCATATTCAAACTCAAATTTAAAGTCAAAAGTTCAAATTTGCCAAACCTGAAAACTAAAATGTCAAAGTGTGGCAAATAGTCCCCGGGTATTTATCATGTTGGAACCAACCTCTTTTGGATTCCGAAAGTGCCCCTGGAAATTATTTAGCGGTCCAACATCATATTAATTGGCCTTTTCAATTTCCAAAAAAATGCTTGAACAATTCTGTTGGCTCTAAAACTTTTTGTGCAACACCACATTTTGGTGCATGAATTATGTGCCAAGTTTCATTCTTAACAACATCCATTTTTGTGCTCCAACTATTTACAAAACAGAAGAGGAAAATAAGAAAAGGGAAAAGGCTAAAAAAATAGGAAAGCAAACCCCCCCTC
This sequence comes from Triticum aestivum, assembly GCF_018294505.1. Classification (NCBI taxonomy): domain Eukaryota; kingdom Viridiplantae; phylum Streptophyta; class Magnoliopsida; order Poales; family Poaceae; genus Triticum; species Triticum aestivum. Next base: position 268,855,841 of record NC_057797.1, on the reverse strand, counting down.
TCACTGGGCTTCGGCCCAGCTGGCCATCAGGCCAACCAGGCCGGCCCAGCCGCCCCCTACTAACCCCCCACTGACCAAACACTAACCACCCACTCCCCCACTTCTCTCCCCACCATGATCCACCTCCCCCTCCTCTGCCCCCGATTCGATCGGGGGAATCGACCCCGACGCTGCCGCCTGGGACCACGTCGCCGGAGCCGCCACCACCACCCTCCATGTCGACCTCCACATCCTCGACCGCCCCCATTGGACTGCTTCCTCGTCTCCTCCACCTCCCCGTCCAGATCTGGGCTACGCCCCTGGCCCACCCGACCCCACAGTCGCCGCCTCGTCCTGCCACTACTTTGCCGGAGCTGCCCACCATCGTCGTTGCCTCCTTGTCCTCCTCCTCGAGCACAGAACCTTCCCCTTGCAGCTCCCATGTGAGGAACCCCCCTCCTATCCTCATTTCCCTCCTCCTGTATGGCTACCGCCCGGCACTTGCGCGCGCGCGTGCGCCGGCGTGCACCACGACGCCCCGCGCGCCTCCCCCTGCTCTGGACACCGAGGCCCATGCTCACCATGGCCTCGCCCCGCACCGTCGCCTCACTCCCTGCGCCCAGTTCATGCACCCACCTTCCCCTGCATGTCCCGGGCCACGCCCCGACCCCTCCCGTGCGCTCCTGCCATGGCCGCGCCTTGGCCGCCCCCTGCCGCCGCTCTCCCTCCGTCGTGCAGCCCTGCTGCTGTTGCACTGCTACACCTGCACGCGGACGTCCCCACTGCCGCGTCCGCCTACCTCTGCCGCGGCCGCGCGCGCTCCGGCCACAACCAGTGCGCCGCGCTGCTGGACCTCGACCTCGCCCACACCTGAGCCGCTTGTCGCCGTTCGCGTCCGGCTCCCTCCACCGCCCTGCTGGACGCCTCCGCTGGGGCCCCTCGATGCCTGCCACGCCGCGGCCGCCCGCTGATGGCGCCCGGTTGCCTCGCCCCACCGCACCTCCTGCGGGCAAGTGCTCGCCCATGCGTCCGTCGCCCTCCTGCCTGCTAACCCGCTAGGCTCGATGGGCCACTACTAGGGGGCCCCACGCCCCTTTTTTTTAAAACGAAAATGAAAAACAAAAACATTAAATAATAATTAAATTAGTGAATTAATTAACCTAATTAAAACCGTTATGTTAACACTAATAGTCTGGTATTTAAACAGAGACAATGACAAACGGGCCCTACTGTCACTTTTGACCAGTCAACCCAGTCAAAGTTGACTGTTGACCATGCTGACTCAGCACGCCCCGGACCCCATTGTCAGCTGCATGTGCATGTTGCTGGTACACTTCTGGGTACCCATAGCACTTTAGCTATTTAATAATTTCGAATTATTTTAAATCAGAAAATTCAGAAAATGTTTAATACTTTGAAAAGTCATATAAAATAATCCGTAGCTCGGATGAAAATGTTTTCTACATGAAAGTTGCTCAGAACGACGAGACGAATCCGAATACGTGATCCGTCCGTCCGCCACACATCCCTAGCATAGCAAACATGCAACTTTCCACCTCTGTTTCATCTGTCCGAAAATGCCAACTTCGGGAAAGCATTCTCGGATGTTTCCCCCTTCTCGTATATCGGGTACCCATACGTTAGGTCACAACCGGCACATCATATTGCCACGTTATGCTTTGTGATGCTATGTTTTCTTTATATTTACTGTTTCTTCCCCCTCTTATTCTCCGGTAGACCTCGAGACCGCTGCTGATGCCCCTGTGATCGACTACGTCGACAATGACCCCTCCTTGCCAGAGCTACCAGGCAAGCCCCCCCTTTTGATCATCCCGATATCACCAATTCCATTCTCTCATGATTGCATTAGATTTTGCTACTGTTATTGTTTGCTCCTATTCTGATGCATAGCCTGTTTTTGTTACCTGCTTTCATACTTACCTGCTTATCCTAAATGCTAAGTATAGGTTGGTTAGTGATCCATCAGTGACCCCACCTTGTCCCAATTGCCTCGCTTTATGTTCGATGACTCGATCAACATGATTGACGTCTAGGCCCCGACACCGCACATCACCCCTAGTTGTACGACACTACAGAGTTACTATCGAGTGCCGAGGGTGAACCTCATACATCACTCCTGAGGAGATCCCTGTAGTGTAGCTATTTGGTCGTGATCATCGAGGGTGATTTCCTCCTTAACCACATCTGTTATGGCTTTGTCGTGCAACCCCTCAAGTGTGAACCTCGAGGGTGGATCCTCTTACATTCACCTTGATCATAACATCAAGTGGAATGCAACGGGGGTGGTTCCTCGGGTTTTCCCCTTGGTGTTAGACACATAGTTACTATGGTTACTATGATTTTACACTGAGCCATGTTATTAAAGACGGGTCGACCCTGAGGGGTACCCGCGCGAGCTTAATAGCGAGTGATGTGGAGTCGGGTTGACCTGGAAGGTGCCCGTGAGGTACTTACGAGGCATGGTCGGGCATTCTTAGCCCTTGCCGCAAGTACTCGAGACGGGGCGACGGGGTCACATCGATCGTGAGTCTTTGCTCGTTATGGCGCGTTCCTAATCCACTAAAATTTGGATATTTGATCTGAGGGGCCTCTGGCCTGATAGCACTAACCATCACGTGGGCATAGTATGGGTGTTTTGCGTCGTATGCATCAGTCGAAGCTTAATAGACGTCAGCGACTAAGCGGCACGCGCCGGGATGGACTGCGTAAGCTCCTGCCTTGTTGAAGGAGGTAGCCAGGTCTGCTCACCGGTCGCGTTCGCAACGTGCAGGAGTTCCCGGGGAGATGGCCCATGACCCCTGGGGGCATAGGTTTAGTCCGACGTGCTGGCCTCTCTATTAAGCCTAGGTCGGGTTGCGGCGTATTGTTTGGCCGAGGCCGGGCATGACCTAGGAAAGTGTGTCCGGCCGGAGTGAATCGAGCGTGGTGGGTAAGTTGGTGCACCCCTGCAGGGAAGAAAACAGCAACCGATAGCCTATCCTACGGTAACGGACACTTGGAGTTGTATCCCGATCGATACAACTAGAACAAGATACTTGTGATGAGAACTGGATTATGATGAGAGTTGGAATGTGATGACACTTGGATAGTATGGCTCTGGGATTGCTTTCTCGCAGGGAGTCGAGAAAGGATCTCTGGCCAAGGTTGATAACACTACTACTACTTTACTTTACGCTACTCTACTCCCTCCTGTTGTTGCAAGATGGTGGATTCCAGAACATGCTAGTCTTCGATAGGCTAGGCTTTCCCCCTTCTCTTATGGCATTCTACAGTTTAGTCCATAGATACAACCCATTTCCTTTGATACAGATGCATACTTAGTTTAGATATGATGTAAGTCTTGCGAGTACTTTGGATGAGTACTCACGGTTGCTTTGCTACCTCCTTTTCCCCCATACCCGATGGTTGCGACCAGATGACGGATCCCAGGAGCCAGACGACACCACTGAAGACTACTGCTACCCCGAGGGTGCCTACTACTACGTGACGTCCGCTGATGACTTGGAGTAGTTAGGAGATTCCCAGGCAGGATGCCTTTCCTTTTATCAATTGTTGTTGATTTTGTGCTAGCCTTCTTAAGGCAATCTTGTTTAACTTATGTCTGTACTAAGATATTGTTGCTTCCGCTGACTCTTGTGTATTCAAGCTTATGTATTCGAGCCCTCAAGGCCCCTGGCTTGTAATATAAAGCTTGTATTATTTTGATTTGTGTCTAGAGTTGTGTTGTGATATCTTCCCGTGAGTCCTTGATCTTGATCGTACACATTTGCATGTATGATTAGTGTACGATGGAATCGAGGGCGTCACACAACATATGTTGTTCCCTTTGTCATCGGTATGTTATTTCCCAAGATTCAATCATTGGTATCATCATACCTAGTTCAATCTCGTTACCGGCAAGTCTCTTTATTCGTTCTGTAATGCATCATCCCGCAACTAACTCATTAGTCATATTGCTTGCAAGGCTCATAGTGATGTGCTTTACCGAGAGGGCCCAGAGATACCTCTCCGACAATCGGAGTGACAAATCCTAATCTTGATCTATGCCAGCTCAACAAACATCATCAGAGACACCTGTAGAGCATCTTTATAATCATCGAGTTATGTTGTAACGTTTGAGAGCACACAAGGTGTTCCTCCGGTATTCGGGAGTTACATAATCTCATAGTCATAGGAACATGTATAAGTCATAAAGAAAGCAATAGCAATAAACTATACGATCAAAGTGCTAAGCTCAAGGATGGGTCTAGTCCATCACATCATTCTATAATGATGTGATCTTGTTCATAAAATGGCAACACATGTCTATGGCTAGGAAACTTAACCATCTTTGATTAACGAGCTAGTCAATAAAGGAATACTAGGGACACTCTGTTTGTCTATGTATTCAAACATGTACTAAGTTTCGGGTTAATACAATTCTATCATGAATAATAAACATTTATCATGATATAAGGAAATATAAATAACAACTTTATTATTGCCTCTAGGGCATATTTCCTTCACATCTTCTTCCGGCCTTTCTCCACTGCCCATCTTCCCACGCTGCTGCATGTGGATCTTCTTTAGTTGTTAGCTTAAAACGTATCTTGGTTGGCGTACTTGCCATCTTGCAATCTCGTCCTCAAACCATTTTTGATAAACCACTGTGCTGTTATCATTCCTTTATTACATGGAATATGATTCATTTTTGTCGGCGTATGTGTCTTCAATTTGTGTTATTAGGCAGTAATTGTTTCCTTTCTACCTCTTTTTGCAAACAGGGCTATCCATTTTCACCCCGTTGCTATTGCAACCTTTTGGTGAACTGCACAAATCACTTTTTTCATAAGAGTGCTTTGCGCAGTTCCGCCAAAATGTCACACGGGCAACGTTTTATATTTCTGTGGGACTACAAAAAGGGAGATTAGTTTTGCTATCCTCCTCATCCAACTCCGTGCCTAATCTTCTCCAACAAGTAGTTTGGGCTAAAGAGAGATCACAGAGGTGATCGGCTTCTATTTGTGTGTGTGTTATGATTCATCATCTAGTTCCACTATTATTATAATCACACTGACTGGATATCTTTGCAAACAGGGATGGTCCACTCGATTTTAGTGGATTTGCACAAAATGACCGGATTGTGGTGTCCTCCATACACCTCTTTTTTGGCTATAGAGCTGGGTGAAACTAGCTGCCAAGCAATGAACATTGTGCCCAGGAAATGGAGCCATACCTACAAACATCATCGATCAATTGTATATTTTTCTTTATTTTTACACCTTCTCACAACTTTGCCTTCAGTTGTGATGTGAATATTGGCGCTGATCTGCGAACCATTGAGATGCATTAGCAACCCTTGTAGTTTCATTTGTATTTGATGGAATGTTGTAATGAGATAATCTTGAGGCAAGAGGACACATGAATCCTAAGTTGAAACCTTTTTTTCCTGTGCGAACCAAAGTTGAAACCTTCATTGCATCACAATACAATTTCATTAAAATTATGCGTACATATAAACAAATACTGAAGGATTGATTGCAATGCCAGAAACAAATCAACTTTGTTTCGCCGACATGTGGGACATCCTTCATCCGGCTCCACCTGCCATGAAGCAATATTGAGTGCAGAACTGCAGGGAAAGATTCACCCTCGTCAGTGCATCGCAGTACTAATGACCAGTGAGCAGTTAAATCACAGAGCCTCACCTTCGCCACAGTAAGTTGCTCGGACAAAGCAACCATCATTTCTCTGTTCCTTGAATCCACTAGTACGCCCATATTCCCAGAGAAATAAGTTGCTTGGACGACGCAACCATCACTTCATGTTTCCCACAGTAAGTAGTAGTACCTCCTTTTTTTACTCTAGAAACAACCACACACAAATATTGGCGGCAGCAACATAGTAACTGAATAAAAAATCGAAACCAAGAAATGAACTACTACTAATGGTGAGCATTTGCACTACAAAAAATACACTTCCGTGATGATACGTGTTTGTCATAGTAGGTCACTTTTTTGTCATGCATGTACATCCATGACAAATTTATGACAGAATCAAGATAGTCATACCTGTGCTGTCGTAGAAGTGTTCCATGACATTACCAAAATTATCATCACGGAAGTGTCCACTTCCATGGACGATAAATCGCGCGTCACAGAAGTGCTTTCATCAAGGGTAACCGACACATGGCATCCACCATAATGGAACACCGTTAACTATCGGGTCGGGATTTGGATCCGATAACCCGTTAACAGCCCCGACCAATGGGGATTTTCCACGTGTAAAATCATCATTGGCTAGAGGAAACACGTGTCGGCTCATCGTCGAGACAGATGTCATCCACTCACTGGACAGAATGCGCCTATTTTACATCAACACGTGGCACGGCCCAACAAGTTTAAATTGGCCGGCCCACCTAAAGGCCCACAAGATTTTGCGGACCATAATGGGCCGGCCCAGCTAAAGGCCCACGAGATTTTGCGGACCATAATGGGTTGGCCCAGCTAAAGGCCCACAAGATTTCGCGGGCCATAATGGGCCAGCCCAGGTAAAGGCCCACAAGATTTTCGTGTTCCATAATAGGCTGGCCCAGGTAAAGGCCCAAAAAATTCTTGCGGATCATAATGGGCCGGCCCAGCTAAAGGCCCACGAGATTTCGCCGAAATTAATGGGCCGGCCCAGCTATAGGCCCACAAGATTTTGAGGACCCTAGTAGGCCGGCGCGTTAACTGGCTGCCATGTTTTGGGCCAAATTTCGGCCCATATTTGATCCGGTCTATTAATGGCCTGCCATGCTCCGGGCCTAATAGTGGCCCATATGAGATCCAGCCCGTTAAAAGCCTACCACGTTCTGGGCCAAATTACGGCCCAGTTCAGGTCCGGCCCTTTAAGAGGTTTTGGGCCTAATTATGGCCCATATCGGATTCGGCCCGTCAATTGGACACTATGCTTTTGGGCCCACTTGCTAAAGGCCCACTTAGTAATTCGGCCTGATATTAGTTTTGGCCTGTTAAGGGCCCGTTTAACATTTCGGCCCTATATTAATTTCAGCCTGTTAAAAGTCCGTCATATAGTTGGGCCTAACTACGGCCCGGTTTGCATCCGGCCTGCTCGCAGCCGATATCTGATTGGGCCAAACAAGGACCGAGACAATTTTTCCGCCTGTTAAAAGCCCGTGATTTGATTCGCACAATCATGGGCCGGGGTTCATTTCGGGCTGCTGCCGGCCCGTGAGCTGATCCGCATATTTTAGGCCCAACCTACATCGTGATTGCATGACGTCCCAATTATGTATCGTAATTTTACGGTTTGGCCGGTTTACTGCGAAGACAGGATATATATATAGTAAAATAACTGCAGCATCGTGAATAAGAAAAAACTATACTATACAATAAAGAAATTACAACATATTACATCCACTGGGCATCAAAGTTCACCACTATGATAATAAAGCACAAGCAGACAGCAGATTACATACACTGGGCATCAAAGATTGCCACCAGTGCAAATAAACACGCCGACAAAATAATATACAAAACCGACAGCACTTCAATAGAGTTCAAGAAAGGTTAGCCCTGCTGGGGAGCTGCAACGCAAGCAGCTGAGCAAGATGATGAGAATGTGCTTGTTCAACACTTATATCTTCCTCACTCTAAAAGATAAACAAGCAGACAGACGACAAGTTTTGCACATAAAGTATCAGTGCTGACAATTCATCACATTTCTTACTGACGAATAAAGTGACACAGTTTAAATTTGCATTAATACGATATGGTATTGTTCAGGTCAATACATGGCAGGAAATGACATTGTGAAGGAGTTGGCAGCTTCACGACACCACTGGATTACAGATCAAGAACTCATAAGTATCAATGATTAGTGTGCTGTCCATTTATACCATTTCAGACTGGCAAATAAAGAGACGGTTTAAATAATAGTAGAATGATATGACATTATTCATAATTAAGACATTGCAGAATATGACATTGTGCTATGGTGGGTAGGTTCACCACACCACTTGATTACGGATGAAGAACAGAAGCATACATGTAGTGCAAAAGAAGATCACTTGCTCTGTATAGTTTAATTTACATGGTATGAAGAAGGAAGTTGGTTGTACAACTGAGAACTTAAATTGAGAAAGGACAAACTTTTGTTTATGAACTACATAATAAACTTTAAACAAGCAATTTGATGCAAACACCAAAAATAAACAGCTGTTGCAGTCATGCCTAACCAAATATATACATCAATGTTTGAAGGCTTGAGATGGACAAACTTACATTATTGGTGAAGATAGGCTCTATAAAGGCCTTGTCAATGCTGATGGGGGGGGGGGGCAATTCAAGAAGTTTACCACAAAATCTTCTTCAAAAGCATTGCCTTTATTCTACATTTTGTTAAGAGTAAATATATATGTGATAATATACGAAAAATGGAGGATATTTAAGATAAGATGAAGAGTGATGCTACATAACCAAGCAGCTATAAATGTAAGTGCAGCGATACAGGCAAAAGGTACAGCCAAGAGCAACGCATAACTAAACTTCTTCAGTACCAACCTTATGGTAAGAGTAAATATAGATCTGATGTGAAGAAAATGGAGGGCAAAGGAAAATAAGCTGTAGAGTGATGGTACATGAACAACTACATGTCATTATAAGTACACTGCTAAAGGACAACATGTACTTACAAGAACAATGCAGAGCTAAAAAACATTGGCATTGGATATATTCTACACTAATGTAACCATTCATACAGATCAGATAATTTGGAGCGAACAATTGATAAGCAAGCTATCATGCATACTGCTGTCACATAATGAACCAGGTATGTATGCAAGTACAATGATACAGGACAACAGGTACTAACAAGAGCAAAGCAGCGGGCAGCATATTTGCGATATCCTGTCGTTCTTGTCAAACCGGAATTCTTCTTCGAGCAGATTTCCTGCAAAAAAGATCCGTAAGGCTCATGCGGAAAAGTAGAAGTTCAAATTGTCATGTGATTTCATATATAGTACCTCATCCTGGGAACGAGACCAGTGCATAAAAAGGTTTTTCCGTTCAATGTCTTCTAAATTTAGCACAGGAGACTTCACCAGAAATTCGTTATAGACTTGCCATCAAAGTGTGATTTCCTCAGGTAACACCGATATTGCTGCAATGCTTCCTTGAAAAGCACAACCAAGCGTTGCTCGTCATGACTATCCAGGTTGACCCTCGCCTAGTTACAACAATGTAATGTAAATCATTCATGTGTTCAATCAGCAGAAAATAGGAAAATAATAACCATGAATAATAGCACTTACACGTAAGTTGGACATGAAGATGTGAAAATGGTGTTTGTCTTCACAATAATCTTCCCATGATGGGAATATATGCACGTAGTCCCTAATAACATTGAAAGCATTGTCTTTTAAACTGGGAATAAATGGAATGGGGATCCACTCTGTAGGAATTGGCCGTCTCTGCAGTTGGGATAGGTCTTCGGCCAGTGGACTTGTTGTACTTTTTGCTGGAGTGTGATTTTTCTATGGTACAGCTAGTACTTGTTGTACAGCTAGCGCTGAGCACAACGGTGAGCTTGGCTTCAAGCCACTGTGGCTCTAGCCACGACGGCGCCATGGCCGGCGGCGGGGAGCTTTCGGGTGCGGTGGAAGTGGCGACTATAGAGGCCAAACGAGCACGGGAGGTAGGGGAAGAGGAAGAGGAGCTCACAGCGGGGTCGGAGAGGGGGTCAGCGAGCTCGGGGAGGTCCTGGCGGCGGCGAATCAACCGGAGATGGCTCGGGTGCCCGAGGTTGAAGACGAGGGCGAAGACGGCGTTCGGCGGCGTTTGGAGTCGCGTGGGTCGGCGGAGAGGTCCAGGCCGACGAGGCAGAGCTATTGGGCTTGTCGGAGGGGCGAGGGGGTGGCTCTGGTGACGTCTACGGCGAACGGCGGCGAGGATCGCACTCGGCCATCGCGGGAGAGGGTGAGGGAGACAAGGGGGAGAGTGAGGGAGGATGAGAGGGGGACGTGGGGGTCGGCGTGGCATCCCTGGACGTCTCCAGGGCGTCGGCAGAAGCAGGAGGTGGCCATCGTGTGGTCGCGGGCGTCGGCTACGCGGTCCTCGTCCTCCTGGTTGGAGGAGGACGACGACTGGCAAGGCCCGTCGGCTGGTCCGAGCCAGGTGGGCTGGGCCAGCACAGGTAAGGCCCAGGTGGGCTTCCCTCTCTCTCTTTTTTTGATTTGTTTCTATTTTTCTATTTAACTACAACTGTTGGGCTTTATTAAAAATACTAAAACATTTCCAAAAATCCTGAAAATAATTGTGGGCTCTGTTTAGAATATTTCCAACAGCAAACATTTATTTCCAGAATTATTTGAGCATTTAAATTATTTTATAGCATTTAAATGCCGAAAGTCAAATACTTATGATTTAATTCAATGACCTTCTATTGACCTAGAAAATTGTGCACCAATTTTGCCAGAGGTTCTAACCCAAGACAAAGAGAGTGAACTTTTTAGAATGGCATTTCAGGTTCATTGAAAAATAATTTTAGTAAACCCTAGTTGTTTCCAGGGTGGGTGGGGGTTCTGTCTTCCCCATTTCAAATTTAAGAGGAATTTAAACGTGATGCACACTCTAATGCTTGAACTAACTAGATTGTGACAACTCACCCCCACTCAATAGAATCTCGTCCCGAGATTTAGGATCCTCCGGGAAGAAGGTGGGGTACTCGAGTCAAAGACAATCCTCCCTTTCCCAAGTGGCTTCTTTCTCGGAATGGTGTGACCATTGAACCTTGAGAAACTTGATATTATGACGTCGAGTGGTACGCTCGGCTTGATCAAGGATACGAACGGGATATTCCCGATAGGAGAGGTTATCTTGTAGATCAAGCGTTTCGTAGTCCACTCCACGGATGGGATCCGCGAAGCAACGCCTGAGTTGAGAAACGTGGAAGACATCGTGAACTCTGGAAAGATGCAAAGGTAGTTCCAATTGGTAGGCAACTTCTCCTTGTTTGGCAAGAATGCGAAAGGGTCCAATGCAACGAGGAGCCAATTTGCCTTTGATACCGAAACGATGGGTTCCCTTTAACGGAGTAACCCGAAGGTAAGCTCTCGTCGACTTCATAAGTCATAGGCTTATGTTTACGATCATATTGACTCTTTTTACGAGATTGGGCTATCTTTAATTTCTGACGAATAACGCGAACCTGCTCTTCTGCTTCCTGAATCATATCCGGGCCAAAGAGTTGTCTTTCCCCGGTTTCTGACCAGTTAAGAGGCGTTCGACATTTTCGTCCATAGAGAACTTCGAAAGGAGCCTTTCCCAAGCTGGCTTGATAACTATTGTTATAAGCAAACTCCGCGAATGGAAGGCATTTCTCCCAACTCATTCCGAACGAGATAACAGAAGCTCGGAGCATATATTCCAGAATTTGATTAACTCATTCTACTTGACCACTTGATTGAGGACGGAAGGCGGTACTAAAATAGAGACGAGTTCCCATAGCATTTTGGAAACTTTCCCAAAATCGAGAGGTGAAGTGACTCCCATGGTCTGAGTTAATTTCCAATGGGACACCATGAAGAGACACTATTCGGGAGATGTATAATTCGGCTAGCTGGCTAGCGGTGATACTCTCACGAACAGGTAGAAAGTGGGCTACTTTGGAAAGTCGGTCGATTACGACGAAGATGGCATTATTCCCTCTCTTGGTCCTGGGAAACCCAGTGATGAAATCCATACTGATTTTATCCCATTTCCTTTCAGGAATAGCCAAAGGTTGAAGGGTGCCAGCAGGCCGTTGATGTTCTGCTTTAACACGACGACAAATGTTGCAATTAGCAATGTATTGAGCGATTTCTCTCTTCATCCTAGTCCACCAAAACCTCTGGCGTAGGTCTTGATACATTTTAGTACTACCGGGATGAATGGTGAGAGTGGATTCATGAGCTTCCTTAAGGATCAACTGGCGTAGATGTTGTTTCTTGGGAACCACCAAACGGTTCTCGAAGAAGACAAAACCCCGCTTATCCATGGAAAAACATTTAGCAACTCCTCTAGCAATGTTTTCCCTAATCCGGGATATGCCCTTATCACGCTTCTAGGCAGCTATGATTTGATCCATAAGGGTAGGTTTCGCCACCAGGGTGGATAGGAATCCTCGAGGAACAATGTGAAGATTAAGCTTACGAAATTCCTCATGGAGAAGTGGTTGACTTTGTTGTAACATTAGGTTGTTACAATAGGACTTATGGCTTAGCGCATCAGCCATGACATTGGCTTTGCCCGCGGTGTAAGTTATTCCTAAGTCATAATCCGAGATCAACTCAACCCAACGTCTTTTCCTGAGATTCAAATCTGGTTGGGTGAAGATATATTTCAAACTTTGGTGATCGGTGAAGATCTCGCAATGATTACCGAGAAGGTAATGTCGCCAAGTTTTAAGTGCATGGACTACAGCTGCAAGCTCTAGATCATGTGTGGGATAATTTTCCTCATGTGGGTGTAATTGCCGTGAAGCATAGGCAATTACCTGACGATCTTGCATGAGTATGCAACCTAGTCCTTGTCGCGAGGCGTCGCAATAGATAATAAAGTCCTTGGAGAAGTCTGGTGGTACCAGTACAGGAGCAGATGTCAGGCGTCTTTTCAGTTCCTGAAAGCTGAACTCGCACTGTGGAGTCCACTCAAACTTTTTATCTTTCTTGAGGAGTTCAGTTAGAGGTTTAGCAACCTTGGATATATTCTCGACGAAGCGGCGGCAATAGCTCGCTAAGCCAAGGAAGCTCTGAACTTGCTTAACCGTCTCAGGTGGAGTCCAATCAAGGACAGCTTCAACTCGCTCGGGATTGATAGCAATACCCTTGCCAGAGATTACATGGCCTAGATAGGTCACTTCTGGCAACCAAAATTCACACTTGGAGAATTTGGCATAAAGGCGATGCTCTCGAAGTTTCATCAATACCAGCCTTAGATGTTCGGCATGTTCCTCTTCATTCTTGGAGCAGATGAGTATGTCATCGAGGTATACTATGACAAATTTATCCAAGTACTCCATGAAGACCGAGTTCATTAACCGAGAGAAGGTAGATGGGGCATTTGTTAAACCGAAGGACATGACGGTGTACTCGTATTGGCCATAACGAGTAACAAAGGCCGTTTTGGGAATGTCCCCATTTCTGATTTTGATTTGATGGTAGCCCAGCCTCAAATCCATCTTGGAAAAGACTGAGGATCCAGCGAGCTGATCATACAGATCATTGATCCTGGGAAGCGGGTATTTGTTCTTGATGGTGACCAAGTTGACAGGTCGGTAATCCACAACCATTCGATCCGTTCCATCCTTCTTCTTGACGAAGAGGACGGGGCAAGCCCAAGGAGAGGAACTAGGACGGATGAAACCCTTTTTCAAGGACTCATCGAGTTGGTTCTTAAGCTCGGCTAGTTCTAAGGGTGCCATCTTGTAGGGTCTTCTAGAAATTGGAACGGTTCCTGGAACAAGGTCTATCACAAACTCAACATCCCTGTCAGGTGGAACACCTGGCAGTTCTTCTGGAAAGACATCCGGAAAGTCTCGGACTACCGGAACATCCTCAAGGTCTGGAAGGGGGTTGGCATTTAGGGCATAAAGTTGGCGCTTGGCCACTCGGGTTAAGACATTGACTATCTTGCTTGATGGGTGAGTAAGTTGAACGGTTCTAGTGGCACAATCAATCTTAGCATAATGAGCTGACATCCAGTCCATACCCAAGATGATGTTTATGTCCGAGGACTTGAGAGCTATTAAGGATGCAAGGAAGACAAGTCTATTGACAAGAATTTCGTTCCCATGGCTTACTCTAGAAGTTTTCCATCTAGAGCCAGGGGTTTGAATTTCCATGGTAGAGGGCATGTCACAGAATTTCGTGTTATGCAATCGAGCATAGTTCTCGGATATGAATGAATGAGATGCTCCAGTATCAAAAAGAACAGATGCCGGATGGAAGTTAACAAGGAGCGTAGCAAGGACGATGTTAGGATCCTCATGAGCCTCCTCGGCTGAAACATAGTTGACATGGCCACGTGCAGTGGTGGCCGGCTTGGCGTAGAATGTTTTTCCCGCGGGCTTACCACGGCCAACGGACTTTCTAGTTTGATTGGGGCTGTTGTTCTGGGAACACTATTGACTATAGTGACCCGGCTCTCCACACTTAAAGCATGTCACCATATTGGGGCGTGGAGCAGCGTTAGCAGCGGGGCCACCATAGGGCTTGGGCGGTGCAAATTGCTAGTTAGGACGAGGCGCCTCAAAGGATGGCCTCGAGATGAACCTGGGTGGCAGTGCCGTGCTTGGGATCCACACCCGGCGCTTCTGAGCTCCAGAGCCGGATGAAGAGCCAAAATCACGGGAGTGCTTGCGTGAAGCGTCATAATCAGTCTGGCCTGTCTCAGCACTGATGGCTTTATTGACCAACTTCTGAAAGGAGGTGCACTCGTGCAGACGAAGATCGCGGCGAAGCTCAGGGCTAAGTTCCTTGCGGAACCTTGCCTGCTTCTTAGCGTCAGTAGATACCTCTTCAGGGGCATAACGTGCCAGATTCCCAAATTCATGACTATAAGCATCCACAGTCAGTCTGCCTTGGGTGAAGTTGCAGAAATCCTCCCTCTTGCGATCCATGAGACCTTCCGGAATGTGATGCTCATGGAAAGCCTCACTGAATTCAGCCCAAGTAGTAATTTGGCCGACCGGGCGAATAGCTTCAAAATTTTCCCACCAGAGGCTAGCAGGGCCTTCGAGATGGTAGGAAGCGTAAGTAACCTTGTCGGCTTCGGCTACGTTGGCAGAACGTAGCTTGTGGGTGGTGCTGCGAAGCCAGTCATCCGCGTCGAGGGGCTCGACGGAATGGTTAAACTTTGGTGGGTACAGCTTGATAAAGTCATTGATTGACACCAAGTCATTTCGCGGATGGCGTGCAGTGTTCTGCTCAATCCGCTCTAGCAGGCGGTTAGTCTCACGCTTGTTTCTTTCCGCCTCCAGCATCACTTCGGCCAGAGAAGGCGGGTGAGGCAGATTTTCACCCCTAGCTGCACTGGCTTCCCCCTGCTCCGAGGCAGCAGGGTTGCTGCGGGTGTTGACCATCCTAGGAGAAAACAAGACAACGGTTTAGATAAGGATGGCTCAAACTTAGCAAGGAAGTGCAGAATGTAATGGATAACATGGAATGTAGAGATGTTCATCCGTATGTCATGGTAATATAAGACTGTCATATATATACCAACGGTCATACACATCATACATAGTTTAGTACAAGCCCAGGCTACAGTACAACTATGATGAAAGACGTTACATCTCATCGGAGGCATCCCAAGCTCCTATACATTATTTGTCTACACCTCCGGAATTGATTACACACAAAGTCATATTCTACAAGTCACGCAGGACAGTGGAGATACAACTACTACAATACTAGTGGTACTACTACTAACTCAGACAGCTCTGTAGTAGTCCTCATAGAAGTCACCTCCATAGCCTGGAAGTTCAACGTGACCAACCGGGAACAGGCGGTCCTGAGGAGCCTGTGGACCATAGGGGCTAGGATGAGGTCTTGGACCAACAAACGGTGGCCTGCGAGGACCACGGGGTGGGGTGATGCCTCCCACATCACGCCAATCCACCATGTCTGGCAAAGCAGATCTCACAGGATACAGATCCCTTGTATCCATACATCCAGCTTGCACCGCATGTGCAAACCGAGTCAATGTAGCCCAATGATCAGCACGGTTATTGAAAAGCTCCAGCCTCAAGGCCCGATTCTCTCGGTCCTTATCTTCGAGCATCTCGGCAGTGGTACGAGTTAATGAGTCCTCCTAAGTGGAGTCAGCATAGATAGCCTGAAGATACCCTTGCGCTCCCGGAAGTGAAGCTGACATGTAACGGAAGTCGGTGTTCCGAAGCAGGCCAGTCCGGACTCACATGATGGTCATCAAGGAATAGGCAGCATCCTGCACAACCATCTCAACAGTAACCCCGAGTCCATAGGAATAGTGAAGGGGCTCGGTAGATCCAGGATAAGAAGGAAATATCCTGACGGTGCAAAAATATTGGCTTTGATTAAAGTCTCAGAATTTCTCTTCGACGGTGTATTCGGGATACCAACGGTAACCCGTCTCGATCATTACCCGGACTAACATAGCAGTATGACCGGGCACGTCGAGGCACCGGGTCAGGCGAACCACTTGGTTTTGAAAGCACAACCACAATGCAAAGACATCAGAATTTCTAGGGAAAATTGGACAGCATAATAGCTGTAAATGCTCAGAAAAAGATTTGAGACATCCACAACAGTTCGCAATACCACTCAACAACATCATATCAAGGTTCTGATCCAATTAGCAACATACTAAAATAGTAGAAACTGAACTGGGGCTTATAACAACAATCCTATAAGCTACTACGGATTAGTAACACGTGAACCTGATAGAAGAAGAGAGCCTAGTCCTTAACCCACGTTGAATGAGAAGAGAATGACTCAGATCAGAGGCATAGGGTAAAGGAGTAAAAGAGCCTTACGTTCCCTCCCACAATCAATTCCCCTACATATAACTAAAGCAATTCTAGACTCAACATCGACCAGCTTGGCTCAACGAACCTACAGGCAGTCCGACTCCGATACCAACACTGTCAGGACCCCGATTCCAAGCCACATCGATCTACCTGGTAACACCACATATCACTTTGCGGCCTCACGCACGGTATCCCACGGCTGTCGCCTTACCATGGCCCGGGACCGTTTGCGCCTTTTGGCTCACATATATGATAGTGTCGCTAACATCCATATGACAGAGAACCCGAGCCGACATGGCTAGTCGTGAACCCAAAGCGGCACAGACCTATGGAGACAGGCATACATGAATCACATCGAGCATGTCGGTCATCAGCGAGTGATTCCGGGCTGTAGCACCGGGCTAACAGGACTCCGGGGAACCCGGGCTGTAGCAGGCTAGGCAGGACTCCGGAAGTCACCGCGTGACATTTCCCCGAAGGGACAGACATAGGAATGAACTGAAACACATGCCGGCCAGTCAAGTGTCCTGAGCAGTAGTGTTGGGCTAGCAAGACTCTGGTGAACCGGGCTGTAGCGGACTACTATGGCTCGAGGAACACTAGACTACATTTCCCCATAAGAAAGGCTGCCAAGGATAAACAACTAGATTGTCGGATCCCACTCATACCAAGCATTTCAATCATACACACAATATGCCCGATATGAGTACATACAACATGGCATCACAACAAAACTCTACAACTCAAGTACTTTATTTAAAGGCTCCAGAGAGCCATACATAACATGTTCATACAGATAGGGGTCACATGACCCGACACTCAAGTCATACAATCATACAAGCACATGCGGAAGCAACTAGTCTGAGTACAGACACTAGAAAGAAAGAAGGCTTCTCGAAGCCTGTCTATCTACATAGGGCCCTCCATGGCCAGGATCACCACCTGGGTGGCTAGTCACTCGTCGACGTCAAGGTCTACGTAGAACCCATCGGAGGGGGCGGTGTTGTCGTCTGAAAATAGTAATTAAGCAAACATGAGTACAAGGGTACTCAGCAAGTCTTACAACAGAACCTACTATACATGCTTATTCTCAAGAAGGTGGTGGGGTTATTGTAGCAAGCCAGCTTTGACTCTTGGCTAAGCTATCCTACGGAACTCCACCAGTAAAATAGTTTTTGCACACGAGTCCACTACTCACCAACACAATACTCCACCGAGGATCCTCCCTCGTCATCCTACGAGAGGGCCATCCTCGGTACTCACACTTATCTTGAGTCTTTTAGTAGTATCCATTAACTTGTCTATGAACTGTATAGGCAACCAAGTAGTCCTTTACCGCGAACGCGGCTATTCGAATAGTTTTATACCCTGCAGGGGTGTACTTCGTCACACATGTTTCCACCACTTAGCGTCTGCACACGACATGTGCTCGGCAGACTTCAAGCGAAAACCGATGTGGGTGTAGACCACGACCTGACTAACCTCACAAGTCTCTAGTCCAGGTTTATCGCCTATTCAGGTTCCATCCGCAAGGAAATCCGGCCGGGGTGTCCTCAACGGCCCCAAACGATGTGTACAGGGTCCCGAGACGCCAAACGGGTGCCCGGCATACCCGGCCACGGTGTATCTACCGCATCATAGCCCACCCCTACGGTCAGCACTACGCACGGCCGCCAACACATATCCTAGAAACACCAGAAACTAGTTGCAACTCCTGGACAGAGGGAGAGAGGGGTCAGTAAGTCGAGCGGGGTCGTATTTCAGGGCCCAATGTGTGGTAGTAGCTGAATCTTAAATCACGCATACAGATCTCAGTTCTTATGGACGGTCTCAATGAAACAACCCACCATGTACTCCTACATGGCCTCTCAACGATACCTTTACCAAAACATGTTCAACACATTCCTCACATTACCGACATATCATATCACTCTACACCATCACCCAGATGAACCAGACCTGACACAACTCTAAGCATAGCAGGCATAGCAAGGTAGGAATCACATACATGGCTCAATCAACTCCTACACATGCTAGTGGGTTTCATCTAGTTACTGTGGCAATGACAGGTCATGCAAAGGATAAGGGTTCAACTACCGTAACACACATCAGTTTGAATCGCGTTGTCTTAATGCAGCAAACAAGAGCAGAAGCGAGAACATGGTTTTGTATCGGAATGATCAATGTGTTACTTGCCTATTGTAGTGGTAGTAGGGTACTGCCCTTCAGACGGATACTCGAGGTTATCCTCGGAGGCAGAACCTACCATGAAAGACACACCGAAACATAATCAACACATGGCAATATGCAACAATATGATGCATGCTATTGCATGGCAAGATGAAGGTGTCTTGGCCTAATGCAAGCTAAAACAGAAAGGGATGAACTCATTTGAGTCAAAGATTCAGTTATTAGCTTATTAAACATGGCTTTATTAGTGCATTGCCTCATTCTGCTTAAACAGCAAGGTTAACTTATTTTGTCATGCATGAAACCATTACAGATGGATAGATTGAATTTTTCTGATCATTTTTCATATATAAATCTTTGCATTTGGAGCTATGGTTGATTTTCTATGATTTTTAGAAGTTTTGATTATTTTCTGGAATTTCCTATTAAAGAATAAATCCAGAAATTGAATTAATGCGTCAGCACTGCGTCACTGTGACGTCAGCGGGTCAAAGGTGCCAGCCCAGGTCAAACCTGACTGGTGGGCCCCTTCTGTCAATCTCTCAGCTAACTAACAGAGTTGGTTAGTGTTTAGTTAGCACTAAATTGGGTTAGTTAGGCTCTAGGCCCACATGTCAGTGAGAGAGGGGTAGTTAACGACGTCATTAACCTCTAACGGAGTGATTAGCTCTAATTTAAACTAATCTAAATTAGTTAGAAGCTAGCCCCACATGTCAGTGTCTCAGATGGAGTCAAACTGGGGTCAAACCCCTGGTCAGCGGGGCTAATCCCGCCGGCGTTGAGTCGCCGGCGAGGCCGAGACGGCGGAGAGCTTCGGATTTGGTCCTCCGGTGACCAAATCGCCAGTGGAGACGTGCTACGCGTAGCTGGGGAGCTACCGCATCTAGTGGTGCAAGTGGTTGGACACGGGGACGCCGGAAACGACGCCGGCGAGCTCGACAGCGGCGGCCGGAGTTCGGACGGGGTTGGCTTCGACGCTACGGTGCGCGGGAGAAGGAGCTAGTGGTGGCTACGGGCTCCTGGTGCTGTGCTGAGCACAACGGTGAGCTTGGCTTCGAGCCACTGTGGCTCTAGCCACGACGGTGCCATGGCCAGCGGCGGGGAGCTTTCGGGTGCGGTGGAAGTGGCGACTACAGAGGCCAAACGAGCACGAGAGCTAGTGGAAGAGGAAGAGGAGCTCACAGCAGGGTTGGAGAGGGGGTCAGCGAGCTCGGGGAGGTCCTGGCGGCAGCGAATCAACCGGAGACGGCTCGGGTGCCCGAGGTTGAAGACGAGGGCGAAGACGGCGTTCGGCGGTGTTTGGAGTCGCGTGGGTCAGCGGAGAGGTCCAGGGCGACGAGGCGGAGCTACTGGGCTTGTCCGAGGGGCGAGGGGGTGGCTCTGGTGACGTCTACGGCGAAC